>NC_066875.1:33294991-33611482 GCF_022985175.1 Labeo rohita | reverse complement strand
CTAGTGGTTGAAGTAGTCGATCACTTAACTGCTCGACTAATCTATACAAGCCCTAGTTTATATCATGCAATTCTGAGAAAAAAAGTCAGAATTGTGAGTTTATATCACGCAATTCTGAGAAAAAAGTCAGAATTTATATCATGCAATTCTGACTAAGCTCGCAATTGCAAGTTTATATCAGTTTTTATCTCACAATTCTGACTTTTTTTCTCTCTATTGTAAGTTTATATTGCAATTCTGAAAAAAAGGTCAGAATTGAGAGTTTATATCTCCCAATTCGGACTTTTATTCTCTCAATTGTGAGTTTATATCACACAATTCTGAGTGAAAAGTCAAAAATGTGAGAAAGATGTCAGAATAGCACGTTTTTTATCTCGCAATTCTGACTTTTTTCTCACATTTTTTACTTTTTTCTCAGAATTGCAATATAAACTCACAATTGAGAGAAAAAAGTCAGAATTGTGAGTTTATATCTCGCAATTCTGAGAATAAAAGTCAGAATTTGATGTTTTTAGCTTGCAGTTCTGACTTTTTTCTCTCAATTGTTTATATCATGCAATTCTAAGAAAAAAATCAGAATTGTGAGTTCATATCTCAAAATTCTGACTTCATAGCTTGCATTTGCGAGTTGGATCCAAAGTTGTCCTAAGATAAGAATGGATATTGTTTTGATTTTGGTTTTTGGTGTTGGTTTTGATCCACTTCAAATGTTGACTACTATATACACACAATTCTGAGAAAAAAGTCCCAATTGCGAGTTCTGTCTCCCAATTCAGACTTTTATTCTATCAATTGTGAGTTTATATCACACAATTCTGAGAAAAAAATAATTTTTGAGATAAAAAGTCACAATAACCTTATTTTTTATTTATTGGCAGAAACAGGATTTCGTATTAAATTGATCAAAAGTGGCATTAAAGACTTTTAACAATGTTACAGAACATTTCAACATTAATAATAAGAAATGTTTCCTCAGCATCAAATCAGCATATTAGACTTTCAAAACGATCATGTAACACAGAAAACTGGAGTAATTTGCCGTTACACGAAGAAACTACATTTTAAAATTGCCCAAGTTATGTTTAATTGTAGTAATATCTCACAGTATAACTGTTTTGAAGAAATAAATGTTGCTTTATTGAGCATAAGAGACTTAAATATGAATTAAATAAAAATCTAATATAGTAAAATATATAATATATAAATACAAAGTTAACTTTAAAGCTAAAGCGAAAAAGGTACAATTCTGATAAACATTTCATTGTCCTTCCCACATTACATTTTGTAAAGCATTAAATCCTTTTTAAAGTGTTAAATCCATTAAAAAAGTAACATTAAATTGTAATACACACATATATGATTCTGAACATCTCTACGAATGCAAATAATACACAATGAAATTATTATTTGAATGGAGTTGCAGTGTAAGCATCATAACATATGTAAATGCATAATAATGGCACTATATGCAAGTTATGATATGCCATGTTTAAAATGTAACAAATTCTTTAGAGTATGTAACAGAGGGTCACTGTTTCGTCAGTCTGTACACCAAGGGGTCCTTGGCCTGCAAAAGGTTAAAGTTCCTTGGATTAGATGCAGTTCAGCATCAATAAGATTCTGACTTACCCACCACACCTACGGTATAAAATGCATTTTGTTGATTCCCTAACTAGCAGTTTTGCATAATGCTGGAAAAGGTCACTCCTTGTCCATTCTTGTCTACTCTGAGATGTTTAAACCGAAGGTTTACTGCTATTTTAAGCAGTCTATGTGCGTTAGCTCCGAATGTGAAATCCTCGGTGTCCAGTTGTGTTACATGTACAATGCTGACACAAGCAGTCTGTGTATTGTCATGCTAGGATGTATTCTCTGGTGTCTACCTTGGCACAAAGCCTGCAATGCTGGAAATGGAGGGTCATAGTCCTGTTGTTTCCTATGGCAACAGTGAAATGATTACTTTCTTAAAATAACTTGATGGAAACCGTGCCTGTTTGAAGCCCCTGCTCTTGCCACTGTCTCATTGGCGGTGTTTTGTAAAAAAGAAAACTATAATACTAAGAAAAACGTATTAGTAGATACGTCAGTTAGGGAGAATACCTGTAGTGTTTTGCAGTGTGATTA
Organism: Labeo rohita; assembly: GCF_022985175.1. Taxonomy (NCBI): domain Eukaryota; kingdom Metazoa; phylum Chordata; class Actinopteri; order Cypriniformes; family Cyprinidae; genus Labeo; species Labeo rohita. Next base: position 33,609,358 of record NC_066875.1, on the reverse strand, counting down.
GATCAATCAAAATCTATCCTGAAGAATATTTTCTTCTAATTAATTGTTATGCTTTTAACTGAGAGACTATGTGGACATTTTAAAGATGTGTTTATTTGTAATTTTTTTATTCTGGAGAAAAAAAAGTTAAGAGCAATGCATTAAACTAAAATCTGTCAAATTTAGAAAATTGCTGACCACTTACAAGTATCAGTATCTCTTATTTTGCATATGCATGCATTTTAACCTAAACATTGACGTTGGCAATGTTTGACAAATAACATTCTTGTCCAAGTTATTCCAGTAAACTAAAGACGTGGAGTCTAAATTTGGCTGTTATTTATTTGGTTGTGTAGTGGCTCATCTATGTCTCCTGGGCCTGACCCTACTAACGTCACTGGGCTGCTTTGTTGCTCTTTAACATTTCAGTTTTAATCCCAGCTGCTTACATTTCAGACCACAGGGACGTTTGATTCATTTACACTGGGGTTCAAACAGCTGAGTGTACTAGTGAAAATACGTCTATTATGCTTTTTTTTTTTTTTTTTTTTTTTTTTTTTTTTTTTTCTTTCATTTAATAAAAGCCAGCACACCTGACCATCTGTACAATGGAGTTCACATCTCATTACCCCTTGTTGATTTTTATTTATTTTATTTTTATCAGTTTTAAAGGAGTCATGACATGGATTTTTATTATTTTAATATGTTTAATAAATAAAAAATAAATAAATAAATAAGTAGATTATTTTCAACCCTCATTCTGACCCTCTGTTTAAACCTGTTTTAAGCGGCGGGTCCTTTAAGGCTTCATAGTAATCGGCCACTGTTATGATTGGCTAACGTCATTCCATAGGAAACAGTATCAGCACCCCCTTGCTATGCATGTGAGTGTTTTGGCAAAATGATCAAAATAAAACGGTCATTTCCAGACAAAGCATTGCGAAATCATTTACTTACGGTTTGTGATGCAGCTGCAGTCAGAACTAGTACCGCTTTGTCTTTCAACAAATGTGAACTTTCCATGACACCGTGCCTTATTTACAAAACAAAATGCTCCAGACATTGCTCTGACATGATCTGGGATGGCATTAAAAATAAACTATCCACTTGTTCCTTATGCTGGGATCCTTCTGATATCTGTATAAAGAAGCGAACAAGCTGTTTAAAACCAAACACGTCAAAGCAAGCGTTCTTTCACTCCATTTGTCCAATTGACAACAGACTCAAGCTTGTGGACTGTCAGAAAGCGAATGTGCATTTGTGTACTGTATCCAGTGTAGACAAGATAGCAGAAGTGATTGTAATTTCCATTTGCGTTTGACATCACCCTGGCACCTCAGATCCAAACGAGCGGTTTCGGAGCTTGAATAAATAAATACTTTGTTTATAATGAGGAGGAGGTTTTAAACTATGAAACTTGCAGGATGTTTTAATGGTACAAAGACCTCTTATACGCCAAAAGATCAAGGCAAATTTCTCATGTCATGACCCCTTTAAATATAACAAATGTCTTCATTTTAAGTAGTTTCAGATGTTTATTTATTAACTTAAAATTTTAGAATCACATTTAGAATTCATAAAGAAAGATGAAAATACTTTGCCAACAAGGTCCCAGACCTTCAGATTTATTTATTTTTTCCATTATAACCTTGACATTATAACTGTTTTTTACTTTTTTCAGGTAAAAAAAAAAATGCCAAAAATCAAAAGTTACATTCAAAAGTTTACAAAAAAATCTTAGCTTTTTCTCTGACTTTAAGATGTATTAATTTATTGTTTGTTTGTTAAAGGGTTAGTTCACTCCAAAAAAAAAAAAAAAAAAAAAAAAAATTTAGTCATTAACTACCCAAACCCATAAGACCTTTTTTCATCTTCTGAACACAAATTAAGATATTTTTTATAAAATCCAGGAGCTTGTCAGCAGGAGTAGCCTCGTGGGCTGCGCGCCGACATGCAGCGCCATTGCGCTTCGGGTGTCCCGAGTTAGAGTCCCGGCTTGAAGACCTTTGCCGATCCTGTCTCCCTCTCTTTCTCCCACTTCACTTCCTGTCTGAGTACTGCCCTAGCATAATAAAGGCAAAATGCCCAAAATAAGCTTAGAAAAAAAGAGAAAGAAAGAAATCCAGGAGCTTTCTGACCCTGCACAGACAGCAAAGCAACTGACACGTTCAAGGCCCAGAGAGGAAGTAAGGACATTATAAAAATAGCCCATGTGACACCAGTGGTTCAACCGTAATGTTATGAAGCTATGAGAAAACTTTTTGTGTGCAAAGAACAAAAACAATGACTTTATTCAATAGTCTTGGACTATAGTCTATGCACATTCACAAGAATACTACAGTGCATGTGTGTGCATTCTTCTGCTTGCAAACACATGCGTGGTACTTTTGATTTCATCAAAAATATCTTCATTTGTGTTCTGATTATGAATGAAGGTCTTACGGGTTTGAAACAACACGAGGGTGAGTAATTATTGACAGAATTTTCATTTTTGGGTGAACTACCCCTTTAATGTTTATATATAAATATGGTACTATAATTAATAATTGTACTTATTGTGTAATAATCAACAAATGTACACTTCTTTCAACATGTAATTGTATCATTGACAAGGATCGATCTCTATCTGCCTAATCAATGTGACAGGAGGCGACCTCAGCTTCCACCCCATTGGCCAATGAACCGTCCATCGACGTTGATGACCTGGAGGAGTTCACTCTCAGACCCGCACCCCAAGGAGTGACTGTGAAATGCAGGATCACTCGGGACAAGAAGGGCATGGACAGGGGCATGTACCCCACCTACTACCTCCATTTGGAGAGAGAGGATGGCAAGAAGGTCAGACCTACCGAAACACTGATTATTTCCAGTTTATCTAAAGAGTTTTGGCTTATTTGGAAGTCATCATTGTTGTGCACCAGCAATCAAGTCCAATCAGTGACACTCCATTCCTCCAATTTGCCAAAGGGCTTGAAATGATTGATTCTGATGAAAGCGACCAAATATAGCCCAAAGGGAGATTAAGCTAAATGACAATTAACCATAATATTGCTGTGCTTTGCAAATGCTTATTCTAAAAATATCAAGACTAAATCATAAATTGTACGTTAATAGCAATGTGTTCTAGACATCTTATTTAGCAAACAGAATGACACACATAGCCTTATCTCTGCCCTCCCTCAGATGATAAAAGCCTGTGTTATTTCTATCCTTAAAACACAGACAGGTACATATATGTATGTTTAATAGTTGTTTATCCCATTTCTCCAAACAAAATATGGAAACGCTGTCTCTGATTGTTTGTTTATGTGTCAATCTTTGTTGGATGTATTTGATGTGAGTTTTGTGCTGCTGTTCGGTGCCCAATTAAATTCTGTTATATATTAGGTTTTCCTTTTAGCCGGGAGGAAGAGAAAGAAGAGCAAAACATCCAATTACCTCATCTCCATCGACCCTACCGACCTATCACGAGGCGGCGAGAGCTTTATTGGCAAACTGAGGTATATTTAAAAATGATTCATTGTGTCGTGTGATTCACAAGGTAGCTTTACTTAAATCTACGCTGTTTTTAGAGATGTCTCTTTCTAAACATTCGAGAGGGACCTTTAATGAGCATGCATGTGTTCACTGCTGAACCTATTTAAAACTCTAATTGGGTTCATTGCCGGTGTGCTGGAGTGTCCTTATTCATATGAGGAGAGAGCAACTGTGTGCATGCTGATGTCTAAGTCTCAAAATATAGTTTGAAAATATACATTTTTGATATTAAATGTTAGAGAAAAAAACACTTATATTATTTAGTTTTCTTCTTTTGATTTTGGTGTGAAATATGGCCTGAACATATTCTTTGGGAGATTCATCGCTGAAAATTTCATTGTAAGAATTTCATCCAATGTCATCCCCACAGATCAAACCTTATGGGTACCAAGTTTACGGTATATGACAGCGGTGTAAACCCAGTCAAGACCACCTCCAGCCTAGAAGCAGGGAATCTACGACAGGAGCTTGCCGCAATCTGCTACGTGAGTTTGTGAGCTGGATCTCGATCAATGGCCAGCACCCAGCCCTGAGGGCAGTACCATTTAGAGCCACGTGCAAAGATGAGCCAAGCCTGACCTCTGCTGGCCTGTTTTTTACATTGCAATACCACTGATGAAGGAAACACAGGACATAAAATGCTTGTGTAGATTAATGATTTTTAAGAATTTTTCCTCAGTGATTAGTGAGTCACAACATGTATATAATTATGGTGACTAATTCAGATATGTGTGCTCTGTTCCTCAGGAAACGAATGTTTTAGGGTTCAAGGGGCCTCGAAAGATGAGTGTCATTATTCCTGGAATGAACATGGACCATGAAAGAGTCTCCATCAGGCCTCGAAATGTGAGTGCAGAGCTGTATCGAATAACATAATACAGCATGCAGGCCTGTTTGTGTGTAAATAGGTTGTAATTAGCTTTTGAATCTCAAGAGGTTAATGTAGTTCTAAAAATACAAAATACTTCAAAGCTCAGAGAAAGAGGAGGCTGTTCAAAAGCGCAGGTTTTTAAATGACTTTTTATGTAAATCTTTTTCAATTTATTAATCAAAATCAACTGAAAGTCCTAGGTGATATATGACTCATGTAAAACATTAGTCCTGGGCAACCAATAACCCTTGACCTGTATTTTATATACAAATGTTAGCGTTAGCAGCAAAGTTACATGCTCTAATGGAAAGCTAATCTCTCACATCTGTCTGTTGTTTTGCAGGACCACGAGTCTCTGCTGGCTCGATGGCAGAACAAAAGCACCGAGAGTGTGATAGAGCTTCACAACAAGACGCCTGTGTGGAACGATGATACGCAATCATATGTGCTCAACTTTCATGGCAGGGTCACCCAAGCATCTGTCAAAAATTTTCAGATCATTCACGACAATGACCGTGAGTTAAAAATGATCGCCTTGGCTTTGTGTAATACAAGGTACAAGACAATGGGAAATTTTAGAAAGGGATAGTTCACCAAAAATGAAAATTCTGTTATTAATTAGTCACCCTCATGTCGTTTCAGAACACAAATTAATATATTTTTGATTAAATCTGAGAGCTTTCTGACCCTGCATAGACAGCACACACAACTGAAATGTTTAAATGGGCCAGAAAGTTAGTAAGGAAATTGTTAAAATGGTGGTTCAGTGGTTCAACCATAATGTTATTAAGCTACGACAATACCTTCTGTGTGCAAAGAAAACAAACGTAACTATAACATTCAACAATTTCTTCTCTTCCATGTCAGTCTTTGATGCATTCACATAGGAATGAAGTTATTGGTTTTGTTTTCTTTGGGCACAAAAAGTATTCTCATAGCTTCATAAAATTACGCTTGAACCACTGATGTCCCATGGACTATTTTATCAATGTCCTTACTGCCTTTTCAGAAGATAATTCTGAAGGTGACCTAAGGTCTTACGAGTTTGGAACAATGTGAGGGTGAGTAATTAATGACAGAATTTTCATTTTTGGGTGAACTAGCCCTTTAACATTAAAATTTATAGTGGAATATACTGAACATTTAATTTGAACTAATTTTATACTTTTAAAGAACAGGTCATATGGTATTTTAAAGTGTCCTAATATTGTGTTGGAGTCCCCTACAACAGGTTTAAATGCATCTAAGGTCAGAAAACATTGTAATTTTCATTGCTCAGTGATTTCAAAATGATTTGTTTGATCAGTTCTGAGTGTAAGGTCTGTAAACTCCTCCCTTCCATAAACCTACTCTGCTCTGATTGGTCAGCTGGCCAAGCCTGTTGTGATTGGTACAGAGAGGAGTACTCCAGCAAATTAGCCAGTGCTGCCATCAGTGTTGCCAAGTCCAAGGTGTCCATAGGTTGAAGCAACCCCAATAACGTCATATTTAGCCCCTGGAATGTGAATTTACCGGTGGAACCCCCTTGAAACACAATTGGGCTAGTCTAGGGCTAGTTTTGAGTAGCAATTGGGCAGATTTTGTTGCAACCCTGGCTAATGACATAAAAACATTTGAACACTTATGTTGAACACTAATCGTGCCCAGAGCCAAAGTTTAGTTGCTAAACTGTAATCACACTGTAAAAAATACAACGATGGTGAATGTGTTAGCCAAGTGCTAACATGTCTACATTCTATATTATTACATGAAATAATTAGAATGACAGTCTACATTAATCAACACATTCTTAGGAAATACTGGGCTTACAGCGAATTATCAGAACTATTTCAGTAAGACAGTAATATCATGCTTTACCTGGAAACCTAAAGCTGCACTAGGTATACATCACATATGATATTAGCACAAACAACTTGCTAATTTGAGCATTCAATTGAAAATGTACACATAACGGATCAATCGTACTTGCCAGCGAAGTAAAAGCCAAAATTAGAGAAGCAGTCCTCAGTACAAAGACGAGTACAACAAAAGGTTTGAATTATATTGCTGTGGTATGGTGGAAAAAATGAATTTATAAAACGGATAATTACGTTCCTTGATTCTGACTGGTTAAACCGTGTTCAAAGCTGTTGTAAAATACTCTACAAACACACACCTTTGTTTACATTTGTGTGTTGCTCGGCAACCACTTTGTTTCAACCACTAGTGTTTCTGAGGAACTACATTGTTTGGTGAAAGAATAATGTCTTTATAAATATCATTACACTTTATTTGCTCTGTTTTATTTTGTGAAACCTTACTACTTATATGGAATAACCGTTTTATAAAAGCAATAAGCCCTGTGAAGCCGTGATTTACAGTGAATTTGTAACAGCTAAGGGGTCTTCACGTTGTGCCTAACAACGGCCCTTAGCTGTATTAACCACTGATTCTTTACATTATCATCTTTGGGCAATGAAAACAAAACAAACTCACTTTGTCAGCACAGAACACCGCGTCTTCTCGACATAATGTAAACACACCAACTAGCGGAAGTGTTTTTGGGCGGGGCAGAGAGTTGGTATTTTGGACGGGCGATGATTAGGCAAATGTGTTACCTAGTGATGTATATCAGTAACAGGCAGAAGATTCGAAAATATAACGACTCATTAAGGCGGCTCTTTCGATTGAGAGACAATATCTTTATTTATCATGCACTTTTTTGATTAGCAACTTTGCAGACTGTTTACTTTGAAGGACCGCTATGCTACAAACTGCAAGAAAGATATTTTCCAAAAACCCATATGACCTGCACTTTAATCATTTTAATTCTTTAATACAAAAGAATTTTAACATAGTCTAATAAGTATATATAGTAAAGCATATATCATATCTGGTGATATATACTGGCCTAAAAGTATTTAAACACTTGTAAGCCACAATTATAAATGTGTAACATATTTGCATGCTGTAATAAAATAATCAAAAATGTGCCATTTGTTTTAAAGAAATACATCACAAATACACTCAAGTTAAAACATTTGACAGAATGACATGAAAGTTTGTTAGGTTTCAATATATAACAGTAAATTTAATTTCAGAAAGATATAAAAACAACCTGTGGTTATTCTGCTAGTGTGATTGTGAGGGGAACTGACTTCATACATCCAAAAATACCTGTGTAAGTGTTTCAGAAAAGTGATGTCAGTTCTGAGAAAAGCACTAGCCTCACTTGTTTGCCGACGCCACTCAAAAACAATTATTTTAAATTGTGGTTTTAGTGTCTAAAAGTGTCCAAACACTACATACTCCAAAGATGGATTTTATTTAAAAACTGTACTGTTTTGTCTGTATTCTCATCCCTGTTTTCTCTCTTTCATGTGCACAGCGGATTACATTGTGATGCAGTTTGGTCGTGTAGCAGAGGACGTCTTTACAATGGACTACAACTACCCCATGTGTGCCCTGCAGGCGTTTGCTATTGCTCTGTCCAGCTTTGACAGCAAGCTAGCCTGTGAGTAGCCACCTCTCTCTGCCAGCCACAACCACGAAAGGACCCAGCCAGACTGCTTTACAATCCCAATCACTGAGTAAAGGGCTGCAGTGAACTCCAAAGCAGCAGGGTCCCTCTCGGAGGCATGAATGCATATCGAGTTTGACTCTTTTTGTGAATGTGCGTGAGCAAGGTGGCATTTCCGCTTTTTTCAAAAAGGGCATCACAGTGGGGGAAAGCACAAAGACATCAAAGCTCAAACGGGGGGAGATTTTAAGAAGAGGATGCATTCAGAGTCAAAAATCTCCTACTCACTTTCTTTACTTAACCGTCGAGGTAAAACTAACATTTTGCTAATGTTAAAATAAGGATCTTTTACAGTCGTACTTGTGTCCCTAAGATTAAAAAACAAAATAATTTTACCATGGTCATAATTCTAAAAGAATTAATGTTCACTAACCAATCAAGTATGAGTTTTTCACAAGAAATGTAACATGTAGCTGTGATATACTGTAACAGTTTGGATATTTGATTGAATGAACTTTTCTAAAATGACTTTCATATGTGACACTTCTTCAGTTATACATGTCACTTGTCATTTGAATTGTAATGTATCAATTCATGCTTCACAAGGACTTCGAAGCCAGTGTGAAGTATGAAAGTCTGACATATTTATCCACTATTTATGTATTTATAGATTTCCATACCATCTGCTGCTTGTGTCTTACCCCATGCCCGTAATTCATTGTGCTTCAAGCACAACGGTGCCTTCACATTCGAGCTTTTGGTGTGGATTTATTGAAATTCAGCTGATGAATATGTGACAATTCCACAAAATACATGTAATCATTATGAAAATGGTTTATGTGCTATTTTAGGCTGCAAAAATGGCTTTTATATCATTAGAACAAAGCAAAATGAATGGTTCACCATATCCAGGTCCACACCAGTAGCTCTAGTGTGAAAGCTCTTTAAGTCCTACATGGTGGAAGAAGTGTGTAGTAAGTCATTTTATGTGAGGGTCACTATCAGGCTAAGTACATGATCATCTCATACTGACCCGCTACATTTGTAGGGGAATGTACTGAGCACTTTATACGGAGATTAATGGTGGAACGCTGTAAATATTGTGCCTTTGGACGAAACACTTGTGATGCTTGAAGTTGGTGAGATGCTACATTGTTTTCTTCAGCCAGTGTTGTTTATCATGCAGCTAATTTGAAGCTTCTTTGTTCTTGAGAACAACCTGTATATTTCAAAGATACTGGGCTGTAGTTTTCCAGAATGATCAGCTTTAGTTGCCTGCTTGTGGAGTAGTTGATTTTCCAGAAGAACTCCAGAGTAACTACTTGAGATAATAAGGCGAATAAGTACGTTTTCATGCACTTTTAAAAATTTGATTAATTTCTTTTTTTGCAGTGTTGGACTACCAGGACTTGACTGTAGCTTGATTATAACTGTGCATGTAAACATACTTAGCAACACAGTTATTAAATTATCTGCTGCATGAGGATAATTGTGAAAATGTGGATCGAACAAAGTGTCCGAATGAAATTTACACAGAACTCAAATCATCATCTTTAACTGTACTATTGCTTGTACACTTCTGGGTCTTTGCTAAACAATGCAGATGAATGAAGAAAGGAAATAAGTTAAGTTGTATTATCAGTGTGGCAATTTAATTGAAGAAAAAAATCCAAAAACCTGCTGTACCAACTGCCCTTAAAGCCAAACTATTCTTAAAAGTGGCCACACATACCTTTTTTCATTTTAGTCACAACAAAGTCTTGGAAAAAATGAAATCTTGTCATTGTCTAAAATCTTAAAATGTTAGTGTTGAATGAATGTGTTTTTAAGAACTGAATCAGTCATAATTTTGGAAAATTCAAGTTTGTTGTCCATCGCACAGAACATTCTTAATTGCACAAAACTGTGCATTTTAAATTAAGTAAATCAACTAATATTTAGAATGTTAGACTGTCCTTATTCAAGATAAAGGCAAGAAATGTGCTGCAAAAGGCATACATTTTGTGTTATAATTCTTTTTGTCATATATATATTGTGGCTTCAGACATCACATTTTGAAATATATCTTCCCCCAGAAAGTATTTTTAATATAACTTTTTTTTAGGAAAGATTATAAAATATATATCGAATTCTTTGGCCAAACTGCAAAGAAATCTGAGCGTTATTAAGTTTGTTTATTAACTGCCTAGTGAAACCATTCCAGCACTTTCTATACTTTATGTAATGCTCTAACAGTTTTGGGTTTGCTCTTAAAGGTTAAAAAACACTGAAAAACAATGTTTTTCTGCTGTTTTTTATTGTTTGGAAAAAAACAAATCTCACCACTCTTGTGTTAAAGTGATAATGTATAACTGTTATGTCACACTGTTTTGTAAAATGTGTACATTGGTCAATATACAGTGTTTGTATACAGTACGCAAGATATGAAAAAATAAAACTGAACGTGAATTTTCGCATCTCAAATATTTAAGATGAAATCATTGCATTTGTGGTACAGTACTTCAATGCTCATGAAATAGTGTTCATACAAAGCCACTTCTGTTCAGAAATGCTTTATTGGCAAAGATTTTTCTTGGAAAAAGTTTTAAAAGTGCCTATGTTTGACAAAGCATACTCTAAAGCTGTTGGAAAGAGATTAATGAAATCTCAGAAAAGCCTAAATGGTTACAAAGAAACAGTTTCCTTATAGAAGTTCACTTCCAAAACAAAAACGTACAGATAATTTTACTTGCTTGTCCTCCAAGATGTTCATGTCTTTCTTTCTTCAGTCATAAAGAAATTGATTTGAGGCAAACATTTCAGGATTTTTCTCCATATAGTGGACTTCAAAAAATAACCAATTGTTTATGTTGTTTTGGAAGTGAACTTCTCCTTTAAGCAAACCAAGAAAGATTCACAGAAAGGTATGAATGATCTAGTGTGTAATCGAACTGAAGGCTGGTCACTTCTTCACCTTTTGTTTCTTGTGACGCATTCGAAGAGTCCCAGAGGCTTCAGCTTTGGGAGACTCCGACTTGCTGGAGATGACAGTCACCTCAGGTTGGTATGTTTGTAGGAAGTCAATGAGGTCTACTTCCTGTTCCTCAGGATCACATTCCACTTCATCATTAAATCCCAGGCTCTCAGCCTCCATCAGTGGATCCTCCTCCTCCTTCTCCGTCTCACCATTCACGTCTTCATTACCTTGATCTTCCTCCTCTTCTTCTTCACAGTCTTCATCGTCACCATTTTCTTCCTTTTCATTCCCTTCATCCTCCTCCTCTTCTTCTTCTTCTTCTCCATCATGTTCTTCTTCCTCCTCTTCCTCATACTTGCATCCAACAGCTCCACCCTTTGGATAATGAAAGACGTGTCTGTGATCGCTGAAGGTGATTTGTCGTCTTCTCCTGGTTGGTTTCTGTTCCTCTTCTTTTTCATCTGGGTATTCGAGTTTCTCATCATCCTCATCGATGCTTTTAGAAAGACAGGGCTGGTCTTCTCCAATCTCGTCCTCATCTTCCTCTTCCTCATCCTCATCTTCTTCCTCTTCATATTCGTCGTCGTCTTCTTTTTCTCCTTCATCGTTCTCCACTTTCATCTCCTCATTAGCACTCGCATCATCAGGCTCATCCTCCTCTTCTTCCTTCTCCATTCTCTCAGCAAGCTCTTCTGCTGTGGGTATGACTTGGTCTGGTTCTTCAAGTATGACACTAGGAAATCTGCGTCTGCAGGAGGGCATCTTATACTCTGGGTAGGTCTCCTCTGGATAGCCTTGGGAAGCAGTGAATTAAAAAAAAAAAAAAAAAAAAAAAAAAAAAAAAAAAAGCTGAATTAAACTTTATGAAACTGAAACAGCAGCGGACCCAACGCAAAGCCTTGAGGTATACCTTCCCAATCTGCAGTGTAAGGAGCCTCCTCGGCCTCCTCCTCCGGCGAGGCTCCTTCTCGCAACTGTCTCTCCCGCATCATTTGGCTGATTTCCTTCAGCTGTTTGAGCTTTTTCTCCTCACGCCTCCGTGTGCTCCTGCGTGACCTGAAGTCAAAACAAGTGGTGAGTCAGAAACTACAAGTAACGAATCACTATGTGCTAAAACACATAAACATTTCTCGATAAACATGAAGCTGCGAAACATAATGAATTAACTGTTATTGCTCATTATTTTAAAAAGTAATTAAAAACTTAAGCAGAGTCACAAAGGTACACTAGTGAAACTTAACTAATTAAAGCAAACCACCTGTTGAGTTGTGCAGGGTCAAATACCCGTCAACTAATTACATACTAAAAACAGAAAAGAAAACAGAAAAGTTTCCTCAGAAGAAAATGGATCTGTTCTGTAAATATTTGATATATATATATGTATATATACACACACACATTTATGCATTTGGCAGATCCTTTTATCCGAAGAGCATTCCAGGTATGCATTGCCTTGGGAAACTTTTCCTTTTTATAAATGGATTCAGTCCGAAGTAGCATGCATATCATGTCAGTGTTCTGTCGGCTCTTTAATCTATAAGATACCGGATGGTGAAAAGAGAAAAATATGACCTGTTTACCTGGCAGATGGGTGGACAACTTTAGATATTCTCTTCTCTTTGGCTTTTTCACTCATTCTGGCTTGCATCTGCCCCAGCTGACAAGTAGCTGTCAGAGAGACAATTGAATGAGGCTGAAACATGTGGCCGTCACACGTCGTAGTTTCACTTAAATCAAAGTTTGAGCTTTGCATACACATGCTGTACAGGGTGTACGTGCAGTGCTGATGCTCTATCAGTTGCTCCCTCCACCCTTTGGCATCCATTTGATGAATAGAGCTAAACCTCTTACTACTGATCCAAAAGACATGCAGTTAATTGGTATTAGGAGCTGCTAGGCTTCTAAAACATTACTTTTGATTGCTAATCCGGGTTGAACAAAAGGAGAGAACAAAGCTTGCCAGGTCCTGGACAGGATCTTAATCTACCTTATCTGGAATTGCATGTGGTTTAGCTACTGAACTGCTGAGAATGCGTGCAATAAGAGTAAAACAAAAATGTGATTTGACAATATGGTGCATTATAATGAGCATCCTTATTAGGTATATACTGTTGTCCAACTAGGGTTGATGTACAGTATATGCAAACTCACGCATCTCTTCATGTGTGTATTCTGACTGCAGTATAGGGAATCTGCACCCTGGTCGATGAGGTTTGTCCTTTGAGGTCAGCTGTTGAAAGATCAACGTAAGCATCATTGATTTTGCTACTGAGAGCAGATAAGGTATACATATACAGAACCACATTAAAGGAGAAGTTCACTTCCAGAATGAAAATTTCCTGATAATTTACTCACCCCCCCATGTCATCCAAGATGTTCATGTCTTTCTTTCTTCAGTCAGAAAGAAATGACAGGAAAACATTTCAGGAATTTTTTTACATACTGTACAGACTTCAATGGTGTCTAATCCGCTTGTTAAGTGGTGACGTAAGAAATGCTGTTTCTGGATCCAAGCCTCAACTCGCTTCACTATCTCTTCACTACGATTTATGAGCACTGTTTATTAGTGATGGGTCGTTCTTGAACATTTTCAAACGTATGGTGTACACAACAGTCTTACAGTGTCCCCAACACAAATCATTTTTATATTTATTTCGATGTATATTTTCACTGTCTCGCTATCTGGGATTTCGGTATGGAGTTAAAGGTTAGGATTATAATTTTTTTGGTAGTATTATATCACGCTGTGAGTGTATATTAGCACCTTTTGTTGTTTTCTTGTGGTATCTGATAGAGCATTTGGACCCCTACGTCACACATATGTGATTACATAATGTGTGAGGTCAAGCTAATGAAAGACGAGCATTTGTGGTAAAAACAAGTATAGAAATGTGTATTTTTCTTAGAAAACGACAGATCATTTCACTAGATAAAACTCTTATTTCATGCCTGGGATTGTATAGAGCCCTTTGAAGCTGCGGTGAAACTGCAGTTTGGACCTTCAACCCGTTGGCCACCATTGAAGTCCACTATATGGAGAAGAATCCTAAAATGTTTTCCTCAAAAACCTTAATTTCTTTCGACAAACATGATCATCTTGGATGACAAGGTGGTGAGTGATTTATCAGGAAATTTCATTCTGGAAGTGAACTTCTCCTTTAAAAACTAATGACAAGAAGACATTTTTTTGTTTCTAATTTATAACAGCATATATACACTGGGGTCAGATTTATTATTATTATTATTATTATTATTATGTTTTTTATTTTATTCAGTAAGGATACATTAAATTGATTGGAAGTGACAGTAAAGACATTTCTGTAATGATTTTTTAAGTACTGTAATGGCTGCTGAAAATTTAGCCATCACAGGAACAAATTACATTTTAAAATATATTAAAATACAAAACAGCTCTTTTATATTGTAATAACACTTCACATTTCCTCGTTTTTTTTGTGTTTGCAACCTTGTAAGCATAAGACATTAAACATCTAAGTGACCCCAAATTTTTTAGCATGTCTGAATATATTAAAGCACCTGTTAGATCTTTTCTCTAAGGGAATTATTATTACAGGAGAGCTGCTGAACAGAGAAAAGCTTCCGATAAGACTCACTTTAAAGAACAAGTAGATGATGTAAAGGAAGATCCCAAAGCCATAGACAGGGATAACCTGGCCCAGGAGATTCGGCTTGCCAACACCTTTGGCTCTGGCAATGGCCTCGGGGCTGTAATGCTTGATGTAATGAGAGTCTGTGTCCCAGTGATCATGATCTTCAGAGAATGAATGTCTGTGTCGTGAGGGAGGAAAATGCCCTGGCCCAACTTAAAAAAATAAAAAAGAAATAAAAAGAAATAAGTAAATAAATAAATCTATAAATATAGAGAGACTGCACTCGATAAGAGCAATTTCTAGTCAGTGAAATATAATTTCTGCATTAAGTACAGAAATGCACTTATTACAGTTCTGTTTCTATTATTATTATTATTATTTTTGTTCTTGTTTTTGTTTTTTTCAGGCATGGAAATCAAAATTTTTAAATGTATTTAAATGTAAATTGATATTTAATGATCTTCCATGACTGCAAGAACACTGATAAAATAATGTCTTTTCTGTATATAAAGTATTTTTTGTATAAAAAATGAAATACAAATATAAACTAAACAAAACAATAGATGAAAGTTCTTTATAACGTTTTAATAATCTATTTTTTATGGTTACGGTGCTAAATTCTGTAAAAGATGTAGGGAATAAGGAGAGATTTGCTCTGAAAATGGCACTGGGAAAGTGATCCTCACTTTATGAAGCCACACACGGGGAGCTGGCAGAGGTTAACAGGGGGACCTGAGCACAGAGATCACAGGGATGGTCAAATCAGCACTGACATTACTGAAACACTTAATGAGGGAGAACGAGGGATTACATTTTTGTCTCATCTTACCCTCCGACCGCACGGTTTCTTTCTTCACTCTGGGTAAAAATAATTTGGGTAGGAATAAAGACATACAGAGGACGATGCAAGAGATGAAGGTGATCTTCTGACATGTTGAAACAGCCATATCGATGCGACAGACAAAATAGATGCTGCAGAACAAACGGTGACAGCGTCAACATCACGACATCACTTCTACGAAATTTCCTGTTGATTCGCTGAAGCGGAAATGACTGGAAACATTAATCCGCCTTCCGGGTGAGATTAGACTGAAGACGCATTAAATCAACTCACTCAGAATCATCAGTCATATTCGTGACCTGTTATTAACCTGTTTTATGAGATAATTTAGTCTTTTACTCTTTATTGTAATTTTTATCACTGCCCTTACATGAACAAAGAGGAGTTATCATGTAACGTTATGCATAAAACATTCGATGTGCACTCCACAGTTTTTTTTGCGTGTTACGCAACTAATTATATACAATTTAATTATAGGCTATTATTATTATTATTATCAAAAATCATCATCATCATTGTTGTTGTTTATGATGATGATGACGATTGTTTCCTGACGATGATGATGTCGTGTTCGTGTTGTTGGTATTCACCTGTTAGTCCAGTAGATGGCAGTGCCGTTATGATTATAGCGCTCATGAGGCCTCATTAAAAGCCTTTTATTGAGATCTCAAATACACTAGAGATGAATCTATGAGGGAATTCATAGAACTTTTGTATAGGTTGTACATTTTGTGTCATTTAATTAATAAAACAACACTGTAAAAGCATATAAAAACTATGCACTTGATTCCATGTAAAATGTATGTCCTAATGTCATTCATTCAGTGTCATCACATGGCATCTCTGTTCATAGTTTTGTGCAAACAATGATCTAATGAATTATTATTATCTAATATTAATTTGAAAATTTTAGTGTAATGTATATCAACAATTTTACTGACTTAACCCATGTCCTATATATAATGAAATGTATTTATAAGATATTTAAGATACTATTCTGAGTATTTACACTGAACCGGTCATAAAAAGGCTACACAGTCATTTTTATGCTAATTTCTGTGTTTTATAAGTAATCCATTTATGGTCCTCTCTAAGACCTTTGAGCGCATATCATGGTTTACCTTACTGTGAAAATACCATGTTGCTAAGATAAATAAATATTCATATTCATTTGCATTTCCAATAATTCCTAATTGAAGTTTTTAGTTTTACCACATGCAGTTTTAATGAGCATGTGAAAAAATAAAATAAAAATCTCCAGTTTTTAAAGAAATGGAGGAAATTGGAAAAGCGAACTGGTCCTTAAGTTCAGCATGGTGATGTAATGTGAATGTACATGTGTGCTGATATTTCCTGCAGAGCTCAAACTCTTCCTCCAGGCCAGCTCATCTTTTATCTGTTTACTGAGCTGCTCTGTTATCAACGTTTTAACAACCTAATTATTCTTCATTAGGCTCAATTTAAGTACAACGAATGCACTGCCACAAAATTCGCACTGTGCCCGACACCTCATAGAAACGCACAAAGCCTTGCAGAAAAAAAAGAGAAAAGAAATAAAAAGGTTTTGTCTGCTTTTCTATGAAAGTCTTAGTGCTTATATTGTTTATGCTAAAAGCAAAATATGCCATTGACTCTTATGAAATGCTTGTGCCCCTTCCTGTCGTGTGAGCGATACATTCACATACATGGCAATCAACACACCTTCACCAAACAAAATTGCTTTCAGAAATAGCAATCGTTTTCTTTCTCTATATTCATGCAAGTGATTTGTTGTGCAATGTCACCTTACTCAGTGCTGGCGGACCAGGTTTGCATCGAACCCCTTTTTTGCTCTCTCTCTCTCTCGCTCTCTCTCTTTCTGGCTCTGTCTAAATCAGTCAATTTATTTCCAAATTGCAAGTTGAGTGCGGGAGCAAAGGCTTCTTTCACTGCTGGGGTGAAATATTAAATCAATGCACACTCCCATATATCGAGTGGGCTTTAATTTTTATTTAATATTGATGGGAATGAAGCTGGCTTTGAGTGTCGTGAAGGACATACTGTTACAAATCCAGGGGCCTTTATATTCATGGAGGAGAGACAGTGATGGTGAGTGAATGTGCTGGATTAATGCGGACCTGAGGAAGCCTGGCTGTGTGAGCCAGGCCTTGAGACACCGGCCAGTTGTCATCCTCATTTTTTACCATGAGAGGAGAGCAGGACGGCACATGTGAGACTTTGAATAATCTGGAGCTGAGATACCATCGGACGGATGCTCAAAAGTAGATTATTAATCTGAGTTCAAATGCTTGGCAGACCTTCAACCTGTCTTCAAACTGCGGAATGGGGAAGTGATGTCGGACGTGCGTGTGTGCGAGCGTGTAAGAGTAAAGCATAACTGGACAGTATTGTGAATGTGTTGATGATGTATTATGCGGTGAAGAGAGGCAGCAGATGGGGATCCTGATTAAGGCTGAAAAGCAGTGTAAATAGTAATCTGATCTGTAGCTGCGCCGTGTGCGTGGGAAAGCAGCTTGGGCCTCGGCCAGAGAGCACGGCTGTCCTACCAGCACAAGATGTCACATTACTCGCTGCTGCACTCCTGACTCACCCAGGGTTCGAGGAGGTCAAAGGTCAAAATGCATGAATGATTGCTGGCAAATGTTTTGTACAGTATGTTGCTTTCAAACACCTAGTTATAAATTGTTTTTTTGTGAATTTTATCCTTCAAACATCACATTTTTTGTGTCTTGGTACTCTCATTTGTTGAAAACTGACATGGAAGAGAAGGAAATTCTTGAATTAAGTCGTCGTTTTTGTTTTCTTTGTACACAAAAAGTATTCCTGTAGTTTCTACATGGACTATTTTAATGATGTCCTTACTACCTTTCTGGGCCTTGAACGTGGTAGTTCTGTCGCTGTCTATGCAGGGTCAAAAAACTCTCGGATATCATCAAAAATATTTTAATTTGCGTTCTGAAGATGAACAAAGGTCTTATTTTTGAGTAGCTATCGCTTTAAGGGCACATGCCTATACTTTAAATTAATTTTCATCCACTGAAGTAAAAATTGTGGCACCTCAGGTCAGGTCTTCTCTATATCACCCGTGTGAATTTCAGACATTTACAAGTGCCTGCATACACTATAAACATTACTCAAGGGGGAAAACAAATACACTAATTACCACAGCTAGTGTTGCATTTGCATTGAAATTGTTGTTTATGAAGCCAGTGTCAGTTTTCATTAAACTGCTTAGTGACAAACTACATATATGGTAGAAATGTCAGAGTATTAAAACAGTGGTGCAAATTCCTTCCAGCAAGGTAATTACGTGTGCCCGACCTATCGTTTTAAAGGTAAGCCATAACTGATTGTGTTTTCACACAGGAAACAAGCAATTGATTGGCTTTGTTTGACATCTAGAGTTGTTTGCCAGTGCATTGCATCTTTGTTGTGGACGCTGTATGTGGCTGAGAGAGTGCGGGCAGGCGGAGAGGGCCACTGTGAGGGTGGAGAAGGCGCAGAGGTTCAGCTGATAGAAGCTTTGATCTCAAACAGCAGGGGGGAAATGACATTATTTAAGGTGCCTCACCAGCACGACACTGCAGCACAGCGAGAGATGCACTGTGAAATTGCAGGTTCAGTTGCACATGGTTGAAATGCCGGACACACACACTTGTGCATAAACACACAGACAAGCATATTAGCAGAAACCCACCCACAGGCGAGCCGGCATCACAAGCGCACACATGCCTCACTGTGAGGAATGTAAATGCTTCAAATACATGTGGACTCTTCAAGTGTGACAGAGAGCTGTTTGTTTTTACATGGTGTGACTCAGAGTTGATGCCTGGCCATGAATTTAGTTTAGGACAGACAAAACAGAATTCAGACTTGAGATAAACTTTAGATATTTACGTATTTACTGTACAATAATAACATGCATAAAATCAGGATAATTAATCATACAACAATAACCAACCTCATTATTTCAGAGGTGCATGAACTAAAATTTTCTTGAAAGACTCCATGAAAGACTTCATGAACTTAAACCAAATGATCACAGAATGGTATTTTTTTTTATATCCCATAATAAATATCCCATATATAATGGATACAACTTTTTACAGTTTTAATTGTTTCTTGTTTCATGGAAAATCGTATTGTGGCAATGTAATACTCCATTACCTTACTAAAAGAAAAAAGCATTTAAGAAATACCCTTTAACTAGCAAGTCTAGTCAAGGTTGCCAGGTCCCAGAAAACCCTCCCAAAGGGACTGAAAACTACCCCAATTTTTGCCCTGTTCAGTCATAGCTGACAGCTGCTTTAGTCCATCAATGTCCTTTAAAATTAACATTTTTATTTTATTTATCCTATTTTTAATTTTACACAACTTGTTTATATGTAGTATGTGCATATTAAATTAATTAATCTGTATTTTATTTATTTATTAATTTTTCTTTTACCTTTTGTTTCATTTTAATTTTCAGCACTTTGATGATAAAATTTAAAATTAGGGCTGGGTGATATGACCAGAAATATTATGACAATATTTTTTTTTCCGTATCATATCATTACAATATTCATTTACCATTATTATGGAAGGAAATGCTCTGAGAATTTATGTAAACTTGGCAAATAAAACTTTAACAATTTAATCAATCTTTTAAAATGTAATACAGTAACAAAAACATTGCATTTTTATTTTTGTCAAAAAAGACGATGCACCACATAACTGTATATTTGACCTTAAAACATGCATAAAAAATATTTGGGTTGAATGATATTCCTTACAAATAATAGTAGTAGTATTAGCATATTATTTTAAGAAGTACATTTTACTATATCATAGTAATATATTTATGTTATTATGTTATTTATGTTATATTTTATATTATAGTAATATATTTATGTTATTTATGTTTTCCCACTGAGTGGGAAAAAGACTGAGTGGCAGCATGAATGCTGCCAAAGAACACACAAAACACCTCTAAAACCAGAACCAGCTTTGCGATTGACTGTACAAAGAGATTGACAAGAAACCTGAGGTATATTTTCACAGGCTGCCAAAAGCTACAGAAAAAAGCAAATGGATCGCTGCAGTTCAGAGAAACAAATGGACTCCAGGTGGCGAAACACGGATTTGCAGTTATCATTTCATGTTAATATGTTGAATATTGCGGTAAAATCACACACTATATATTGTTTTGTCATATATAATTGACAACTCATCAATTAAATATCTACTATCTTAAATTCTGCAAAACTGGACGTTTTTAAATAAACTACATAAGATGTTGGGCTGGACCATGTCACCATATATATAACATTGATATAAATGATCACCGGGGTTTAGACCAGCCTATTTTGTGTTTACAAAATGTGTTCACAGGCAAATCTCCTTTGTTTATTCCCCCGGCGTTGAAATCAGGCACATATAAATGTCAGGAAACACGATTCCTGGCTGCATATCAATATCCATGGACCACTGGATATTTGGTAAATTGTAAGGGACATTATACTGAGTCCAGCAAAATTATTATAGTTTGTTTTACTTGCATTTTCGCAGCTTCCCTATTAAATCCATTCACGCAGCTCCTTCTTTTGCCACTCAGTCCGGCTGAGGGGACGTGTTCCAGCGGGACAGTGACATCAATGCATACCCTCTATTGTGCGGGAAAACTGCGACCCTCAGTGCAGTTGTGCCCTCCAAAGGGCACTTCAGAGTGAAAACAATCATAGCCGCCATATTGAAGGGTCAGTTTTTGGTGGGAATACAACAGGCCAAAACCAGTAAGTATTAGTGATTTTTAATACATTTTGCTTGTTTGTATTGTTCTTATGCGTTGCATTCATTTAAATAAATTTACAGAAATCACTTTGTCAGGCGATGTCACACTCACGAGAATCGAATGGCATTTTGGGTATCGTCGCCATTTGTAAGGTATCAAAGCCGAGGTGTTCTGTAGTTGCAGAATTGTCTTATTTGCTTCAAAATGGTATGTTTTTGTTGTGTTAAAGTCTGCAATGGTAAATTACACGGAAAAGGTTAAAAATTACACAAAGTTTAAAAACTGACCACATGGAAAGATGTTTTAGGTCTCCCACTTGAAAGAAACACTAGACGACATGCACTAGAAATAATCAAGAAGTGTCGGATGGCCTGGATAGCAGCGGTCATATGCAAAATCATCATATTTGCAAACATATCTCCGTTTATGTTCGTTTACCCTCGACATTTTCATAAAGGTAAGTAAGAGATTTTTTAGGATGCGCTTATTTTCTGTTTTCTTTAGTATCAAACGTTATATCCACATGTTGTTTTGGGTTATCAATGCTATTCAGCGGTGTAGTGCAGGTATACGTACGATGATTTGAACGGTCTTTACTTTACGACTCTGTATACTTTCAGTTCACTGCTCAATGCAAGGATATCTTCAAAATGGCGCCTCGGTGACGTCACACATCATAAACGCACGTGACTAACAAAGACGATTGGTATGATATCAAATGGTCAAAACAATAGAACAATAACAATATAAAAGCTAAACCCCGCATGTAAGCGTAGTAGTATTTCTACAGGGACTGTAAAACTGACCGCACAAATCGAGTGCTACTTTAGTCAGTAAAAGAGTTCCAGTGAGTCTAAAGTAACTGCGAAACTCTCGCGAGAATCATATTTGCATATTTAGATAAAGATTTGCATATTTAGATAAAGACTTGTTCTTGCAAAGGAGGTAAGGAGACTATATATGTGTTGCTGTGTTTTTATTATTATTGCTTATGAAGTTTATGTTGCTGGCTTATTTGTTGATGTGTTATGATGAACTCTCTGTCTCTGTCTCTCTCTCCATATCAATGCAATGCATTACTCAATCCTGACAGTCAATTTGTAGCCAATAAAACAAAATAATGGATTGCATATAATGTATCCGTATTAATTCTTGGGATAAAATGCACTATAGTCTACTTTTGTTGTCTTTTTGGAGCTGTGGTCACTGTGACCTATTATTGTACAGAAACAAAGAGTTGAACTATTCGTTTAAAGTTGAGTGTTTGTGATATATTATTTTGTTTACTATAAACACAACATCCCAAGTAATTGAAAGGAAAGTAAATAATGTTTACTGTACAAACTCTGTCCTGAGAATGTGAGTGATTTTTCTGACATAACAACCAAAGACAGTTTTAAAGCGCAAATGCAAAACGTGAGTCACTTTATCTTAAATATATATGGCTTTATATAAGCTACTCACTTTGTGGCTTTCTGATGTAAAGGCTGTATTCCTACATGCATACTGTGTGATGTTTAATTTTAAATAGAATAGGATATGAGTGCTTTGGCATTAAAAGTTTACAACATACACATGTAGAAAGTGAATTGCTGCATGAGTCAGTTGAGTGTGTGATTCACATACAAAACCAGCATATGTATTTAACCCATACAAGAGGAACATTTTCTATAGACGGAGTTAGACAGAGTCACCCTGATGGATCCCAGGCATCTGAACCCTTATTTTAAATAAGTGACAGGACAGAATTTCATTGGTGTGTCCCTCATGTGTACAGCAGGCTGCACCTTGAATGGCCTTAACCAGCTTTAATAGGTGATAATGATTAGTGCGGCATAAAAAAAAAGAAGAAACGAAGAACAGATAAAAAAAGAGAGAGAAAGAAGGAGAGAGCGCTTCTTCACGCAATTATTAACAAGTTAACTTTGTAGTGGAGACACTTTATCCCCGAGGACAAACAACCCAAATGTTTGCAAAATATAATTAAGCCGAGGCATCTTTAAATGTCATTGCAGCCTGTGCCATGTTTCAAATTGTTCTGCATCAACAGAATTTAACGAGATGGCGAAGGAATCCATTCCCTGCAAGCATGTGATAAGCCACACATACAGTGGAGCACTTTCATTGATTGCCAAAATAAAGCATTTTGTATGCAAATGGGGGAATGGAGTGGGTAAGCTGATTCAGCCTCATGGACACCAAATAATGGCCTTTACAATTAATACTCGCGCATGCTATCCATTGAAACTTTCATCTCCCGTTTAATGGCTCTGAAACATTTACACATGCCCCATCCACCCCCCCTCCCAAAAAAGAAGAAAAGAAAAAATGGTGTGTTGTTCCAATGGATTAATATGAAAGCCAACAAATAAATAAAGTCCAAACACCCTGTGTCTCCACATGAGCCCCCCTTCGATTCTTGGCCCGCTCCTGCCTTTTTTTTTTTTTTTTTTTTTGCTGCTGTGTTTCAGGCACATTTTGGATTAACTGATAATCTTTGAACATGAAGGAAGGTCTGGGATCCCCCAGGGGCATGTGCTGGGGAGAGTGAGCTTGACAGGGGGATTGAGGCTGATGTGGCATTGTTTGAATGTAATGTGCTTGTTTTTGTACTTGTAAACACGCTTCTCTTTGTTTTAGTAATGCCAACCCCTTCCTGTGTAGATTTTTCTGCTGGAGCAGCACAGGTTTGTACACACGGAGGCGTGATGGGCTAACAGTGATACGTTATAGCAAGACCTGATCAGATTGCCTGAGGGGAAAGCTTACAGCTAGCGGACAATGGAAGTCAAAGTAGAGCGTCAGGAGATCTTCTGTCCTCTATCAAATGAGGGCAGATGAACTGGCTGCTGATATGATTGCTAACAAAATGTGCCATGACACTAAAATGTTTTTCAGTTTTGTTTTGTTTTGTTTTTTTTACTACTTTATCGTGATTATTCACTATAAAATGCGGGAACTTTTGTAAGATCCAACAGTGGTCTTCTCAAGGGCTTTTCATTCAATGGTTATGTCGAAGTGCTATATAATATTAGACAACAGTTTAAGGAGTGTTAACCATATACGAAGAGATAAGTGATTGTGACAGTCCAGGTTATAGGTATTATAGAAAACATCAAGGACTTGTCAGCGTTTCCAGTCTGTTCAAAGCTTGCCAATCTGTTAATAATTTTTGCTGTTTGTCTCGTCTATTCCTATATGTAGTTTCGTTGTGTAGTATCTGAATTAGTTTTGAGCTTGTGCACAACCCAGTATCTTAAAATTTTGAAAAGCATTAAGATGTTGATCAGTTAAAGGGGTCATGAATTGAAAAACCAAAATTCCCTTGACCTTTTGACATATAAAAGGACATTCTACTATAAAACCATCCTGTAAGTTTCAGAACTCAAGTCCTTTATTCACTTCATTTTACCGTGGATTCATTTACAAACAAGGCACAGTTCAACACAGGATTTTCAAGAAGATTGAAGCTAAAAGACAATGCTGTGCCAGCTATATTGGATCCGATAGTAATGTCACAATACAAGTGTGAGAAACTGCTTTCATTACGTGGTCACTATTGCTTTTTCTCATCTTACAGGTCGTTTGATATACATTGAGTTATTTATTTAGTTATTCTTTGACCTAAATCGCAGTGGCATCCATCTATGAGGAAAGTATGCTGTCAAACATACACAAGTGTTAGACAATCAAAGCAGTGGGCGTTTACTTCCGAGTCAACAATCTGCCACACGTATTCAAACAGAAAGGCAGAAAAAAATTCTAAATTATAGAACTTCTAAATTATTTTTTGATGTAAACATCTTGATAACATTATCAAGTGGACCTCAGAGAATAGTATAAAATAAAAAACAAAGGCAGTTCATGACCCCTTTCAAATATTATGCGTGCCTTGATTGATATAATATGTCAGTTATGATAAGATCTGCCATTATGGAAGTTGCCAATACAGTTTAGCAATCTCACCTAAGTACTACTATTAGTAAACACTGATGTCACTCTTTGACTGTGAACATACAGTATGTCACTCTTCCAAAGATGGCTAACATTAAAAACAGTTTAAACTAACTGTTTTCTATTTGAATATTTTTTCAAATGTAATTTATTCTATTTATTCTACTTCTGAACTGTGGTGACAAGGTCTCTTCTACTGACCAAGCCTGCATTTGATCCAAAATACAGAAAAAGCAGTAAAATTGTGAAATATTTTTACTATTTAAAATTAATGGTTTCTATTTGAACATATTTTAAAATGTAATGTATTCCTGTGATCAAAGCTACATTTTCAGCATCATTACAGCAGTCTTCAGTGTCACATGATCCTTCAGAAATCAAGGAGGGAGGGGGATTATAGAAATGAATACTTTACAAAAGTTACAAAAGATTTCTATTTCACATAAATGCTGTTCTTCTGAACTTCCTATTCATCAAAGAAACCTGAAAAAAATCTACTCTGTTTTCAACATAATAATAATAATAATAATAATAATAATAATAATAAATTTTTTAGAGCAGCAAAGCAAAATATTCGAATGATTTCTGAAGCATCATGTGACTGGAGTAAAGATGCTAAAAATTTATCTTTGAAATCACAGGAATAAGTTACAATATATTCAAATAGAAAACAGTTATTTTAAATATAAAATTTTACTGTTTTTGCTGTGCTTTGGATCAGAAGAGACTTCTTTAAAAAACATTAAAAATCTTACTGTCCAAAAACTTTTAAATGCTAATGTAACCCATATTTTTTGTTGTTGTAACCTAATGTGATTTAATATAATATTTCTTGACTTGACTAAAATTAATAAATTTAGATATTACCATAGGAAGCACATTTTTAGGTTAACATTTTTATCGTGAAGGTAGCCAGCCACTGTTTCACTTTAATCTGGAAAACACGCATCTGTCTGACCTTTAGAAACAGAGATTTTTTAATTTGCTTTTTGAACTTTTGAACTTTGAACTTTAAACTTTTCAAACTGCAATTCTCTAGTCCACCATTCTTTCTATACCAGGGGTACGTAAGTTCAGTCCTAGATAGCTGCTCTTCTGCAAAGTTTAGCTCCAACCTTGAAAAAAACAACAACAAAAAAAAACTCACAGCCTTAGTAATCCTTAAGACACTGATTAGCTTGTTAAATTTGCCTACCCCTGCTCTATACCTTGTTTTCTCAGTCTGATCTGAAATGATTATGACATAATTAATGTAACCCTCATGTGTCATGCAGTAGGAATTTCACAAGATCCCCACGTATCTCTTCTCTGCCATTCATATGTTCTGTCTTATATCACCTTCTCATATTGACGTCTCTGTCCTTCAGCTCCTTCAGCATCTGCGAGTCCTGTGAAAGTCAAGGGCGGCTGTAAAAGTGTTGACAGCAGTGTTTGAGGGCTCAGGACCACCACACCAGCAGGGAAGCAAGGAGGAGTCAGTGTATACATTAGTGTGTGTTTGAGAGTGGTGCCGGTGATGGAGATGACCTCTGCTAGACAGAAGTGTGCTGTGAGGAGAATGGGATCTCTACACTGCTGCCCAGGCTGGAATTTGTGCTTGGGAAGTGTTTAACTTTCTCAAATCCCAATTGCACTCAGCAGGGGGGGGTCTCCTTTTTTGCCTACAGCTCTGCTCTCGAGGTTGCCCTTGTGTCTGGAGCCTAAACGTGTGTGTATGTTGGGGGTTGGAGCACTAGAGGATTGATTGGATAATGGCTCTGCTGTCAGAGGGGTGAAAGTGAGCTAGGAGAAGAAGAGAGACTGAAAACACAGCTTCTTATCTAATGATGAGATCCACTCCATAAGCTCAACCAGAGGTGTCAGGGTAATGATGGAATGACTGGCTCTGTTTTATTCAAGAGATATGACTATCTATCCTAAATAAGATATCTTGAAGTTGCAATTGCTACATATAAAGTCACATTGTGAGATATACTCATCCTTAAAGTAGAGAGGAAAATATTCAGTTTATGAGCTCTAAGCATACAAATGACCAAGCGTAGTTCTAAATAAAATCTGCATTATTTCCAAGTTGAGAAGTTGGCGGGGTGTTTGCAAAGTTATTTGGTTTTCGTCATGACGAAGGTTTTTGCAACGTTATGTTTATTTACTGTGCCATATTTCAATAATGTTAGGGTGCTATATACAATTGAGCTTATAGACAACAAATATAAATTACTTGACCTTCCACGTTTGCTTTATGCAAAATAAAAGGTTGTGTTAGATACCATGCATAAATAAGTAATAATAATAAATAAGTTCAGATGTAGTGAATTGTTTTTGTTTAGACTACTTCTGTTTTTTTTATTTATTAAAAAAATGTTGTAATAATGAATGCCCAGTTTAGCATGTGCACTTGAAGACAGCACTGAACTCACATTGTAATTGTTACAATTGCAAGATTTAATGTTGTGAGTTATTTGAATATGAGAAGTTAAAATTGCATATTATATGTTGAAGTACTGAAATGCATGCATTACCAAATTTACCTGAATACATAATCCATATACAGTATTGCCAATATAGTAGTTATTATTTTAATTTGTGTCATTTTTTTATTTTTTCAAGGCCGTTTTCAATTACATTGGTCTTTTTCGATTTTGAAATCCACTGGACTGAGTAAATATGTTTTTATTTTTTCCAGTGCTAACACTAAATTGAACACATTTTGTGTGTGAGCGATATCTCTCCATCATATCTAAGTTATAAAGAAATGGCAGGCCACTTCAATCTTCCTCAGAGAGAAGCCTCAGCCTTGCTGGTCACTGCCATGCCCAGTGACTCCCTGTTGTTGTTTTTGTATTTCATTTCACTAAGCTGCCTGAGCAAAAGGGTGAGCGAAAATCTCCACTAAGTCCTTCACCCTCTGCGCAACCCTCATAGATATTCTCCACAGAGATAAAGCAAAGTAAAATTGAAATTTTACAAGCGACTAAAAAGATAATACAGTTTGAAATAATCTTACTGTGCATGCTGAACGGTGTCAATAAACAAGCATGCTTAGAACAAAATGCTCCTGCTTTTATCTCGGTGAAAAATCCATAAAGTCTTTACTTCAAGCTGAGACAGAGGTAAAGTGGTTGTTGCTTTTATGTTTCACCTTGTTTTTCTCAAAAGTGAGACCCCATTTGGGATTTGAGAGGCATGCCTTCTTATGGTTGACATTTATCTTGCACATGTGAGGGATGGAGGAAAGAGAAAGTTAATAGAGAGTGAGCGTCATGCTAATCTTACAGAGCAAACAGTTTATTCACTCGGCAGGACAACTATAATCTCATGGCAGGAATGGACGTGCATTTATGGATTTATAGCTCATAATTAAGAGCGTGGAATGCTTTTTTTTTTTTGTTTAGTTCAACTTAAAGATTTAGCTAAAAACTCCTGTAAATTAGTTAATTTATATATTATTTATATTTCTATTTAATATCAATCAAGTCAGTTTTATTTTATGTGCTTTTGTAGTGTTTAGTGTTTCAGTTACTGAGGAAAAAATATGTAATTAAAGTACAGTTCTCCATTGTGCAAAAAATCGGATGTGACTGTCATGCGCATCTCGTCAGTAATCCCAGTTCTGTGATTAGTCGTAAATCTCCATCACGTGGTGTCAGATGAAGCAGCATTTACTACACAGAGCCGTAGCTCACTGACAAGCCACGCAATGTCACGTTCAACATCAGAGGCGATACATATCCAATGTTGAACACAATATTGCGTAGCTTGTTGAAAAGTCGTAAGAGATTACAAAGATTACAAAAGGTGCTACATCTCAATACTTGCTGTACTAATATTTACGATCCCAAAGTAAAAAGATTTTGTAGTGGTTGTACTTTAAAGTTAAATTATTGTTATTTTAATTCAAGAGATGAAGGCTTTTGAAAGTTGGTTTGATTGCTTCTTTTGACTTCATTTGTAAGTCGCTTTGGATAAAAACATACTTAATGACAAAATTTAGAAAAATCAAAAAGTAATGTAATCAGTTACATTACTTTAATAAAGTAATTGACATAGTTACACTACTTATTACATTTTAAATAGAGTAACTTGTTACATTTCCAAAGTAAGCTTCCTCCCACTGGTAGTGTTCTTATAATATTCCAACATTTGTATATTACAACAACAACAGTTAAGTAGTTAAGAAATAACTTTTTGCTCTGTAAATTAGTGTAAAGTATAAAAGTGCTACACCATTACTGGATGAGTTATATTAGAAAACATGGGCACTTTTTTTTTTTTCAAGATTTTATTGCAGTGCTGTTTAAAATCATTGTTATTTTATTCCATTCGCCACTCCATCCCTCATTTCATTTCAAACATTTTACTTAAAAAAAAGGAAACAGATAGAAAACTTTTTTTCCGTTTAAAACATACAGAAAGTTAAATTCGAAACAAATATAGAAATACATAAGGCACACAATGTGTTTTTGTGTGTGCATGTTAGTCACTTACCATTTTGTCAAATGTTTCATTTTATGCTTTCTTAGTGGGACCAGTAAAAGAACATTGAATGGATGTAAATCTGTTGATTCAGACAGACGATTTTTACCAATTTTTGGATATTTTAAATATCTTTTATTTTCACTGTTTTAGTGTAAGTTTTAGTTGCTTTGTTATGTGCTTTTGTCATTTTTTATATATATATTTGTATTTAGACCTACTTTATTTTCTATTCAGTTTTAGTGTAAGTTACTTCCAAAGACCTTGGAAAGTAATGATGTGATTGAGTTGATATTTAGCAATGTCACATGTGTGAATTGAGATTTTCTGGCTGATTTTGAAATATACTCTGACTGTTTCTGTATTATCTTTAAATGTAAAAAATTAAGAGTAGTATTCTAGCACACTATTCCAGCTTTTTGTAAAATGTGTATGTAGTTTCTTTTTATGCCTTGTTTATAGCCACGAAAGGCTTTTTAATTATATTATGAGTGCCAAGAAAATGCTTTTTTTTTGTGTATAATGTATGACCTCTCCATAGAGCACTTAATCCTATAACCATTTCCCAGCATTGTAGCACAGCTCTAACTATTGATGTTTTTGATATGCCGAAGTACCGAAAAGCATGTGTGAATGTTATATGTCAAATTAGTCAAGAGAACTCACCTTGTGTTACAACAATTCCTTTGTATTCAGTGCATTAAGGTAATGGCAGTAGAGTTAGTGGTGTAAGGTGGTTACATGTCTAATCAAACATGACAGAATACCAAATATTAGACGCTTACACTCCCAGCTCAATATGAAATGGGATCACAAAGGTGTCTGCAAACACACTTCAAGTGCTGTGAGTCTGTCAGCTCTTAATAAGTGAAAGTGAAGTGAAGGTCCTCGTGAGTTCAGAGCACCTGACACAGAAAGTGACCTCATCAAAGACTAGTTATCTGCCTCTACTATCTGGTGGCAAGACAGAAGATTTGATGATTGTGCCTTCTCTCTTTAGTGTCAAGTTGAAGAGCTGACAATAAAAACGGCTCTCCGTCCTGACTGAGAAACGGAGCCAATTGAAAGTCTCGCAAGGCGAGAGCCGCCGTGTTTATAAGAAAATTCACAGTCTTCTCCTATCCTCACATCAGAAATAATGAACAAGACCCTCTGTTACCACATTAGCTGTTTATTGAGCTATGCGAAAGTCTGACTTTTTTATGTCCTACAACAGATAACCTGTTGCTATTAATATGTGTCACCTAACCCGGTTGTGCTCTCGGCCTTTATTGATTCATTTAGCTTGCGTTTTCTCAAAGATTTGTCTCCATGCTGGAGACATCAGGAGAGCTTTCATAAGCAGAGAGTATGAAAAATATCACTTTTCGACGCATTCAAACGCTTCGCGTCACTTCGGCACTGTTATTACGTTTCCTTCTGACCTTTCGCCGTTGGTGCGCAATGTGATTGACTAAGAGGAAGGCAGACAATAAGCTCATAATAGCCTTTAAAACAGTTCAACAACGCTGAGGAGCTCAATCTGCGCCTAGACAACTTTCCTCATCACACTTGTTGAATAAAACATCAGGCTGAGCGCATGCTAATGGCTGACAGCGGCTTCTCTGTTTTGCACAAACAAAACCTTCCTCGGTCTCTCTCGCGTTTTCCCTCTTTTCCGCACCCAGGAGTTTTAGCTTTGATGCATTTTACACCAGCCTCGGTGTTGACAAGTTATCTGTGACCTGTAGAGAGAAAGACCCCCGAAACCGCAGCGCCGAGAATCCATCTTTTGCGCCTGGAATGGCGGCGGAGCAAACAAACAGGGCCTAAACAATACGATATATACCACATATCAATTACACTAAATGCCTCAGTATCTATACTTCACTGTCTCAACCACACACCGGTTACAAGGCACACACGCTGCGGCGGGACGATAATGGGTCGGCATTGTTCTCCACCATCTGGAGCGCTGATAAGACTCGCCTGTGCGTAGTTGATAATAGGAGCCAGCGGAGGAAGAACTGAGTGTTAAACATTTCCTTGGCCCATGAAAAAGGTTCCATTAAGTCCACTGACCCCAATTGAATATTAATGAGCTAATTAACAGATTTATTGTTCTACGCAATTTCTGGAGGGGTCTGTTTTTTTAAGTGCTATTATTTTTTTCTAATTATTTTTTGCACTTTGTATAATTGAATCTTTGTAGCTGCCAGCATCCCAAGCGTGCCTTGGCAATGCAGAAAGGAATTTGGACCTGTGTTTTTTTCCTTTCTCTCTCTCTCTCTCTCTCTCTCTCTCTTCTCCTCCACTCAGTTCGTTTCTTTCCTCAACAACAACAACAACAACAAAACAATGTTTTCTTCGATGGCAATGTGTTTGTAATTAGGCTTTACCCCCCCTTACGCCTCCCCCCCAACCTCAACGGCAGAGCTTAGGCCTATGAATTTTATATTTAAAAGGGCTAGAATGTTTGTTCCAGGAAGGAACAGGGTGAGGTGTTGGATTACAAAACAGCAATCAGCGGGGTTACACTCGACTGCATCACTCGGAGGGTCTGGCAGGGCTCTTAAATGAGCATTGACAGCTGTGGCTGATAGATAGCATAATCAGCTGATGAAGAGGATACACTGCAGCGCTGCTCTCGACGGGCTCTTTGAATAGTGCTGCTGCAGCCACACACCGGGTTGCTGTAAAGGTTACCTTGAAAGAAATAAATGCAATTAGGAATGCGAATGATCAACACGGGTGATAAAGGGGGTTCGCGAGCTTTCTGTGGAATCCACCAAATCTCGCTTGTGTCGGCATGTCGGTGATGGATGGCATGCTCGTGCGAATGTTTTGTGTTTCAAAGGAGATGTTTGAAATGGTGTTCGATGCAAGGACACGGTCTTAACAATTGCTTTTTTTGTCGTAAAATTGACACGCAACAGAATTTCAATAACTGTACGGGCATAGCGACCGCGAACGCTCTGACAAGCGCACCTCCGTTTGAAATATGTGGCGAGAGATTGGAGGGACGTGCGAGGGAGGGGGGCCGCCGGTGATGACCTTTTGATAACTACAATATAATTATTATTGCATTTTTTGCTATCTGCAACTTTGCTTAATTCTATTTATGCCCAGAATCCAATTCCGCCCAAATAAAAGCATCAATTTCTTTCGCTTACTCCACCAATATAACTTAGAATAATGAACTCATTTCGCTGTTATATGGAAATAGGGTCTCATTACAATAATTTTGCCTGATACACAAGCCAGCTGATATTAGGAGCCGGGCCCTACAGTCAGAGAGGTTATTATGCTATACATCACAAACTGCATTAGGCTCATAAAACCTGTCACCAAAAAGGTTGAGAAGTTGCAGCAGCCAGCCCTGTGGCTTCACATGTCTCCTCTAAAAAAGGAGACTCTGATGAATCAACCATATAGGAGAAGCTGATTAAAAAAATCATTTCTGATTGTTCACGATTTCCATAGACATTAGGGTTTCTAGCAACACTTCTGTTCGAACTGAATGCAGTGGTGGCCCTTTTCTTTCCCGTCAGCTTCTGTAGTTCTATTTTTGTCTACTCTGTTTATCTTATTATAAAAAGACTTTGTCACTTGAATATATGAGTATATAAACTACTGTTCAAAAAAGATTTTTTCTTCTTTTATGCTTTTCGTCTTTTATGCTTGCAAAGGCTCCATTTATTTGATCAAAAACAGTAAAAACAGCAATATTGGGAAATGTTATTACAATTTAAAATGCCTGCTTTCTATCTAAAAATGTCACTTATTCTTCTTATCAATGTTGAAAAAAGTTGTATTGTATTGGGGGGTGGGGGGGGGGGGTTCTGGCTGTCACTTTTGATCAATTATTTATGCCCTTGCTGAAAGTTTAATTTATTGTTACAAATCATTTGAACAGTAAACCGTTTGTATATGTATGTATATATATATATATATATATATATATATATATATATACATATGTATATAGGTTATAGATAAGTTCCTGAATGAATCAGTGCTTACGAATGAATTATTTGAGTGAATGATTCAATGATTTACTCATAATGATCACCATTAGTTTAAGCAGAATGAATGATTTGTTACTTACAAGCTACATTTCCATTACCCTTCAAATTGCGCAAATTTAAATTATGAATTGATAATATGCTTAATGGAACCGTGTCAATTTCGCGAAAACTCCCATATATCGCAAAAAAGTTTTTGCGCTCATATGAGGTGGTTTTTCAGGCAATTCGAAAAAGGAATATTTCACAAAACTGTAATGGAAAACGTTTTTTTCACATTTATAGGTCACATGGCATATGATCATTCTTCAATGTACTAAAACCTCCAAGAAACTCTTCATACGTGGCCACTCTCAAGTATAAGGGGCTTTCCCTGCCATTAATGCTTAGACTATTTCAACTGCACATGTCTACAGCCCCCAACACGGCCACCGAAGCTGATCGTGGCCACTTTAATCCATGCTTATGTTTATTCCAGCTGCGTCGTGCACGTTTCTGAAGCAGCTCTCCGTGCTGCTTCTGCAAATATACATGCATACTGTACACCCCTTTCGATATTAAATATAGCCAAAATCCATCAAAATCCCACCAAAATCTGTTGCCATGGCTTTAAAAATTAAGTTTTAGTTGCATAACATAGGTTAATGCAAACGCTGTTATTTCTCAATACTTTTTTTCCCGACATTTGTAAAATATCGCAAAAGTTCTGTGCAAATCTGTTATGGAAACGCGCCTACTGAAAAAATCCCACCACTAATGAGTTGAATATATTTCTGTTTTCTAAACTAGTATAAAAAAACAATTAGTTTGGTTCATGTAAGCTAATGTATAGGAAAATCAAAGCTTTAAGCACCAGATGCTGGTCCTCAGTGGCAACCGTAATGTGGCATTATTTTAATTGCTTCATTTTCATGTAGCAGGCTGCTTGGTTCTTGACAGTTTGTCGTAGTTCTTTGTGTTGGGCGGCGAGGAGCGGATGGTGAGAGCGATGACATGCATCTGCTGTTGATGTGAAATCACTTGAAGGAGGTGTCGAAAAATTTGGCTGTAATTGCCAGAGCAAGGAGAGAGTTTTTAGCACGCATCTAGAAAGAAGAGCAACCAAAGCTGTAGCTTGGCTAGTCAAGAGCTGGAAACATAACAACAAAGTGCAATAATTGTTTTTTGAGCTGCGTGCCAGTCTAAAGGTGTGATGCTAAAAGCAATGCTTTCTTCCACACAGAACTCCCAGCAGTCAGATGTGGTTCTGCAGTCATTACGTGTTTTCTCACACAAAGTAATCTTTGGTAACAATCAATTACAATACATTTTCCTCTTTTGTCAGTACTTCACATTCTGTACTGTGAAGCCTGTGTGCTAAACATACCCTCTTTCAAATATCATACAATATATTCATAAGGAACATGGAGTAGTTAGGCTTCAAAGTTGTGATTATAATTTCCTCTCAGAAGGGGAAATGAGGATAAAGCAGGGCTTTTTTGTCCCATTATGCAGAATGAATTACTATGTTTTTCTGTTTTTAGGATGTCTGTTGTGGCTCTGGTGCTCTCTCAAAGAAACGGTCATAATCTGACTGAGGTCATGATTGTAGTCTGAAGGCAAATATAAGGCTATATAAGGCAGTTTCATGCTCTCTGTACTGGTCGGCTGACATTGGAACGTTCCACCACTAATTTGCAATGCGAACTCAGGAATGTCTTGCCAAATGTATTGCTGGGACCAGTAAATTCCTGACTTCACCATGCCGCAACCTTCTGGCACAAGCTTTGGGTTAATATTAGACCCTGGAAATGATGCCTTAAGGATGCAACAAGTATGAATTATGAACCCACATTCTATGTTAAAGGAAATTTTAGGATTTATTCAAGCAGCTGGTATGTGTTAAACGTTATCAGTGGACAGTGGTGCAGAGATTCCAAATTTAGTACAGTTAAGCTCAGTTGATAGCATATGTGGGATAAATTGTGAAATATTTTCTCTCTCTCTCTCTCTCTCTCTCTTTCTTTCTTTCTTACTTACTTACTTAAAGACACAAAATAAGATTTTTTGATTAAAATATCCAAAAACCAATAGAACAGTATTATATATTTTGCTGACTTGTGTACTTACGTTATTCGTTTCCAAGAATGTTTAAATCAAGAGAAATAAGCAATTTTAACTAGTGTAACGGATCGTGTCCTTGCATCGCCTCGATTTTTCGGTTTTATTTTGTAGAAAACATGGAAACCCCAAAGACGAGCCATTCTCAGATGCCTGTTAGTGTGGCGTCACACTGACAGAGGCCACTCCCACGACAGTTGATTGACATGAACGTCTTACCTCAGATCAGCTGTAACAGTCCAACCTCCATTGTTTCGATGCCGGAGCAGGGATGTAAGTTAGACAAGAATATCTCCGATTGAGCGATTGAGCTGTTGTGTTGTTGGATGTAATATTGAACATAGTGGTCGTCATTTACTCCCGACATCTGAGCCGCTGAAGATGCAGTAGATTACGTTTGTTTGCGAAGGGAATGCACCTCCAGATCTACATAAATGCGTCTATGTTCGCGCAAATCATTCGTGATCCAGCTTCATCTACAGCAGAAGTGAGTATAAAGGTTTTTTTTGTGAATCTCTGCAATCACCTTTCGTAATAACGTGCTAGTTAGCAATTTTCGTGGCTAAACGCGCTAAATGCGTAAAAGTAGACATCTCTCAGAGCACACCTCATCACTACGTAGAGAGAAGAAAGGGGCAGGGCAAGCAGAGCTCATTGCATTTAAAGGAACAATCCCTAAGAACTAAGAAATCCCTAAGATCATTCTGACAAGGTAAAAAGGGTGTTGTTTTACACAACCATTGAGAATTTTTAACCAAAGTATATTATAGACTTTTCATTACGACCCTAAAGAATCATATCAACTTGAAAATGGGCATCCAATGACCCCTTTAATGTTTTAATGTTCATGTTTTTGTCATTTTACAGTCATTTTAGTATTTTAGACTTTATGTTGTCCGGGCAATGATGTGTAAAGATTGTATGCATCTTTATACAGAAAATATCAGAAAGTTCAGTTTGTGTATCTTAAAGTCAAGATGTGACAGATTTTTTTTTTCATATTGTGATGTACAACCGAATGGAGAACTGAATATTGAAAAAGTTGATGTTGATTTAAAAATTACTGGCCCAAAGAAAAAACATGAATAACATTCACTTTGAAAATTAGTGGGATGAAATTTAATTTTATGCCAGTAATAATGTTTATGGATCCTCCATTATATGTGTCTCACTCACATCGTTCCAAACCCGTAAGGCCTTCGTTTATTTTCGGAACACAATTAAGATATTTTCAATGAAACCCGAGAGCTTTCTGACCCTGCACAAACAGTAACGCAACTACCACATTCAAGGCTAAGAAGGGTAGTGAGGACATTGTTAAAATAGTCCACGTTAACCAGTGGTTCGACCTTAATTTTATAAAGTTACGAGTATAAAAATAACAACTTTATCCAATGAATTCTTCTCTTCGACGTGCGTTCAGGAGAGTAGCCCAACAAATACGTGTGGTGCTGCTGACGCAGGAGCCGGCGTCTGAAAGCACTTGGATTTCATCAAAAATATCTTAATTTGTGTTCTGAAGGTGAACAAAGGTCTTATGGGTTTGAAACGACATGAGGGTGAGTAATTAATGACAGAATTTTCCTTTTTGATTGAGCTAACCCTTTAACTTTAACATATTGAACCCATAATATTGCTTGAATGTGTGAATAATTTGACTGAACTAGTTAAATGTGATCCAAACGTTATTTGGAATTGTGACACGATCGTCTCTCTGTCATTGCCTTGTAAGTATCAGGGTGGGGGAAGAAAGCAATACACTTGGATTTAGGGCTAACATTTCAATTACGGACTTCATCAAGAATGGTAGTTTATCCCTCATAATTAACATAAAATGGAATATATCATCACACAGTGATTCTATTTTAGAGCAATCAGGGCGCAATTTCCATTCGATTATGAACGTGGTTTACGACTATACTAGGCGTCTACTGAAAGCTAATTAATTTGCAGTGAGGACAATTATCGGGGAGCTCATCATTTAGCACTGTACTGGAAGCTTTTTTCCCCCCTCCTTTATCCTAATTCCGTTCACTCATTCGGGGAGCCGGGACCGAACGAAGCTCGTGTAAAGCCACTGAATGTCAGTGAACCATAGCTATGCAGAGGGAGCAGAGGTGTTGGGCCAGAGCTCTGTTTCCTCTTGGGGTTACTACTTCCCAAGCACAAGCTAACTTGTATGCCTGGCTGCCTTACAGCTCGAGCACTACTGTACTGAATGGTCCACAGATTGCTCCATTATTTCAGGACAGCAGCAATGCAAGATGGACTAAAGAGCCATTATCTGAGTGAGTGAGACCATCGGAACTTATTACACGTGTGACCTTTAAAAGCCTTTCCCCATTACAGATCTCAGGTGAGATTTTACTGGAATCAATTTTTTATACTCAGCCAGATGGAGGCCCCCGCAAAAAAAAAGGAAATGAAGGAACAAATGAGCGAGTGAGCGAGCGAATGAATGCGTGAGCGAGTGAAAGAATAGCCCGGTTCTTTGTGAAAAATGCTCTCATAAAAGGAATCCACCAGAGCCGATGGAGATGGGCAGGATTTTAAAGCACCTCTAATGCCTCTGTGCCCTTTCTTCGCAAATTAAAGAGACTTTGAACTGGCTGAGGAAGATGCTGAAGTATTGTGCTTAATCAAGGTAGAAACACAAAGCCGGCACAGGTTCCCCAAAGGATCACATCAAAAGGTGCATCCCACTTTGTGCACTATTTAATCAGTTAAAACACAGATGGCAGCCTGCCTCGATTAATTAATCATATATGAAGCATCCAGTACCTGTGAGCGGAAAGTGTGTCAATGCTACCGAGATCTAATTTGGATCTCGACGCACCTCCATATTTGTCTACAGAAAAAAGACCCGCAGTTAAAAAACTTCTTTCATTTGTGCGAAAAGTGCCAAGCGTAGTTAGTGCTTGGTAAACTGTATTGTAAAAGTTGCAGCAGCGTGCAGCCTTTGAACCTCCTTATCCCCCTCTGACTGACAGCTTCTCATTTGACTTGGCTCTCATTGAAGAACATTGCTGGTGCTTACCCTAGATGTATGGCTTGAATTTCATTTTAGGCCCCTTAGTCGTGTACCTGAGGGATATAAAAACAGAAGATATGCACATTATGTGTGCGTCTCTCTGTAAGAAAAAAATGAAAGGCATATCTGCTTCAAAGCAAAAATTATTTTATAATTAGCCTGTAAAATTCACTGACGGCGAGAATATCAATGCAAAAGCGCCTGTCAACAGACTTTTCCGTCTCTGGTTTGTTGAGCTTTTTGATGAAAAATAGGAAAATGTCAACTCCTTTAAAGATCTCACAAACCTTCCATAATAACCTTTTTTAAATCTGGAGACTTCTGGCTAATGAGATGGAGAAGTCAATCTATACTTTTTCTCAGAAAACACTTTGCATTTTAAAGGAATACCCCACCCAAAAATAACAGTTCTCTCATAATATACTCACCCTCATGATGTACCAGACTTATTTGGAAAAAAGAAAGAAGAAAGAATTACAAGAAGGGTAAACATATATAATCACAATAGAAAGGAAGAATTTAGTTCTTCGAATGTATCCATAGTTCTGATTGCTTTCCGACTTGAAAGTCCTTAAAGAGTTTCAAAATAAATCCTTCAGTCAACTTTGAAGTGGGATATATATTGGACATCCTTTAGGACCGGTTTAAAAGTTACATTTTCAGCCTGGCCTGCCTCTGAACTGGCCAATCAAATCAAAGTAGGCGGGGTTTAACAATGAAAGAAAGCAAGGTAAAATGGAAGCTGCAGATTATTTAATATTAGTCAACTGTTTTACGCTAGAAATGTTAATGTTAAATGTTAAATTCCTCAAATATGGCCGTTTTGAGAAAGCAAGAGAGAGATAAAGGTTGTGTGTGTGAATTATCTGCGTCTGCAGGTCTCTTTCTACAAACAATAAAGCTGTGCGTTTAGTTATTTGGATTTTACCTACTTGTTTGCTGAGAAATATAATGTAGCGTTTCAGTATTTAAACTATTTTATTAATAAAAGCCACGGCAGTGTTGACAGAAAGTTTCTGTATTTCTGTGTGTGCCATCTTTGTATTGGAGTCATATGTGTGTGTGTGTTTATGTGCATCAATTAATATGGAACAGTGATTAAACTGACTTTAACTGTACGTTAAACGGTTTTATACAACAGTTCTTTCTGGTCCTCGAATCTGATTGGCTGATAAGATTGAGCTATTAGGCCCTGTTTACACTAGT
The DNA here is from genome assembly GCF_022985175.1 of Labeo rohita. Taxonomy (NCBI): domain Eukaryota; kingdom Metazoa; phylum Chordata; class Actinopteri; order Cypriniformes; family Cyprinidae; genus Labeo; species Labeo rohita. The sequence continues at coordinate 33,569,523 of NC_066875.1, read as the reverse complement.
GCATTTTCAGTTTAAGCTGTCTTTTAAAATGAAAACAATCCTTGTCTACACTGTCGTTTACACTACACAACCGAAAATGCATGTCAATGTATGACCATTCATGCAGGTACAACCATATATATGTATAGGTAGATGCCCTATTATTTAGATGGCGGATGTATCTACGTTCTTGGAGTGGTCACATGGGGAATCTACTTGTACATATCTATGGGTACAAGAATAAGCATGATGTTCTTATATTACATGATGAGCAAATATGGGCAGCCATGCAATCATTTTCAAAAGTCTGTTTTGGTCCGTTTACACTGAAACACAACCCCAGAGTTTTCAAACTAAAACGTGATCTGCAGCTTTTTCAAAAAGCTTTTTCAAAAGTCTCCGTTTTCGAGGGTCAAAAACACCAGAGTAGTGTAAAAGACAGGCGTAATCATAGCAAAAGTTATGTGTTTTAAAATGAAAACGCACTAGTTTAAATGTAGCCTATGAGTCCAACAGAACTCCAACAGCTGTTTCACCATTTGTATCACTGCGCTTGCGGTTTTTCCCACAGTGAGTGTCATGACGAACGCCCAAATCCACTATCATTTTAAAAAATAATACTGTTTTGTGGCACGGAAGGTAGTTTTAAAAGTTTTTTTTAGGTGAGAATGTACTTGTTTGGACTTCAAATATGCAGTTTGTTAATAAAAAATAACATCTATTTGAAAATTTGCTTCGACGTTTTCGAAGATGTGAGCTCCAGGGCGTCAGCGGCCATTCAGCGCTCATGAACCTGCTAGGAGCAGCTTCTCCTCGCCCAGATCTCTGTAGTGGTTAAACATGAGATATAATTAATTCAGGTAAATCTAACGAGCAGTCTTTGGTCTCATTAATCTATTATTAGTTTCAGAGCAAATAGTTTTGGCAAAATCTCATCATGTTTTAATGTAAATTCAGTGCTGTATCCACCTTTTTCCTGAGTAACTGATGAGCGGCGCCATGATGGATTCTAACTTCCATTTGAGTGCTTTCCTGTTCCGGCCTCCATAGAAATCCACGTTAAAATGGGGTAAAAAGACTGAACTGAAACCTTTTCAATATAACTAAATATAAAATTTTTCGGGTTTGTCGGGTTTAACCTTTTATTATCAGCACGGAAAATATGTTAATTTGACTAGAAGCACCAGAGACCGGAAATGTAAAGCACCTTTCCAGTTGGGGAAGATTCAGCGTTCAGAAAAAGGTGGATATTTAAGCGCTGACTTTGTACTTTTGACTGAATTGCATAGCACTTTTTATGATGGCTGTTGTTGTTGTTTATTAAATATTATTATTCAATAAATTATATTTTATATAAATAACAGTAGTATTTAATAATAGACCAATTTGTAGTAGATGTCACAGTTACTTGCAGCTGCGCGCATAGTGGTGACAGAAAAACACTGGTAACAAGCGGAGGGAAACGGGTAAAATCCATGGAATAAGAGGGGGAAAAAAACAATTTTGTTCAATTTGATGCCAGAATCGAAATGCAAATAATTTTTTATAGAACACTGTCGTCAATAACTCCATTATAAGTTAAACACAGACGTTTAAACGGACATACTATGGATGAAAACTGCTAGGATTGCTCTACTTTTAAAGCATAAATTTGATAAAATTGTCTAAATGTCTACATAATATTCACATATGCTGTTCGTAGTGGATGCACTGTATTACCCCTAAGACCCTATGCTTAACAGTTACAGCATGACTTAATACTTAAACCTATTACTACTAACATTTTACATACCATTTATTTATTTAATCTCACAATTCTGACTTTTTTTCTCGCAAATGCAAGTTTAGATCTCCGAGTTCGGACTAAGTTGTACGTAACAATAGTAAGTTTGTCAATTGTCAGGGGGGAAAAAAAGAGAATGACGAGTTATATTTTCTTGTCAGAATTGTCAGATTTAATCTCGGAATAGCGAGAATAAAGCCCTCAAATTGACCTTTTATTTATTCTTTCATTCCATATGGCTCCATAGACCGCTACTTGAAAACGGTCATTTTCTCAGCAGGGGCTCCATTTTCTGCAACCCAAAGAGCCCCGCCCACAAAAACGTCATCACTGTTTGGAAACTTGAGAAACTGTGTGCGTGATTTTAGTTACATTGTTCCGCCATTAGATGGCGACAAGAGACTGTTTTTACGAGTCAGCAGCAAAGACTTTTATATTGAAACATAAACGCTGTTGTAAACGGAAGTTATTTTTACTTTCACCAAGAGCTTGAGGTAGCTAACAAATGCATAGAGCAGCGCTGTCATCGCTCATCAAATGAAAGGATAATGTTAATGTTATACGGGTAATGTTACCACAAAGAGCCTATTGCTTTCTTCAGCGGACATTCAAACTAATGTTTTGAATTGTGAATATGATAAAGTATTGAGCTGAAGAATGGTTTCTGTATCATGCAGGTAATCACACTCGCTTAGACCAGGGGCCAGTTGCATAAACTTAGCCTCTATGTTAAGACAGTGTCTTAAGAACTAGTTTGACCAACTAGCGGTTAGCCAAAGGGTAATCAGTCTTATTTTTTGCATTCAGCTTAGACTAATCTACATTTTTATGTAACTGAATTTAAATAATGATGACCAGTTTTAAAGAAAAAATTAGCTGACTTACTTTTAAGACTAGTCTTAACCTTTTATGCAACTGGCCCCAGCTCTCTCTCATAACACTCTACTACACATAATTCGCTGCTTTAATACAATAAGCTTTTAATGAAGCAATTCAATATTCCTTCATTACTAGTTCTAAAGTGACCTTTTCGAATTAGTAATGAAGGCTTGGGCTCAGCTGTTAAAGGAGAAGTCCACTTTTTAAACAAAGATTCCTTGTCATCCAAAGTTCATGTCTTTCTTTCTTCAGTCGTAAAGAAATTATGTTTTTTGAGGAAAACATTTCAGGAGTTTTCTCCATATAATGGACTGATATGGTGCTCCGATTTTGAACTTTCAAAATGCAGTTTAAATGCGGCTTCAAACGATCCCAGCGAGGAAGAAGAGTCTTATCAAAACGAAGCAAAACGATCGGTTATTTTCATTAAAAAAAAAACGGTTTAAATACTTTTTAATCTCAAACGCTGGTCTTGCCTTGCTCTCCCTGAACTCTGTGTATTCTGGCTCAAGACAGTTCGGGTATGTTGAAAAACTCCAATCGTATTTTCTCCCTCAACTTCAAAAATCATTTCAAAATCATCCTACATCGCTGCGTAAGTACCGACCCAGTCTTTGCAAAGTGAACATGCAAAGAAGATCAAACACCCTTAACAAAAAGGTAAAACAGCGATGTAGGACGATTTCGAAGTTGAGGGAGAACATGAGATGGGAGTTTTTTGACATACCCTAACTGTCCTGAACTGGGACAAAAACAGTCCATTCAGAGCAAGACAAGATGAGCGTTTGCCATTTAAAATTATATAAATTGTATTATTTTTTAATAAAAAAAATAACCGATCCTTACGCTAGATAAGACCCTTCTTCCTCGGCTGGGATCGTTTACAACCACATTTGGCATCGTTTGAAGCCGCATTTAAACTGCATTTTGGAAGTTCATACTCGGGGCACCATATCAGTCCATTATATGGGGAAAAATTCTGAAACGTTTCCCTCAAAAAACATAATTTCTTTATGACTGAAGAAAGAAAGACATAAACATCTTGGATGACAAGGGGGTGAGTACATTATCTCTAAATTGTTGTTCTGGAAGTGGACTCCTTTAAACTGTCAACTTTAGATTTGAATCCGTGGCGGAAGGAAGTAGTTCCACGCAAAAGTTTTTTTAAAGAAGTTTTTACAGACGCTTTGTTGTTGTTTCTTAAGTATACTACACTCGTGCCATCTAACTGTTGTATAAAGCAATATCACACTCATACTCATGAGATATGGCTGTATGTTGGCACACTGACCGTGTCGGCCGAATCACAGCCGTGCCGATATATGTACAGCCATATTTCACTTCTGCTTGTGTGATATTGCTTATTTATGCACACCTACATTATATATAGCCTATGCCCCTACCCCTCCAATGTTCAAGACAAGATTATGACCTTGTTAATATTTTAAACTTTTTAAACTATAAACCATTGGAACTGCAACCAACTGTTAAACCTGCATTATTTGAGCAGTATATTATAGACAGAGATTACTTTTCTAGAATTCTCTGTTTCTGTTTCACAGAAGAAAGCCGTACACGTCTTATTGCTTCGACTGACCTGATTGGGAGCTGATGTGGATGTATTGTTGCAGGCCGTCATATGGCGACAATGCTTCTACCATATTTTTGCTGTCCCGCAACTCCTGTATATTGCTGTCCAGGTAATCAAACTACTTTGGAAAGTCTTGTCACCTTGTAAAAGTAATTAAATTTCCACGAAAACACCATGAAGTATGTTTAAAGGATTATAAAAGTGAGGGTAATGAATGTGGACATGAGGCCTGGAGCAGGAAGAGAGATGGATATGTTGTAAAACAGCAGCTGTGTGGGCTTTTGAGTCTGGACCCATTGCCCTACAATAACGTCAGGGTGGCCCTGTCATTCTGAACGAGGACTCCCCTCTGGCAAAGAAAACGTCTCAAACTAGTCTAAGCTGGTCTTCTGGTCTTAGTTGGTTGCCCAGCCTGGTCAAATTGGTCTGCACTTTTCCAACCAACTTAAGGCCCATTCACACCATGTATGATAACTAAAATGATAACAAAAAATTAGTTTTAAAAATCATTCTAAATGTAAATGGAATAACATTCATGCAACAACTATTATGATAATGGCACAGAGGAATGATATAATTGGAATCACTTTCATAACAATAATTTTTTTTTCAGCTGATGAATGATTAAAGTGGGACAATTTAAAGTGGCAGATGACAAAACTGGCGTACATGCTAATAGTAAACAAAATGTTGTTATCCATTGATTGGATGTTAATATAATTATTATTGTAATAGAGTTGGTGTGACCGGCCTTTTATACTTCTTTGAGTGTTGTTTTTTTCAGGAGGGTGATGCAAGCTTTAGTTTTCAAAAAGTGTCCATGTTGATATGTGTGACATACTGATATACACACAGATGCTTGCAGTCTAGTATTTCTCTAGTGATTTTTGTCTATTTTCTCATTTTTCTCGCTCACACACAGATGTACTCTAACCACCATTTCTCTTTATTCAGAGTGGTGATGAACTAAGTTTCTTTATGTCTCATACCCACAATTCCAGCAAAGCTCAATAAAGTAGATTTATAGTTCAGGGCTGCCTGAGCTCAACTATATGGAAATGACACATATACACTAGTAATGTATCTGATCCCTTGTAGTCATTTCCTGTGATCTATGGAGCTCTGTACCTCAGTCTCCCCTCCTGGAGGCAGCGTGTACCCTGCAGATGGTGCTGTTTTAAAAAGGATGGCTCTGAAATGCAGTTCCTGTGCTCAATTCTGCACTCTGTCTTACTGTTAGCACTTCTTAATAAGCTCTGTCTATGTCTGGCTGATACGGTTAGTCAAACGGCTACTCCATTAGTTTGCTGCACCAACAGGAGTGGTTTACAGCTTTGCATTCGCTTTCTAGTTTATATCGCAAATGTGTCCTTTTAAAGGCGCAGCTGTAGCACGTGTTCACCAAGTCTGAACATCAAAGGGAGCTTTCAGAACGCGTCGTGGCTATTCTTTTTCATAGAAACAGATATTGACGAAAACATCAACGAACTAAAGACCCCAGAGGGCGGGAGAGAGCAGAAGTGCTTGTGTTATTAAGGAGCTGCAGGACTGCAGTGATTGAGTACACTGTTTGTGCATTAGCAAAGTACAGCTGTGGTTAAATGAATGTTGCATCAAAGCTCACTCAATCAGCAGCAACACATGCAATTATAGCCGGCTCAGGAGCGAGGTACGCCATGACCCCGGTGCTGAGAAATAATTTACAAACAATTTACAGTAAAAAAAAAAACACTTGGCTGAAAATGCCACACCTAAGATTAGTTTCACAAATGACGGTTTATTGATAAACTCAGCTGAAGTGACCACACAACAGGCTTTAAATCATTCTGTTGTGCTGTTTTTCTGTATCTATCTGTCTATCTATCTTGATCTTGTTCTAAATCTAACATTCTGTTTGTCGTTCTATCATTGTCGTTCATTCATTCTATCTAAATTTGTCATTATTTTCTATATATATCATTCTGTCTATAGTTCTGTCTGTCATTCTACCTATCATTTTGTCTATTTCCATCGTTCTATCTATATCTATGGTCATTTTATATCTATCTCTCAGGCTATATCAGTCATTATATGTATCGTTCTGTCATCTACATCTATCATTCTTTCAATATCTATCGTTCTATTTCAATCATTCTTTCTAAGTATAGTGTATCGTTCAGTCATTCTATCTATCGTTCTGTAGTTCTATGTATAATTGTCCATCTGTAGGGCCTATAATAAACCCAAGTTAAGGCCAAGTTAACTCTTTTAAAACATTATTTCAAACAAAGCTTTGTTCTCAAGTCAAAATTCGACAAAAACAGTAAAGTTACACGTACAGTTATATGAATTTCACTTCATTTTTTAATTTGAATTGCAATTTGGCTTCTTGTTTGCTATACCAGTTAAAATTCAAGTGTTGAATTGATTTCTAAATGCCAGTTCGGTTCTGACGCACAATCCTGGCACTGACATTAGGCGAGGAGCGTTTCGCTGGATTAACGGATGAAATATCTGACTGTAACTGCCCGAGCTCACATTGCACTCTGACTCGTATCAGTACTTAGAGCAATAGAGGACCACGTCAGCCCGGAGAGAAACTTAATCAACAGTAATATATACAGTGCGCCCCGAATCCATTCTCTATATCCAACAAGGTGATTTTCTCTCTCTCTTCCTTTCTTTACGAGAAAGAGAAAATTGCACATCTAATGAAATCCAATTTTATATTTCATTCTGAGGAGCACAATAAACAGAGAACAAGCAGTAAATAAGCTTTTCAAAAAGCTGATTACCAAAGCAATTTATTGCCAAGTCCAAAACCATAGCAGAGCAGAGATGTGTTGGGGGTGAACAGGGGGGGCTTTCTTTTCTCTCTTTTACCTTTTTGCCTGCTGCGTTGTTATTGGCCAGGTGCACGCGCGTACGCGCGGGTCTCCGTGCGCGAATATATTTATTTATCCGCGTGCGCTCAACTTTTCTGCGATTCCGTTGTCTTGTGATGAAAATAAAAGAGGGGTTTGTGATTGGGGTCAGCCCTGCATCCATTAGAGCAGCAAATGAAGTGGAATTCAAGGCTCCTCCATTACCGAGGCCTTCTCTCATTGTTCCCGACCGCTTTCCATACGGCGGAGTCCCTCTCTAACCCAAGGCTGATTGCAATAATGACATTTTCCCGCCACAACAGTCCGACGTTTCCCTGATTGGAATACATAGCCAATGTGCTCCGATAAATAGGCCTCACCTGTCCCCTGCCCCCTCTGAACAAAGGGTCCTAGCCTGTGCTTTGAGACAAATTGTCTCCCAGTTACAGCTGTATCATATTATTCTGTTGAGCTCATTTACTGGAATAGAAAAATGATAATTTCATTGTATTGTTTGTGTAGTGGGTCCACTGATACGGCCCTGCTATTCATGAGCTTTTCATTATTGGATTTGGATTCGAGACGTCTGGTTGAGCAGATCTTTGTCCTACAGGATTGAAAACGTATTGTCTCCGTATAGCCTCATCAGAGCGACTACGTGCCGTCTACGACTTGACTTTAGATACGTGTTCGGTTTTCGCCCAAATGTGTCATCATCAGCATTCAAAATAGTGCCCATCTAGCTCAAACAGCAGACGGACTGAGGACGGCTAAAAGGGGGAGGGTGGCTAATGTTAGAAGAAATAAATTGAGCCGGCATACGGCGCGGGAAAAGTGCACCGCGCAGATTATTCACAGTTATATAATGTACTGGGAGAGAAACAGGCGCTTCTCATTTTGGTCACTTATCCCTCATTGTAGAGGGGCTGTATATTTCATTGCTGCTGCAGCAGCTTAGAGGATACATTTCAAAGCAGCAAATAAAAATTGGCTAAACTTCCAAAATTAGCACTTCAAAGTCAAACATGATTTGCAGCGAGGCAGAGGGGGGAGAGAGAGGAGGGAATGTGACTGAAATTTCTTCTATGTGTGTGCAGGGGCTAGAGTACAAAACACTCTGTGTAGACCCTAAAACCAATTTCTAGGCAAATTGGTTTAATTTAAGAATGAGATCATAGAATAAGCAAAATGCTGTGGGGGCAAGTTTATGTATTTCTGCATTTATTTCGCCTCTCCTGCAGTCTGTCCATTTTGGAAGGGTGTAGCAGGAATAATTTCACCCAGGGGTGCACAAGCAGGTCAGCTTAATATACAGCATATGTTATCAAACGAACATACATATTCTACAATAAAGTACATAGTCTCAGTCCGGCCACTTTTAATAACTTATGTCTTTGATGTTGAACGCCTTCTTCGTTTTTTGATCACTTTGCTGAAAACTTGACATAACCGGGCATATCGGGAACTAATGTGTAGTTGAGGGCGAAAAAGGAAAATCTTTATTTTATAGATATTATGTTGATGAAGAGACAACATAGTATGAATAGCAATTGCTCTGCTATCATTCCAGTCCAAACAAGGCCATAATCATAACAGAATCCGTTCTTTTTCTGTCTATATTCATTTCAGTGGTGTGCAGTGATGTTCTGAAATGAGGAGGCCTCAAATTTATTTTTTTAATAAAATATAAATGCATGTCCCAGCCACATTTTTTGGTTAAACATTACATACACTATCAGAAAAAAAATCTATTTTTTTTTTTTTTTGTTAACAATGTAATCAATGTTTTATTAAAGCCAAGTATGAGTCTCATTAAGTTTAAGCGTTTTACATTTATTGAAATATTTTAGAATTTTTTAGATCAAATATTGGTCACAAACACGGACATTTACTTTCAATTTCACCAAGCTGAATATTCACTAACATCTCCCACAGGTAATGTTTTTAAAACGTTTTAAGTCTTATTTTGACGTAGCAAAGTGGCTATATCTAAGTGTGTATTTTGTTTAATTACTTTTTTAAATGAGTCTTCCCATTAACGCAATTATGTTGTTCATTCTGACTGATTTGTGAATGCTTGAAAACAGTAGGCAGGATTTATCACATGAACCAATCACAGCCAAACATAACCAGTCATATCCAATCATTTTGTGATTGAGGCATTGTCTCCTCTCACGTAATTTGCCCCCATTCATTCTCAATTACCCCACACCAAACTCACCACACGCTCTAGTGGGTCTGTTAAAACTCAGTGGGCTCAGGGGAGGCGAGAGAGATGCGGACTCCCGCTGTAACTTTACCTGCTGGTGGCACTGTTGGACAGTGCTTCTTTAGAAAAACTACTGATTTTATACATTTTTTAGTGTCATATTTCGTAATATTGACATTGTTTTATTTTAGTAGTATTAATTTTCCAATATTTTGAGGAGGCACTACCTCCCTTGCCTCCTCAGAGGACACACCCCTGATGCATTTATTTATTTATTTAAACGGTTAAAAAGGTTAATTGGTTAAATTTTCTTTAAAAAAAAACATTAAATTCTACAAAACTGAATAAATAATTTTTTATGATAAAATACTGTAAAATATTTGGGTTTTAGACAGTATTTTTAAGTTTTACAATGGATTTTGGTCTTTTTTCCTCTATATTTTAAAGGATTAAATTTTTTTAACAGTAAATGATAATTAAATACATTACATACAATAAATACTGGTGTTAAATACTGCATGGAAGTATATTTGACTAAAGGGCCCATTTGGACTAACATGATTTCCCAGGCTGTTTTATACTAGTTAATGCTGGTTTGGGCCACCATTCAAAATACAACATATTGCTGTTTTTATCTGCTCAGGGAAATGCACTGTAGCACAGACACGGCACCTGTAGTTTTAATTACACACATTTCACCTTTAAATCACCAGTAAGTACATGTGCAGTCGTGTGTGTGCCTGTGCCTGTGAGGTAATGCTGCAGCTGGGGATGATACGTGTGTGTGTGCGTGCGTATGTGGTCTTTTCCCTCATTATTTTTCTAGAAAATGAGCAATCAGGCATCTTGCACAGAGCCTGATTGTCTCCCTCTGTAAATCAATCCAGGAGCTGCAATTAAAAGGTACTCTTATGTGGTGTAATTGCTGTCTCGCTAATCCTTTATTTGCACACCTGCCGGTGAGTCTGAATTTTTAATGAATTTCTAATTAATGCACATTGTACACTTGATTTATTTGTTAGCAAATGATGTCGCTGGTCTGCTTCCCTGCTGGAGTAGTGTTCCCAGAAAGCCTTCCGTCATCCACAGTATAGGTACATGCGCCACAGTTTGGGTGCAAATGTGCACATGTATGTCTGGCCTAAAGGTCAAAACCCATATGCTGTCCATGTGTGGTTGTAAATGTCTCGCTGATGCAGGTGGGGAGAAACATTAAACGTTTATGGTGATTCGGCAATTGTTTGGGCGCCTTTATTCCTTGACTTGCTGGCCTGTTATTTTCACATTCACTGAGTTTTTGTGTGCACCTGTGAAAATGAGCAGTTTTATCACAGTTGCACTGATTAGAGAAATTGGGCTCTTTTCATTTAGTATTGTGTTTGTGTGGATTTGTATAATTTTTGGTGTTATGCTAGTGTGAAATAATCCTCAAAGGCAGATTGGACTTTCCAACACAGATACACATATTTTTAAACAAATAACATTAAAAAGTATATAAATCGCTTGTTCTTCTAATGTAAAACTGTCCAACAGTGACATCAGAAGGTAAAGTCTTTCTCGCCTCACCTGAGCCCATTGAGTTTTAACAGACCCCCTAAAGCATGCCGTGAGTTTGCTGTGGGGTAATTGAGATTGAGTGGGGGACAGTCACTTGAGAGGACGCAATGCCTCCATTGCAGTATGATTGGATATGAATGGTTATGTTCGGCTGTGATTGGTTCAGCTTGGTGAAATTTAAAGTAAATCTCTGTGTCTGTGACCAATGTTTAGCGAGCTTCGATGACTGATGATCCAAAAAATTAGTCCAAAAATCCAAAAATAGTTAAAAGTTAACTTGATGAGATTCATACTTGGCTCATTTCAGAACACCACTGCACACCACTGATATACTATGTATGAAGCTGCGTAGCAGCAATAATTAAGTAATAAATACTGAGAAATTATATGTGACCCTAGACTACAAAACCAGTCTTAAGGGTAAATTTTTTGAAATTGAGATTTATACGTCATCTGACATCTGAATAAGTAAGCTTTCCATTGATGTATGGTTTGTTCGGATTGAACAATAATCGGCCAAGATACAGCTTTTTGAAAATCTGGAATGTGAGAGTGCAAAAAGTCAAAATATTGAGAAAATCGCCTTTAAATTTAACCAAATGAACAGCAATATGAATATAATAATGAATATCAGCAATGCATATCACTAATCAGAAGTTAAGTTTTGATATATTTACGGTAGGAAATTTACAAAACGTCTTCATGGAACATGACTTTTGCTTAATATCCTAATGATTTTTGGCATAAAAGAAAAATTTATAGTTTTGACCCATACAATGTATGTTTGGCTATTGCTACAATTATATCCATGCTACTTAAGACTGGTTTTGTGGTCCAGGGTCACATATAATAAAGTCTTGAAAGGTATTAGACAGCCTTTATAAAAAATAGTTTTAAGTTAATGTTTGTTCTTTAATTACTTTGTGCTCTTTCAAGTCTGAAGTTTTCAAAGCACTCTGGGAAACGGAGAGAAGTTTTCCGTATGAATAGCATGAAAGGCTCCATTTAGCAAAACTATACCGGAGAGTCTGCTTTAAGTATTGGACATCTGTAAATGAAATTTCAATATGCTGTAAGACCCCAACTGATACCCTTCCCATTTCTTAGCCACAATGAATGAAACTAATTGCTTTAAATGGCAGATCCTCCGTGAAGCAGCTCTCCTGTGGTTCAGAGCTCATAGAAACAAGAATTACCACCAACAGATGAAAATCAAAAGTAATGGGACAGAAGATTGTGTCACCTCAGTCGCAATCCTTTAATTGCACTTCTTTTGTTCATGAAAGCCATTCGGAAATGCACCGCTTTTGAGAGAGCAGTTTAACTCTCACAATGCCTCTGTGCCACAAAAAGACTGAAAACCCCAAGGTGGCACGACAAATTGCTCTGTATGTTTTTCGTACAAATACCATGCTGTTATTTTTCTCCAGACAACAGATCATTATGAAGCCTTGTGATATTTTGACAGAGTTGTAGCGTGTCAGACATGAACTCAAGACTTGATTCACCAAGAGTAAGGATAAGAATTCATTAAGAAGTGAGTGTTTGAATAAACAGGGAAATTGTTGAAGACAAACTCAGAATCAGACACTCACATCTGTTGTGGCACTCAGTGTTATTATGATGATGATGATGACAACAACAACAACTTGGAGTTTTTGAATTCACTTGCTTTATTCGAAATAAGACCGTATTTAATTCATCTGAAAACAACTCGTATTAGTCCATCAGCAATTAAAATATGCTGTTTCATTATGTCATTCTGTATATAAAATTGTCTTCATTTATTATTTCTTTGTAGTTGTCCGATAAATGTTTTTGAAGCTTTAGCCATTTTAAGAGAGTTCAGTAATTACATTTGTTGATACATGGGCCAGCCTCTTCAAACTTTGGCTTCGGGATCAGAAAACAAACTCAACTATGAACATTTAAGAATCTTTTTAATTCACACTGGTAATAAAATTGCATTACAGTTTCATAAAATAAATGTTCCAGTTTATATATACAGAAAACAGACTGTACATACCCTCAGAGAAGCATTAGAAGAACAAGAGAAATAGAGCGAGTGTGTGCGTGAAAGAGAGAGAGACAGAAAGAAAGAAAGAAAGAAAGAAAGAAAGAAAGAAAGAAAGAAAGAGGAAAGAAGAGTTCGAGACCAAAACAGAAAAACATCACAAAAACCATACAGGCAATACAGTGCTCAGCTAAGCAGGCACAACTGTACATCAAAACGTGTAACTGCTCAGTGTTGGGGACAGGAAGGGCCAAAAAGTAGTACATTTACAATAGAGTCCTCAGGGACCAATAGGGCTTTTACTGTAAAAAGTATTGCAGGCAAGCAGACAGATGCTCTTCTCTCTGAGTGCAGCAGAACATCCATCGCACATAAGCGTGTGTTTGTGTGTGTGGACCGAGAGCTGCCGCTGCCGTCGTTTGATTGGCTATTGAACTTGTGTCTCAAAGCTCCCGTTGAGCTGCCCCTCCTCATAGTCCATCTGACACAGAATCATGTTGTTTTTTAGGAAAAACTTGTCGCCCACGCAAAACCTGCAGGGAAACAAACACACAGGTTAACATACACATTCATTTGGCCTATTCACATCAAATCCACAATAGAGGCAGCCACATATTTTAAAACACACTCAAAGTCTGAAATATTGTACTTTGTTATTCTGTGGCTAGGTTGTTCTTTAATTTATAATCTAGATAACATGATCATTCAGGTATTTCACGAAATAATGATTTGGCATCAGATTCAATAGTTTTGGTGAATATCTTTATTTTGGCAGACCTTACACAAACATTATGGATAGTTGGACGAAATTCAGAATTAAAGAATTATTTGAATTGAATTTGGCTGCGCATCACAAAAAGCCGAATTGCAGTGGCAGGATGAGGAATTTACTGACTTGTAATTCAAAGAATTTTTAAAAACTTAATTTAAGGATTTAACCTAATTTTGTCTTTCTATACTACATTCAAATTTGGAAATTTAAATTTCAAAAGGCATTTTCAATGCAGAATGGCCTACAGCCCTGATATACACTTTATACATTCATTTTAATTTCAGACTCAAAGGAACATATCAAAAGACACAAAAATACACTACCAGTCAAAAGTTTTTGAACTGTAAGATTTTTAACGTTTTTTTTTTTAATTTTAATTTTAATTTATTCCTGTGATCAAAGCTAAATTTTCAGCATCATTACTCCGATCTTCACTGTCACATGATTCTTCAGAAATCATTCTAATATGCTGATTTTCTGTTCAAAAAATATTTTTTATTATTATCAATATTTAAATCAGTTGAGTAATTTTTTTTCAGGAGACTTTGATGAATAGAAAGATCCAAAGATCTGCATTTATCTGAAATAAAAAGCTTTTGATTAATATTAATAAATTAATACTTTTATTTAGCAAGGATGCTTTAAATTGAACAAAAGTGATAATAAAGATATTTATAAATGTCACAAAAGATTTCTATCTCAGATAAATGCTGATTTTCTGAACTTTCTATTCATCAAAGAAACCTGAAAAAACTCTTAGTTTTCAACATAATAATAATAATAATAATAAATGTTTTTGAGCAGCAAATATTAGAATATTAGAATGATTTCTGAAGGATCACGTGACACTGCAGACTCAAGTAATGATGCTAAAAATTCATAGCAATAAATTACAGTTTAAAATATATTCAAATAGAAAAGAGTTATTTTAAATAATAAAATATTTAAAAATGTTAATGTTTTTGCTGTATTTTGGATCAAATACAAATGCAGGGTTGGTGAGCAGAAAGACTTCTTAAAAAAACATTACAAATCTTACTGTTCAAAAACTTTTGACTGGTAATGTATATACATAAAAAAAACAAACATTAATGGAATTAAAAAATTAATGGAATATCTTGGAATACCTTGTGTCACTTGGTGTTAAAATATAATAATAATAATAATAATAATAAATATAATTTTTATTATGTAAATATGCCCAAATAAATTAGAATATTTTGGTTTAGGTAGTAGTGCATCAGTGTAAATGAACCTGCAGTACACAGGCATCAGGAATGCTACTGTTTCTATGACTATGGTCTCAAAGTCTCTTGTGATGTGGCAATAAGGTGCAGCTTTAACTAAATGTTTTCAAAACCTACAGCATTTTACAAAGCAGGACAGGATTGGCACCCAATGAAAGCATGCCACCATTTCTTTTCACTGGCAAAACAAAAAAAAAAAAAAAAACTCTGCACCAGTTTCCAAGGAAACCCCACCGCTGAGCTTTTTTTTTCCCCTATGTTGGGGCTCCTTGCCAAAGTATAAATTGTTAGCCTCTAAAAACTTCCCATGAAATTTCATGCCAATTAAAGAGAAAAACATTCCATGTGTGCACTGCATTTTTACATTGACAAGTTTGCATATGAAAGCCACGAATGTCGTCTGGACAATAGAGCGGCCATGATGAAAGCGTTGCCAATGATGTTTTCTCTTATCAATCACTGCCACGCCAATGTGCTGTGTTGGCAAAGGAATAGAGCGGAGCACGAGAGAACCAGGCTTGTGCGCCATCCGTTAGCAGCGAGGCTTCACTCACCAAACTTTATTACACACCTGGTGCTCACCAAATTATTCACTATTTATTCTGTTTTTTCTACCAGATGCTTTATTTTGTTTGATTGCTGCATTTAGATTCTTTAGAGGAGGCTGTCAGTTATGGCATGACATTGGCGAGTTTTTTTTTCTTTTGTGGCATCAGTTCTAAATTGGAGTTTGAGCTTGTTTGTGTTTAGTGTAGTTTAGCGTGTGTGGCACAAAAGTCTTTTTTAGAAGTGGGTCACACACTAGAGCATTTAAGACACTGTCACACTCCTTTGCTCCCCAGGAATGTTTGGAAGGATGATCCTTGAAAAGTTCATTCGTCCGGCGGCTTAATTCCCTCGGCGAGACACATAGCGGTGACGTGCTAGGCTTGGCTGTGTATTGAGTAGGAGCTTTCTGGCTGACTGTGTTCAATAAGGCGTTCGCAGTTTGATCAGGCTTGATATTGGTATTGCCACTGAAGCGCTGGTTAATTTCACTCAACTCAAGTTTATAATCCCACTTCTGGTCACAAATACAAACCAGGACAAAACTCGTAGGTTTGTTGTAGGGCCAATCGGAGAGTGTAAAGTCACAATGCTGAGTGATTTTTGTGCAAGCTAATAGGTTCTTCTGCATTTCTATATAGAAGGAAAGACAATCGTTCAGGCTTGTTGTGATCTCGTTCTCTCCTTACCTCTGGTTACAAAGCTGACAGGCAAAACAGTCCAAATGGTAAACATTATCTCTGGCCCTCATCACCATTTCAAAGGCTGGGATCAGTTTACTGCAGGCTGCACAGTTCCCCGTTGTACCAAAGAGCCTGTGAGAGAAAACACAAAAAGCAGATTTACTCACTTACACCTTTCTTAGCCTTTATGAAATCACGCAACAAACCGAAAAAGGCAAGAAAACAAGCGAAGAAGTGGAAGGGAAAAAAAAACAAAAAACACATTGGACATCTAATGCGATACGTGAATCCAGCTTGGCACACATTAGGTATTTTTTGTTAATGAGGGTACAAACCTAGATGTTAATTCTTAGCTAATGATCTAATTAAAATGATCACATGGTTCTAATCCCCTTCTTCAAAGAGTTTTTGCCTAGCACACTGCAAAAGCAATGAAAACAGGTCTGAGGCGAGCAATTGAACTGCTCAAAGTTTTTTTTTTTCTCCCCCCTCTCTCTTTTAAATCCGGAGTAACTAATGAGACTTTGCTCAGACCAAAGCCAGCTGGATTTTACACAAGAGGCTAAATACTATAATGTAGTCAAAAGTTCAAAAGATTCCCCTCGCAAGGATACTGCCTCTATCCTCCGTACCTCTCCTCTGGTTCTCCTTATTTCTCTGTGACCTGCTAAAAGCAGAGTGAGATGTAGAGGGAGTGTTGTGAGGTACGTAACCTTGGAGAGGTAAGTAGATGCTCGCTGGAGCACGGAAAGGGACACGCAACTCACATTTCTGCGCTGTTTGTTTAAGCTTATTAGATGGGACGCAAAGCACCAAGGTCACAAACAGAACAAGGCATCGAGGCAGATCGCTTTCCTCCGCTACATCCGGCGTTGGATTTACATTTTCATTTTCAAAGCCCTCGCTCCAATGTTTAATTTGGAGATTCGGAGTCGGAGATATAGATATATACGTTTGGCAGGACAGGGATGCTATGCACACAGGAAGAGCAAATGGAGAAGAACAGGGGGAGGAAAAGCGGGACAATAAGGCAGGATCAGGAGGAGGCGGTATGCTAAACGCTCCTCTAAAGTTAAGGACTCGCTTGGAGAGAGAGGAACACTGAACAAAGTTGCGGCGAGTCCATATTAGTCTCTCTCGACTGCTCGCCCTGCGTCACCGGCAGCATCTCTCCAGCAGACCCTGCTGTTAATTAGAGCAACAGACCCGAGCGGAGAGGAGTCTTATGGTGGGAGAGGGCATGTTGTTATATCAGATAGGCGAGGTGTTAAAAAGAGCCATTGTTAGATCGGGTTACTGCTCCAGTAAAATGTGTTTATGTGGAACTCTGACACTCCGAGGAGGCCGTGCAACCCCAGCGAGGTGTTGCCTCACAAAAGAGTTCAGCTTATTAAAATAATGGTTCGACTGCAGCTTTGGTCCAAGGTCAGCGCTGAATCTGTGAGAAACTAATAATTGCACATACAATTTATACTTTACATTTTGTGGTTAAACTTTAAATTAGTGTCTGTTACACATCACACGGAGAATCGGATTTGTAATCATAGTAAGTGTATTTACAAATGGCTCAAAAAAAGTATTGCTCAGTTCAGTATGTTGTCAGTATTCATAGTGTATCACTGCAATAAGAAAACAAACTATTTATTTATTTATGGTAGGGCTGGGTATCAATGCAGAATTCTTCGACTTTAGTTATCAAGAATTTTGATTATGATTCATTTAGGTATATTTCAGTTACACTGTGAATTTCGCTTTTATAAAACAGATAGTTCCAGTCCTTGATTCTGATTGGTTGAGCTGGGGTCGAAGCTGTTGTAAATTACTCTACAAACATACACCTTTGTTTACGTCTGTGTGTTGCTCGGCAACCACTCTGTTGCAACCACAACCGTTTCTGAGGAACTACATTGTTTGGTGGAAGAATAATGTTTTTGTTAATATCATTACACTTTATTTGCTTTTATTTTGTGAAAACTTACTATGTATATGGAATAACCATTTTATAAAAGCAGTAAGCCCTGTGAAGCTGTGGTTTACTGTGAATTTATAACAGCTAAGGGGGTTTTAGGCATTCCGCTTTACGTCATGCCTAACAACGTCCCTTAGCTGTTATGAATTCACTGTAAACCACGGCTTCTTGCTTTAATATACTGCAGAAATTCTCAATTGGCTAATTTTGTAAATTATTCAGAGCATTATTCAAACAAAATTATTCAAACCGTTTACTGTTCATTTAATAGGGCCCAATCAATTCAGTTTTATTTATTCCCAAAAACTGTATTTATTCCCAAATTTTGTTTTGTCTGTTTTAATTTTCCTGGATTCCGTTTTTTCCATTTTAACATTTTAATATTAAAAATAAAATTCAGTAATCAAAAACCATGTCTAATTAATTGATACTTTAAACAAATTAACGATTAAAAAAATCATGTCTTATTAATTGAATTCATAAAAATGGCTTAATTTACTATTTTTGCTTTTTTTTTTTTTTTTAAATTGTTTTCTGTACTTTAATTTTTCTGTTGAAGGCATAAAACATTCATTTGGTTTAACCAAATAAAAATAAAACAATTAAAGATAATATTATTATTGCATTAAGACATACACTCTATTGTACAATAGTAACATATTTCTGTCACAGTTTCTTCAAATTAAACCTAACTTTTATTTTGACAGATTGGTATTGAGACCTTTAAGTTTTTGTGTAACGATAGTTTTTCTGATATGAAATGGTGGAATGCTCACCAAGTGACTCTCAGAGCAGTTCTGGAGATTTTGTTCATATATTTATGTCCTCATTTAGTGAGACAATGGATAGTGAAAACATGCATGTACACGCTTCAGTATAGTAAGCAAAACTGCGCGTCTACGCCATTCATTCACACAGAGACATGCAGAACATGCAGGATTAATATTTACATGGTCTTTTGCGGTTTATTATTTACAGACACTAGTCCCATATTACAATTTGATTAGACTGTACTGACCTACTTTTGATTTATTCATCTACAATTTTGCGTGACATTCTGCGTTAAACAGTAAATTCTGTTTTTGTAGCTGGATTCTGCAATTCTGTCTGCGCATCGTGGAAATCGTAAGGCCCTAATTTAAAGAACCATCTCATAAGAGTCCAGTTGGTGAATCAGTATGTATGTATGTATGTTTAGACAATCTGTTTGCTTTTGATTCTGTAAAAAGAACTGGCTCATGAGAGTCATTAATTCATGAATCGGACTACGCTAATCATGCTGTATTCTTTTTATTCAGTTTTTTTATTCAGTTGTATTCTTTTTATTAAAAAGAATAATAAAAGATGTTTAGCAAGCTAGACTGGTTATGCTGTATGGTTTTGATTTACTAAAAAGAAATGACTAAGAGTCATGAATCAGACTGAATAGAACTCAATAGAAAGACATTCCTTGCCATTATTTCTTTCATCACAATTAATTTAGACTGTAAACACACATTCGGAACAATAAAAAGAATATTCATTAAAATGATTTGATTAATTAGAAAATCAATATTTGTACACATCACTATCTATTGGTATTTCATGCTTGGTAAAATCACCATTTTGACAAAGATAGATCCGTCCAAGAACTTTTTGGCAGCATATTAAAGCGACCATGCCAAATCATTTGCCACAGCATTTGACAGGACAACCATTAACAGCGAGAATGCCAGTTTACAGTCGTTGGCCGAGATGTATCTAGCAGTCATTCTTCGATCTTGGAAAGTTCTCAGATGGCGGGCCATGTAATCCTAACGTTTGCAGACACACATACATGGTCAGAGGCAGAAGGAAGGATTAAGGCGTCTGTCTGAAGGAGCATGTTTTCTAAAAGGGAATAGCGCACAGATTGTGGTCGAACACATTTCAAATGTCATGCCTTAATGCTGGAGCGAGCAACTGGAGTTGGGAGTTCAATGTTGTGTTATCCTGGCTCGCTACTGAAAAGGTGCTCGGAGTCCCTGGGGATCCCGAACAATTTCTTGTGGCTCACGTCCATCATGTTGCACAGTAGAGGGTGTTACAGATCACATCACAAGACCCATTTTCCCTTCTTTTCTAAATCAGGTCACAGAAAGCACAGGGATGGCAGTTTGAGAGGGCTGTTACTGACTTGTGAAAATTCAGGGACCTCTTGATGGTTTAAGAGCAGAGGAGTCTTCTTGAAAGAGAAGGGACTCCTCACACACACACACACACACACACACACACACGGAGTGACAGATAACTGGGCTTCTGCAAAGAAATCTGCGGTGGTTTAATTGTAGGTTTTTGCAGCACTATGATGGCCCGGCTCAAAATGGAGACTTTACTGGTGGTTAATTTAAGTGGATTAGGAGGTTACAGAAACTCATTTGGAAGGTCACCAGCAAACTTTGAAATACAATGGCTTGGATTTTCAGGCAATATAATTCAAGATAAAGTGAAACCAACCATTTTATCAGCAAGGCCATTTAATGTTATTCCAAGCAAATGTGCTCAAGAACGTCCAGGCCTAAAATGTCTATTGTGCATCATTTTTGCTATACGAGTTGTCATTACAAGCTTAACTTTTTAATTGTTTTCTCGAAAAACAAAGCAGTCTATTCAATAGCAGATACTCTGATAAGATTAATGAGCTCTCAACTCAATATAGCATTCCTTTAATTTTATCATGGCCTCGGCAAAGAAAAAAAAAAAATCTCAAAGTCCCCTGCGCGCTGATTCCACTGAACAGGAGGGGGAAAAATTTACAAGACAATAAAGGAAAAGAGAACAGAGCTTTTCCCTTCATAATCTTGTTTGTGTTTAACTAAACTTCAGCATTAAAGCTGAAAGCCTTTGCTCATTGTTCTCTATGATTCCCTGTGGCTCTGTGTAGACAGGTGTTTCTCTTCTGGTGTTTCTTCATAACTCCTCTGAAGCCGGCATCAGCTTCCTTCCCTTTAATGTCTCTCTGTGATTAGACTTCAGCTGTTCTAGTTCTTTACTTACGTTCAAAGGGACTGTGGTTCAATACTGTACGTGTGAATTTGCAAAGTTCTAAATACAGTGGGGTTCAAAAGTGTGAGACCACAATGAAGGTCTTTAAGGCTACGTTTACACTAGTGCGTTTCCGTTTTAAAATGCATAACTTTTGCTACGGTTATGCCTGTCTTTTACACTACTCTGGCATTTTTGACCCTCGAAAACAGAGACTTATGAAAACGCTGCAGACCCTGTTTAAAAAAACGATGGCGTGGCTGCCCACATTTGCTCTGCGTATCCTTGACGACCATGTAAACAATAACATCAGGCTCATTGTTGTACCCATAGATATGTATAGGGAGATGCCCCATTTGACCCCTTTAACCACTTAATGTGTCCGCCATCTAAATAATAGGGCATCTAGCTATACATATATATGGTTGTACCTGCATGCATGGTCATGTGACATAATTTTTTAGTTGTGTAGTGTGGATAGAGATTGTCTCTAAAATGCTATGAAAATGCCAGTGTAGATGAGGATCTTTTCATTTTAAAACACTCAGTAGTGAAAACCGTGCATAAGATGTTTAAGGATTTATATTTTTTATACTTATTATTTTTATCATTATTATTAGATATATAGAACAGACAGAACAATTAGATATAATAATCATATTATTATTATTATTATTGTTGTTATTATTATTATTAGAAATATTTTATTATTGTTATTTTGTATTATATTACTAAAAAACTATTATATTATTTATTATTATTATATTATAATAATTATTATTCTTACTATAATTATTATTATTGTTATTATTTTTACGATACATATGTTTATCTGTTTATTATACATCTATTATTATTATTATTATTAGAACGGAATAGTATTTTAATATCTATTGTTTTTAATTTTATTATTGTTATCATTAGATATATAGAACAGAATATTTTAATTGTTATTTTATATTTATTTTATAGTTAAAAATCTATTGTTTTTAATTTTTTATTATTATTATTATTATTATTATTATTATTATTATTATTATTATTATTATTAGAACAGAATAGTATAAAATCTATTGTTTTTAATTAGATTGTTATTATAATGATTATCTATATGGAACATAATATTTTTATTGTTATTTTATATTATATTATTAAAAATCTGTTGTTTTTAACTATATTATTATTATTATTATTATTAGAAATATAGAACAAATTTATTATTTTGTATTTATTATATTATTAAAAATCTATTGTTTTAATTGTATTATTTACTATACATCTGTTTATTCTATATCTATTATTATTATTTTATTTATTATTAGATACATAGAACAAAATATTTTTTTATTATTATTTGGTATTTATTATATTACAAATATATTGTTTTTATTTTTTTACTATACGTCTGTTTATCTGTTTATTACACATTTATTATTTATTATTATTTATTATTTATTATTATTATTATTATTATTATTAGAAGACATTTTTATTAGAACAGAATAGGTTTTTTTTAATCTGTTGTTTTTAATTATATATTATTATTATTAGATATATTACAAATCTTTTTTTATATTATTATTATTATTATTATTATTTTTACTATACATCAGTTTATCTATTTATTATATATCTAATAATAATAATAATAATAATAATAATAATAATAATAATAATTATATTTACTATATTATTAAACATCTAATAATGTATAGAATACATATAAAGCCAAAATACACAAATACAGCAGACACTTTTTGGACCCCACTGTCGTGTTTTACAGACAGAGTCACAGTATTGTGTGTTCAGTGATAGTAGTTAATCTTCAAAGTGAGATACGGTTGACATTGGGATTGTGTTTCCACTTAAATTATAAGACTGATGTCTTTTTTCCCTCATAGACCTCAGCAGACTATTTTAACATCAAAATGCACTGAACGATTGCTGAGACTTATCTCTGCCCTTTAATCGTACTCACATGCTGGCTAGTAATAGATGTGCCATCATTAGGAGGAGGTGTAATCTACTTTATAGTTCAATTAAAAACACCCTACTTTGATTAGTAAATGACTGATGTGCCTCCCCGTAATATAACGTAATTGTTCAGATATAAAAATAATTTCAGGTCGGGGGTGAACGCAATCAAAAACAGAGGCACTCCCACTCTCTGGTCATGAGGTCAAAGGATTCTTGACCCCAGCAAAACAGATTCATCTATTTTTGTGTGCAGTAATGAAAGAGTATGGCCTGAAAGCTTATAAATCCTGCTATACTTATCTATTAAGGAAACGGTCAACTGTAATAGCTCAAGCTAGTTTGTGCAGTGGTGGGGCTATGTGTGTTTTCATGGGGTGGGGGTTCATTACAGCTCTACAGTACTCCTGAAGGACAAAACGCAGAAGGAGCACAGCTCATAATTAATGTGCGCATGGCAGGGCTCCAAAAACCCAGCCGAAAATAAAAGAAATGCGTTTGATCCGCCCGCCTGTCTTTAATGAAGTGCCTCCCTGTATGGGAGGCTAATTCTGGGTGAGATTTCAGCTTCATTACCGAAGGCGAACGGGCTGATTCTCCAGCGGTGCGCTGGAGGTGAAGTTTAGGTGGGACACCCTGCGTGGAGTCTCAATCACTCGCGTTTAAAACCAACACACTGATGCTTCCTCGCTCTGTCTGCACAGAGAGGGATACTTCTTAATTTGTTCCTTAATAGAATTCATATCCAGCATCTCCAGGCATTAAGTAGCACACATTTGTCACAGGCTGAAGAGCAGATGAGTGGGCTAGATTTCATTAGGACATCACAGCCAGTACAGCGGCAACAGGAAGCTCATTTTTGTGCTGTATCTCCCTCCACTTTTCTCTGGTTTCATTCACTAGCAAACAAAAAAGTAATTGCCAAGCACTTGGGCTTATTTAGATTTTTTTTCCCATTTATTTTATCATTAGCACACATGCCTCGGTGTACCTGTTAGGAACCTTGTGAGGTTACTCTTAAAGTATCATAGCAGTCGTGATTGGATGTGCAAATTGAGTAATGGCCAGTGTTATTTTTACAGTTTTTGTGTGTGTGTGTGTGTGTGTGTGTGTGTGTGTTATGACAAAAATATCAGGTAAATTTAGTCAGTATTTTTTAGTCAGTGTTTATTACATGACAAAAACATTCAATTTTATTTTCATTTATATTTTAGTTGACTACAGTGCAATTTGAATACAAATATTCAGACATTTTACATTAGTGTAATGTAACTGTATAAAAACTATAATTTCTGAGTTCCTGAATTAACATTATATTGTCTACAATTTTCTTTATTCTTTAGAATATTTTCAGTCATAATATGAGTTATGTGCTAGCCAGAGTTTCTAAGTTAGTTCAAGTTTATTTGTGTACTTGTGCCATTTTGTGCATATGATTAATCTCTATTTACTCACCTTCAAGTTGTTCCAAACCTGTATAGCTTTATGTGAAACACAAATGATTAGTTAATATATAAAAAACAATTTTTTAAATGTTTTTTTTTTAAAGACTGCTCTTCTTCTCACTAAGCCTGCATTTATTTGATCCAAAGTACAGCAAAAACAGTATAATTGTGAAATGTTTTTACTATTAAAATAACTGTTTTCTATTTAAAGATATTTTAAAATGTAATTTATTTCTGTGATTTCAAACTGAATTTTTTAGCATCATTACTCCAGTCACATGATCCTTAAGAAATCATTCTAATAATTTGATTTGCTGCTCAAAATACATTTATTATTATTATTATTATTATTATTATTATTATTATGTTGAAAACAGCTGAGTAGATTTTTTTCAAGTTTCTTTGATGAATAGAATGTTCAGAAGAACAGCACTGATCTGAAATAGAAATATTTTGTAACATTAGAAATGTCTTTATGGTCACATTTGATCAATTTAAAGCATCCTTCAAAAAAAAAAAATTTAAAAAATTAAAATTATACTGACTCTAAGCTTTTGAATATAGTGTATAATTATACAAAAGCTTTTTATTTCAGATAAATGCTGATCTTTGGATCTTTATATTCAAATTGTTTTTAATATGTTTTTAATGTTTCTTGAACAGCAAATCGGAATATTAGAATGATTTCTGAACGTTCGTGAGACAAACTTTTGACTGGTAGTGTGTATGTGTATATATATCCCCATGTCCATGCGGTGAAAGTCAGTGTGGTCCAGTGTTGTTTTGACTGTTGACCTTGTTCGAATGGCAATTTTTTGTGTGTGTGTGTTCCACAAAAAAGGTCAGTCAAACCTGTTTGGAACTGCATGAGGGTGAGTAATGATGACACAATTTTTCCTTTTAGGTGAACTATCCCTTTAACAGAGTTAATGACGACAGTGCTGAACTGCATGTCTTACTGGGAAGGGCCCTACCAGTGGGGGCTCTTTGGGGAGAGCAGCTTGGGGATAAATGACTGGATCTGGTTGGGAGACCCCAGGGACTTGGGATTTAACGCCCAGGAAATAATCATGTTTAATTTAGCAAGCAGATGGCTCAGAGATAGGAGGCAAAACAGATCCTTAGACCTGCGGTTCTGCCACTCAGCTGCCTGGGGTGAGCTGAAAGTCCATACGCGCACTCACACGCAGCGGTTTATTGCTCAACTTAGAAAATGGGTGACACGTCACATTCATGTAAACATGCAAAACCTTACCCGGCTAAACATAAACAATCGCTACAAGATGCCACTCCAAGCTGTTTGCTCACTTGCGCAACTGGGACTTAATTGGAACACACAGAGTCTGGGTCGGTACACTGCGATGAGGAAAGAACAAGCACTTAATCTTCTGTAACAGCCTCAAAGAAAACATCATTTACAAGCTAAAAAAAAAAAAAATTATCTTCTAACCCCACAAGTTAGCGGATAAATGCAACAGGAGAGAGAGAGAGAGGACAAGGCCAGGAATGAGACAGGCAGGGTGGCAATCATCGGCTGTTAGATGAGGGTGTACTTTTCTGAATGTCATGCAGCCTAAGGTGTAACAAGCCCTTTCTGCTTTGGCAGCACTTTGACTGGAGCGTGTTCTTACCTCAGGTAGTCCCTGCGACAGAGGATGAGATTGGCTTTGGTGTAGAGGGTGGAGCCCACCTCCCCCAGGCGGCAGTCGCAGCAGGCACATTTCAGGCAGTCTTCGTGCCAGTATTTGTCCAGGGCCTTGAGCAGGTAGCGGTCTTTAATCTTACGGTTGCAGCCGGCGCATCCCTTCTGTTTTCCTTTGGGCTGGACGGAGAGCATCGGCACACCTGTGGCGATAGGGAGACAAACACAGAGAGCATTGTGATTTACTGCCTGGCTAAACCGGTGACTTTTCATGTTCCGCGCTCTTTGATAAGGGTGGCGACACCGCCGAAGCTCGGGCCGCTGTTTCATATGCATTAGCCACGGACACTCTTCCCCTGATAGGGGGTCACTTTGGACTGCGTTCATCCGTCGCTGCCCCCGCTCAAAAGAACAGATGTTATTTTTGGCGAGTGACACACACCCGTTTAATGGGGGCTTGAATGCATCTCTATGTTGGGATGCCCCAGGACCATCTCTATTTAGATAGCTGACAGAGGTATTTATGTTGTTTGGAAGATTAGCCATGGCCCTATTTCATCAGTATGAGAACTGTTGGCCATGCTAAAAGCCTCCCGTGGGTTTTGTTTGGTATAGATCAACATTAACCTTTTAGAACACTGTTGACCGCAAGAAGGCTGCTCTCAGCTTCCAGTGAGATACGGTATGGCCTAAGTGCCTTCCAAACACGTGCGTGCACACACACACACACACACACTAAAGTCTGATCTCCTTTTACACTTGGTGCATCGCGACCAGAGAAGAGTAACCAAACCGGCTAAATCGCCGCGTTGTCATGTAGCCTCCCCCCTTTAAGCATGCCTTTTAGCCTCCTAAAGGACAAATAAAGTCCATTTAATAACTGCACTAAACACTAATAGTCTATCTGCGGTCTGACATTTGTGTGTGGACTAAAAGCCGCCCCCGGGCCAGAGCTGGTAACACTGGCACTCGGCACCCCTCTGCCAGCACTAACAGGTCTGCCACAGCTGAAAGCGCAGGACAACAGCTCTTAAGACACTCTCTCCCACACTGAGCTATTGATCCGTCTAATAGAACGCGCAGCTAAACCGGCACTCTCCCTCTCTCTATACCTCTCTTTTGCTCTCTGCTTTCAAAACACATTTCTCTCAGAAAGCCTTGTGTGATGCCCCCTTTGACACCCCCACTCCACGCCTCCTCCCCCACCAATCGGCAGCGTATCGGGCCCTGGACGGTCAAACCATTAAAAGCCCCCAGTCCTGGATGGAGACAGACCCATCTGGACAGGGGGCTTTTTATTTAAGCATTAGCCTTTTTACAGTATGGAAAAAGTGTAAAAACATTATCTGTAAACATCCAAAGTAGGGCTGCAACGTGTTGCCCGTGTCGAGTAATCGGCAAAATACCAGAAGTGGCACATTCCAGATATTAAACCCATTTAAAAATCATAATAAAGCATAATGCTATTAAGAATTCACAAACGCTACAGTTCAGTTAAATAAATATATGCGATGCAGGTTTAATATATGCGCTTTAATTATTTACATCCGTGTAGGTTACGTATGTTCATGTCAGGGTACGTTCACAGTAAATGCTGCAACATAAACTGTTATAATTTATGTGTGTGGAGTGTGTCAAATTCAGTCTCTGCTTGATGTTAAGAGTTTGGGTTATTATAACATTCATCTGGGAACGCAACAAGCGCTATTTCATCAGATTTGTAAGGTAAATCATTTATAAACCTACGCAACCGCAGGAGAATAAGTCATCGTGATTTCAGAATAAAAGGTTAAACCCTCACTCTGAGTTTACATATTTTGATGTCCACATATTTAAGTATTGTATGTAACATTACTATCATAAAGAAATGACCAAATATTTAAGATTAAGTGGAAATTTGAACACCAATTAAACACAGATCGCACAGTAAAGTGTAAAAACAATCGTGAGGCTGTTGGCGCCCTCTGCAGTCATTTGTTATAATGTAATGTACATTAGCTCTGTTGTTTATAATACGTTATGTATTTTAATAGTTTTGTTCAATACAACCATATACTTTATTTGAACTAATTATTATTACCTCATTGCTATTATATGTGTATTTTATGTCATTTTAAAGGCTATTGTTCACTTAGGTCTATTTTTATTACTTCAAAAAAAAAAAAAAAACACCACAAAACCAAAGTATAATTATCCAATTACTCGATTAATCGTCAGAATAATCAACAGATTACTCGATTACCAAAATAATTATTAGTGACACCCCTAATCCAAAGTGAGGAATTAAAATTTCATAGTTGGCACAAAATGAAACCTTTTGGCTCCGATGTTGTTTTGGACCCCATTGACTTTTACTGTGTAGACGACAACTTTTCTATTCCACAGAAAAAGAAAGTCAGGCAGGTTTGCAAGGACATGAGTATAAAAGACAAAGCTGATTTTGCTGTTAGGTGGACTATATCTTTTTAATATTTTCCTGGTATCGTCATGTTTATGTAATGCTTATGCTTAGCTGATTGTTAGTGCATTTGTGTATGAGACGAGATGTCCGTTAAGAGTATCCTGATGGCAGAGGTCACAGGCAGCAGCTCTTGTTCAGCTCCGGCTTTAATGTCCGGTAATGGCTCTACTGTACATGATCAACAAATGTACGCCAGTGGGCATGAACTCCATTATCCGGTACCCCACATGCAACTATCAGCATATTAATGTTTTTTTTTTGTGTGTGTGTGTGAGTATCCTCCTCTAACTGGACTAACCTTGCACTGTAGTTCCAAGAGAGGTTTAGTACAAGCCAGGGATTGAAAAAGTTCTTTCAGCCCAAATTCAAACACTCAAATTTTGTCCTGCCAAACTTTACTTTACAGTTATATGAATTCATTTGAATTCTGCTTCCTTACATTACAACTTGAATAACAATTCTGCATTCCGTTTACTACCTTGAAATTCGGCAAATGAGGAATTTAAAGGCATTCTCAGTACAATTCTGAATGGTGCACAACCCTCGTTCTCACACGTTCGTTTATTGGATTCAGATTTGTTCAGTGATTGTGGACCGTCCACACATCAGCGGTGCTATGAATATAATATAATTAGCATTCCCTCGGTTATAAAATGAGGTAAAAATGTGCGAGCACTCAGGAAAGACTGAAAGAGAGGGAGGGCAGGAGAGCAAGGGCTTGTTAGTTAAATTTATGACTTGGATGTGAATAAGAGCTCTGGTGGTATTCAACCATCTTATTTCTTTATCAGAACTGGAAAAAGAGGGAAGCTAATTGGTCTAGCGCCACTGATGGGAGCCATCAATTAGCGGTGCGCTTCCCCCTCCAGCTTCCTCCCCCTTCCCCCTCTGGCCCCAACACGGGCCCCTTGAAGCCGCCGCATTAGGATCACAAAACTCGCTATAAATACCAATGTTCAGTATAAATGAAGGTAAAAAGCCTTTAAATTGAAGCCACACTAGCTGAGGGCGGTCGTTTTCTACCTGCATTTCATGGCTTGTTAGAGGTGCACTCTGCAGGTATGCCAACAGTGCTCTCCTGTCAGCCTTCTACAGAACTAGAAACAGTCTTAATGAGGAGAGAGAGCTCGTCTGCGAGGAAAAAGTGTGTCTGTGTTTGTACGTGAGTGTGCGTACGAGACGGAAACGAGCTTGGGAATCAGGCTCCTTCAGTTCCCCAAGGGATGGCACAAAAATCTTTAATTTGCCTTTTATGACAGCTAATTAGTTATTCTATTCAAAATCTTTGCTTTAAATAAGAGAACTAATTATACACAAAGGTCGTTTCCCCCACCTCAGGAGAACCACACGTAATTGGTTTAGGCCAGTAGCCCCCCACCCCCACCACACACACACTCACTTTCCTCCCACCTTTTAACAACATGCACGTCGGTTGAAGAAAAACTTAACGGTGGAGAGCCTAACCCTTTCTGTTGTAAACCACTCAAGGCCCGTGTACGAGAAACCTTTGAGCATTCCCCTTCTGTAATTACCTGGACGAATTCAGGTTTGTGGGTAACTGAATGACACCATCACGCCGTGACAGGTTTCCTAACCCAGATTTAGGGCGGCTAACGCTTTCTGTCTCACCAAGGCTGGAGCAACCTCCAGGATGAGTTAGCTGATGTGAGGAGCGCTGTATTCTGTCTGAGCTAATCATCTTGTTTCTGCCATCTCGGAGAAACCTCTTGTTGTTTTCCAAAAAAGAGCCAGCTGAGATATGCTTTTAGAAGCCCTATATAGCCTCAGCACATTTTAAACCTGAAACGACAGAGTAAATGACTGAATAAAAGTACATAATGTTGACTCTGACATCAGCAAACCGGTATTTTGGGGTTTATACAGAAGAGTGCACCTGTCATCATTCTTTGCACAGCCTGGAATCGCGGTAGTAGACCCTTCCCCCATTTCTGTCCTGCAGAACAAAAAAGGGGAACATTATAAACGTAGACGCAAACTGAGGAGGCAGCTCCCACTTAATCCAATCCATTTAACAGATACAAGTGCTGCTGACCTTCCTGTGTCATTCCATGTCACAAAAAAAAAGCATATCCTGCTCTCCGCCACTTGATTCATATCCTAACAGTAGATGCGTTTTTTTCCCTTCGAGAGGCAGCGTTTGCCTTGTCAAACATTTCTCCCAAACAAATAAAAGGGAGGGAAGAAAATCATTCGCTATTAGTAATTGGTGTGCACCCTGTCATCCGCCTCTTTTCCGCCCATCCACCCTTTAAAGACCTTATCTCGGTCGAATATGTACGAATGCGTTTTTGCATTTGAAACTGTCAGACCATGTACTTTCCATTATAAAGATAGGATCCGGTTTCTATGTAGGCCTTCATTTCAAGTTCCATTTTTGTGGATATCAAAAAAATCAAATCAATGTGGTACCCTTTTGATGTATTTAAGGTTTAGAGCAAGGGGGAAAAAAGTCAAGGAATCGTTTTAAAGCATTACGGCACAATTATCATATCTTTGGGTGAAAAATGTGAGAGAAAAGGATTTGTTTGCCTTTGTAGTTTGATTCTTTTTGCTCTATTGCATCTTCTAGTCAGCACACAGTGGAAGCCAATGACGACGCAAAGTTTACTGTATGCAGGGTCACTATTATTAGATCTGAGCTGGACATCTCAGTGTGAGGCCTCTCCATGAGGGCAGGTGAAGGGGGCTGCTGGGGTATTAAGGCGATCTAGAAGACAGTAACTGATTCGGCTGTGCTTTGGCCACCTGTATTGCCATTCTTAAAAGACATGCTCTAATATGCTCTTAAAGAGATAGTTCACCCAAAAATGAATTCTGTCATCATTTAGTTAACCTAACCTACGTGATGTTTTTCTTTTGCAGAATACGAAAGCAGAAATTTCAAACACTGGTTGTTTCCATGCAGTTCCAGTTTATGGTGACTGAAGCTTTGGAGCCTCAAAAAGAACACAAAAGAGCCGTAAGTATCATACAAATGGTCCATATGACTTAAGACATGTTTGATGTGAGTTTTAAAATATTAACATTTAGGTTGCTTTTTAAAACCAGAGTTTGAAGTCTTGATTTGTGAATGAATCTTTCTTTTGTGTCAGGTCTTTTGATTTCATTTCCAGTTGATTCGGTTCACAAATAGGTTTGAATGATTTGTTCATAATCAGATTTGAATCTGACTGATCCTCAAGCTCACTCAAAAATCTGGTGAGAGCAGATAACAGCTCACTGGAAGTTATCATTGAATAACTTGCATTGAATTATTTACATTTTTAAACTAAAAAAAATGAACTGAATCAGCTAAAATTTCCAGCAAAGCTATTGTATGACATTTTAGTTTGAAAGCTTCATTCATTATAATTGCATGGAAAAGACCAGCACAGTCTTAGGAATCTTGTGTGTACAATGGAAAAAAATAATTTCATATTTATTTATTATTTTTGGGGAAAAGTTTATAGCCACGTCATCACATTCAGGCACACCACTAATTGCAATATGTATGAATTTTAGACAAAACTCACTTTTACTAAAGCATCAGCATGGCTTTGTGCTTTATGAGGGCCTGCATATGAATCCCACAATGCCCTTAAACGAACCTCAACGGCATAAACCATGTGCATGACCTCAAAACATCTGAGAAAGGGACCAATTTAGAGGGACAAAGTGCTGGAGACTTGAACTACAGATGTATGAGGGATTACAGGCAGTCATCTGTCGCAAAGCTGTTGGCATGATTTTTCATGTATGACAGACTTTGGTTATGACAGCAGCAATGCATGCATGGAGCAGAAGGGTTCTCCAAAATGTTAAACACCAGCAGTGAATGAAAAGTGTCTGAACCATTTTCAGTGCAATACAATACAAAGAATTTTAGTTAAAAGATGCAAGAAATCCTTTAGTTTAAATACGGGTCTGGTTCCAAAAGCAATGTAAGATTAGAGACGCTCATCGGTTTTAGGTAGTACTTTAAAAAGAGGCAGGAGAGCGTGTGGGAGATGAGTGTACGGTGGTTGAGACAGATTGGACCAGAAGGCCACAGTGTGACAAATGAAAGCTGATCAAGCCATGGGAGGTTGTAGTCTTTGATTGAACTGAACCATTTGCCAGAAGGGAGTCTTGGTGGTGACAGGGATGGGAGAGGTCTGTGATGATATTAACTGCATGTCTCCAAGGCATGTGATGAAGATGATCTCTGTGGACTTGATAAGCACTTGCAGCTCACCCCGACAGTGGGCAGATGCGGTCCTGAATTACACGTTTACTTGTTGAATGGATGATACTGATATTGTAGTTGAGGTGTTTGGAAATAAAGGGTACCAGATAGGATGTGCAAAACTACATACTGTATATTCAAAATCAACTAGCCAGTGGATTTAAATATCACTCTTAAAGCCCAATATAATTAAGATTTTGAGTTCACCTGGTCCTGCTCAGAAAAGTTTCTTAGAGGGCATTTACATATGATACATTCTAGTATTCAAATACAGCTAGACTAAGTATGTCATATGAGAATATTTCCAAAACTAAAGCACACAGCATGCTATTTATTTTAGTCAAATCAAGTGCCAGATCATAATGCCAAATACGCATGGCAATTATTTAAACTTAACAGACTATATTAAAACTACTAGTCATGATAGTCAACTACTATCATTAACCAAAGCTTTGTGTTAGCTCTGTCTGTGCATAGGAGGCCGTTGTGTGCAAGTAAGCTGCGACCATGGCAATCTGGATTAGAATTTGTCAGTCAGCCGCCATGGAGGTTAATGGGGAACTAAGGCAGATGTCCTGCTATTGTCTGTGTGAATCAGTTTCTTTCAATCAGTCCACATCATTACTGTAATTGAGCCTGTAGACACTCATTCTCCTTTACTGCCAAGACAAAACACATCTGGTAATAATGTCAGGTAGAATATGCCAGCTGAAACACAGACAAATGAATAAAGAGCTTGATCCTAGTTGATAAGCCCAAAGCAGAACAGTCTGAAACATATTGATTCATGTGTTTGGTGGACATCATGCAGCACATAATAGGAGAATAGAATATGCTCAGCTGTAGCTTGCGGGTAAATTAAGGTAAAGCAGTTGCGAATGCAATTACGTCTTTTCAAGACTGCTCTGTGTATGAAATCAGGCCTGTCTTTACTTGCTATCATGATGATAATTAAAACCCTAGCAAAAGTTTGGATGAGGAGTAAGTTTGACTGAAAGAAAGATGAAGGAGGGGAAAAAACAGAGTGAGAGATCAGGGCTGGCACGACCAGTGCGGTTGGAACGAGGGTGTCGTTCATTAATATGATGCACTTTCGCAAACTTTAGCAGCCTGCTGCTGCTAATAAGCCCCGGTGAAACGGAGCAGCGCTGCTCCCTTGCAGTGACCCTGGCACTGCCCGGGATAAGGGAGGGTTTTGTCTCCGGGAATAATTGCTCTTTTCACATGTTACAAGTGTCCTGACCCCTGCGGTCGGCAGCCACTTTCCCCGAGCATAATTACTTCTGATCCGGCCCAAATGAGGCAGCCGCATTAGGCCTGCAATAACACTGGCCCGGCTTCAAGCACAGCAGCGTGGGGAGTCTGGGTAGAGCAGGGCCTGGAAACGGGGGGGTTTCTTTTCTCCAAGCCCTGGCGGTCATTTCCATCACGTCAGAGGTGCATTTCTTACAATTGCAGTCATTTCTAGGACTCAAGGCCTTTTCTCGCTCTATCTTTCTCTCTCTTTTTCTCTAGGATGAGGAGACTGAGAGGCTTACTAAACACATTGTTAGCTCCTGGTGCCCTGCTAAAGCTTTGGCTAACAGATGCGATTCCAATTAACGGATAACTTCATTAGTTTGTGTGTGCGCACGCGCGTGTTATTTATTTATTTTTTGCTCTACACTATTCTTTCTCCTATTAATTTTAATTTATTCACATGGGGTTAATTAAAAGAAATGTATCAGAGAGATATGCAACAGCTATCTAATTAAATTCATTACTGCTTATTTTGGAGACGTGCGAAAACTGGCAGTGTTATTGCAAGAGGCAAGTTGTTCCAACACTTTGGCGCTCGCTCGCTAGCGTGGTGAGAAAACAGCTCTGGAAGGTGAGTTGTCGACAGACCAGAATCAGGAAAAGCTTGTGCGAACGAAAAGGGGAGAACACACCCGACTCAGGGTTTAGAGGAGTTTCAGAGGAACAATCAGTCGCTCGATAGAGAAAGAACAGGGAGGTGTGTGACCTCACATTCAGCCAATCAAGCGTCACCCGTTTGGAAGTTGTTCTCTACAGTAGGCCTGGAGTGCGCGTTTGTTTTAGGTCTTTATTTAGACGGAGCCCGGAGACGGCAGCCGCTACCCATTTACTCCACCAGAAGGCATAAACTGTCAATATCCACCGCTGATGAATGACTCTTCATATATATATGAACTCAATTCATTTTTTCCCCTCTTTTCCCACAGATTGCATTTGCATCTGAATAAAGAAATAAATCCATCTATTCTCCCTCCAGATCTTTTCAGACTTTGAGAAAAAAAGGAGGACAATCTTATCTGCTACTTCATGACTCCTGGCAAGAATGTAACCATTAGCACCGTCAGAGCCTCTTTCCGCCATCCGTCGCACAATGATGCCCCAACACTTTTTAGCCAACATTAAAAATGCATTTGGCTAGGCATAAATGTAGGCCTTCTAAAGTTTGTGTCACTCCCAAGGTTAGGGAGTGATGTATGAAATTCCCCTCTCCCCGGCAATTACTACACATTTAGCGTTTCAAAAGATATGCCAGGAGACAGGTGTGCCATTCAGAACCATGCTGCAAGCTTGAAAATGGAAGAAACGCCATGCAGCACAACTCCATTTGGGCCCCGTTTAGAGCTGAATAATGCAAATCCACCACGGGGGGTATTTGTTTGGTGTGTGGGGCCTCTGTGTCACTCGAACACTCTCTAAGATGCCCATCTACTTATGGGGTAAATAATGAAGCAGGGTTTGGATTGCAACAGTTACATTTCATTTTCCCAGGCTTTTGGTTTACTGTACCAGGCTTAATCAGGTGAACATTCGGTGGCGTTATCATTAAGGGAAGTATATTAGCAGTCAAGCTGTAATTGCTATGGTTTTCCAGCCATCAGAGAATGTGAACTTCAGGGCTTGTTTCAAGTGTTAGTCTATGTTCAGAAGATACTCGTTTTTTATTCTAATCACTAAACAATTACAGTATTTCAGGCCTGTGAGTTTGCGTGTAGTCGGTCAATTTTGTTAGCTATACTTTTTACATTAATTAAATATCACAAGAACTTCATTGGGGATGATCCCCATTAAGGAGAAGCATTATCAATGCACAATATTGGCAAATACTGCCAAAATTGGAAAATTTATCAGCATATATAGTA
This sequence comes from Labeo rohita, assembly GCF_022985175.1. Lineage (NCBI taxonomy): Eukaryota > Metazoa > Chordata > Actinopteri > Cypriniformes > Cyprinidae > Labeo > Labeo rohita. The sequence continues at coordinate 33,533,543 of NC_066875.1, read as the reverse complement.
GGGATGTCAAACGATTAATCATGATTAATCGTATCCAAAATAAAAGTTTGTCTTTACATAATGTATGTGTGTGTACTGTGTATTTTTAGTATACATACACATGCATGTATAAGCACTAATAAATATAATATATATTTGACAGCCCTAACATATAGGACAATATTGTATATTTATTTATATCTCAGCATATTTTAAGTTATAGTTTACCTTTTCATTATCTAGCTCCATAGAAATGTGATAGTGATTGATTATGCATTAGATTTTGCAGTTTAAGTATTCTGTTGAAGTACACATTTCCCTTTAGAAGTGCATGTCAGAGCTTATGTAATGATAGCACAGCTATGTTGTTTGTAAAAAAAAAAAAAAAAGAAGTTAAAATCAATATTAAGAGCTATATCTATCTACCATACCATACATTATAGTTTTATTAGTGACGCATACATTCACTTGTAGCATACAAACTATGCTGTTTTTGTTTTAGTATAAAATCAGCCATTTATTGGTTATTGGCCATAACATGAAAATAATTATTAGTTTGGTGTTGACCAGGTTTTCAGTCTTCCTCTCTGGATAAGAAAAAGGGTTAAGTTAGTTTCTAATTATTATAATCGCTTTAAATAACATCTTTGTCCTCATTTAGATGACAAGTAAACTTGAGTGTATTCTAACCTTTTCTATAGCAGCATTGCAAGCGTTATGACTGAATGACCACACCATCCAAGGTTATTGACGTTGCTGGAGAATTCAAGAGTTAAAATCGAATGGCCACTCCATTATAAGCTTCAACCCTGTATGGGAGACGGTCACGTTTAAACGTGTCAAGAAAGGGTAAAATCATCGGCTGGCAGATAGGCTGGACAGCATTATTCAGCCCGTGCTCAGTTTCCAATTTCAATTAAAGCCGAGCAGAGTGGCCAAGCGCTTGGACCACAGCTGCCACTCTAATGGATCAGAACCCTCACGCTGAGCATTGATTAAATCAGCCTCACCAATACCGTGTCCTTCCCCTTTAAGGAACAATACAAACTAACCGGCAATCACTGCCTTTAATTAGGTATTCAAGATTTGATTTATCGAAGGTCGGCCAATGAGTTGTGGAAGTTAGTATCTCATTAAGTGGACCGAGTTTCCATTTGCCAGCCTCCCTCCAGTGCTTTCTCTAACAGCATCCTCTCTTATATGTTGTGGCTTTTTTATTAAAAAAGGAATAGATTTTAATATCCATGTAATATTTGGATGGAATGTGTTTACACAGGCTATATTGGATTTCTCTCTCTCAACTATTTTCTTAAGTATTTTACATGAGGTTTGTTATTATCGGTTTGTGGCGTATATATATGGAAAGTTTATTGAGCTGGGGGGAGCTTTCATTATGTTGTCCCAACAGAAAAGAAAAACCCTCTGGCCTACATGTTTCCTATATTTATAACCGTGACCTAGTCAGCATTGCAAATATTGATGAATAGAATCTCTAGATTTAAAAAGAAAAATAAAGGTGTTATGATATCAATAACAATTGGTTTGGTTTCTCCTTCAACAGCAGAAATAATATAAAGATCATGAGAGGAGCATGAATACATACAGTGTACTACATTTCAAAAGTGTGGGGTCAATAAGATTTTTAAATAGTTTAATTCAGCATGTTTTCAACATTAATGAAAATTATAAAAATGTTATTTGAGCACCAAATGTGTGTATTAAAATGATTTTGGCTTCTCATCATAGAATGAGGCAGACAATATTTTCTATACAGTATGTCGATTAGCAATGGCTTACAAATATACTTAATCATTATGAAAATACCTGAGATGGCTTGAACACAGATAAACCATATATTATGGCAGATGAGTGTTTATTGTCCTTACATTTCATCATTCAAAACGTTTAACGTTATATCTTGTTTTTATTAAGTTACAGCAATAGCGATGCCTTTATCCATATTACACAGTAAAAATAGATGGGTTATTTTTTTAACCCAATAGATGGGTTACACATATTGGGTCACTGTGTTGGGTTATTTTCTAAAACGTTGGGTTATTTTTTTAAACATCGTTGGGTTGTTTTTAATAATAACCCAGCGTTGGGTTTAATTGGTTCCCGCCGCGACAGTTCAAATTTTAACGGTCGACGGTGTCTGACGACAGAAGAAGCTGCTGCTGCATCAGTGTGAGGTGAGTAATAGTGTTTTAATAACTCTTATAACATTATACTTATAAGAAGAACGTGAAATGCACTTCAAAATTGAACTTTTGTTGTTGTATGTTTGTTTTTTTAACAAACTTGTAGTTTCCTTTAGTCAGTGTATTTTAACGTAACTGCGGAGAATGAGCTCGATTGTAAACGAATAACTTTAACGTTAACTTAGCTGTCCCAGTTAGGTCGCTAGCAGTAATAAAGTAAATAAAAATTAGCAGAAAGTTGTAAAACTATTTAGAGATGTATTACAGTAACCTAAAGTTAATAATGTATGGTGAAATGTATATAAGACCACTTATGTTACTGAAATCACCGTCTACTATTACTACAGGTTTAATATTATTTTACAGCTGATGAGGGGATCTAGACATACGGTTTCTTACTACTTGTTTGGTCGCAATAATGGTTATCACATTTAACTTTATATGGGAAATGGCTAATGCTAAATGACACATTGGTGTTGAGAACCGCGCCGCACGGACCTTTCAACTTCGGTCCAGTATGTAACGTTATCTCAGCGGCAGCTCAGAGAGATGCGCTCAAATTCAGTGAATTCTCTGTTAGAAAAGTCTAAAAATAATCAGATTTTCCCAAAAGAAAGACGTGATGGGAGAAACGAAGCTTTTCAAAGTTTCGAATCAATTAAACGAATCGCTTCGCAAAATGATTCACTGCTTCTAATCGTTCGTGACACAACGGCGACGCCTGCTGCTCAAAACAGGGCAAGCGTCAGTTGTTTGGAAAGCGAGCACTAATTGTAATAACACTAAATGTGTATTTATGGTTTATTTACATTGAATATTGTTATGCATATATTAAAATCGCCTCTAATTACAGCCATTTCTCATATAAAGCTATGACAGATGCATGTTTTTTAAATGTGTACTAAATGTGTTTTTACTTATTTTTAGACATTGGGTGAAGGGACAACTACAACAGTGGAATCTCATACATTAAACATCCACATGCCAATTAACTGAAATATTTCAAGGTAAGTAAACCATTTATATTAGTGATCCATATACATTACCAGTCAAAAGTTTTTGGACAGCAAGATTTTTAATGTTTTTAAAGAATTCCCTTCTCTCTAAGCCTACATTTATTTGATCCAGCATTTCAGGATCCAAAACAGCATTTAAAATAACTGCTTTCTATTTGAATATATTTTAAAATGTAATTGTCCAGTCTCTTCAAAGCTTTTAAAATAGAAAGCAGTTATTTAAAATAGTAAAAATATTTCACAATATTACTGCTTTTACTGTATTTTGGCTCAAATAAATACAGGCTTAGTGAGTAGAAAAGAATTCTTTAAAAATCTTACTGTTCAAAAACTTCTGATTAGTAGTGTAGGTTTTCCAACAATTATGAAAAATTTTCTAGTTTATCTGTAAAATGTTTCTTCTTCTGCTTCATCTTATCACAGAGGAAGGAGTCAATGAAGGAAGTTTTATGCAACCGGATGACACCAGCATTGCTGCACTAACTCTAAGAACTCCTCCCAAGTTTTGAGCATTTTCAACGGTGAAGCAGTGGAACAGAAGACCTTACTACAAGCAGTGGATCTGTGTTTCAAACATTTCTACATGTATGACATCAACTACCCAAAGCCCCCTGCACTCATTTGCAGCTTTAATATTCCAGGAGTTCCTTCAACACGTTACCTCTTCCTTAGAAACTTTGTATTTATTGATCAGTAAAAACTTTTTATGTTGCTGATTATCAGCAAGTCCAGCAGCCAGCAGATTTACTTAGTTTTATTTTTATTATTGTTATTATTATTATTATTATGATTATTATTACTTGTGTTTATGATTTTTTATTTTTGTTTTATTGATAAAGGTTTGTATGTTATGTTTGTTTTATTTTTGCACATTTGTATGTGTTGATATAAATAAATATGAATTGATACACATTTATGACCCTGGACAACAAAACCAGTCATAAGTATTATGGGTACATTTGCAGAAATAGCCAAAATTGCATTGCATGGGTCAAAATTATCAAATTTTCTTTCATGCCAAAAATCATTAGAACATTAAGTAAAGATCATGTTCCATGAAGATATCTCCTACCATAAGTATATCGAAACTGAATGTATTGCTAATGTATTGCTATGTATTGCTAATAACTTTGCAATTTTCTCAATATTTAGATTTTTTTGCACCCTCAGATTCCAGATTTTCAAATAGTTGTTCTATCCTATCAAACCACATATTAATAGAAAGCTTATTTATTGAGCTTTCAGATGATGTTTACATTTAAATACAAAAAAACTTGACCCTTATGACGATTTTGTGGACCAGAGTCACATTTGTTGGTTTTGAATTCAGTGTACATCTTGAAAATATGTCAGTTGTATGTGCATATTTGTGTGTTTTGAATGTATTATATTTTCACATTCTTGTACACTTATTTTGTAAACATTTGCAGTATGACTGTTTTACATTTAAAAATATATTTGTAAAAAAATTATTTGCATATTTAAATAAACAAAATATTTATTTGAAAACAAAGTAGTGTTATAGTGTATTTTTATTAATAAATAAATAAATAAATAAAAACTGATATAAATGAATCTAAATAATTAACTCAACTGTTGGGTTACTTTTAACCCAACTGGATTTTAACCCAATTCATTGGGTTAAAATAACCCATAGATGGGAAGGTGCTATACCAACCCATAGTTGGGTTACTAGTTGGGTTATTTTTAACCCAACATTTTTTAGTGAGTAGAGACTTCCTGGCTGGAACGTCAGTGTTATCTCTTTGACGCATATGTGGATTTTCTGCACGAGGGCGCCCTCTGGCGTCCAGTATGAATGAAACCCATCCTATTTTGCGTACAAATCGGAAAAAAATAAATACCTCTCTCAAAAGAAATATTAAGCAGACATATAATAATGAATGCTTTTTCCAGTCTACAGAGGTTTACAGGAGTATTTTGTTAGATTAGATGCAAAAAAAAACAAAAACAACAAAACAAAAAAAAACACACACTGATGTGGCAAGCTATCAGAACCGAATCTAACTGAAAAACCGTATTGTTGCATTGCATTCCTAATATATATATATATAAAAATTGTTGTATATACTATATACTTTCATATATAACACTACAATACATACAGTAGTTTCTTTCTGAAATATTCTTTTATCATATTAGTCTGAAAGTACAACACTGTAATATCATATCCACATGAGAGTGTTTGTGTGTGTGTGGGTGTGGGTGTGTTGAGGTGAGTCAAGAGCCTACAATCTCCAAAAACATTAAAGCACTAGTTTGAGTATCTTCCTCGCTCCAGGAATGACAAATTGAATAATATATTGAACAGTGCATCATTACTCATTTCAGAATTCATCTAGCTTCACTCCGCTATTCAGTAATCTTCAACAGCTCCATTGCAAAACACAGATGCACATCAGCTATAATGAGGACTACAACTTCAACAGCTCTCCGTGACATGCTGCGTGCGTGCATTCAAACATGTTATAAACATACACCGTAAATATATTCTGCACATGCAAACCAATTGCACACAGACGTATACATGCACGCTCGTGCACACGGTAAACATGTACCCACACAGGTGTGCACACATGCCCACATACCCCATGTACCTACAAAACACACCATCCAAAAAAACAGCACCACGGTTATCAGCGTGTGCCTGCAGTTCTCCGGTAAACACACTCTTGCGAATATGTATCTAGGGAGCATTTCAGGAGGGATTAAAAAAGGCCTTCCAACTAATAGGCATAATGGAAGATCAATGTATAACAAGATGGAAACTCGCATGCATAAACAGACCCTGTTACAATTATGCCACAAGATTCTATTTCTACATTAATCATTCATAACTGCATAACGCTCCCTCATAAACATTCAGAATGCAACAAGGCTTTTCCTTTGTGTCTAAATACCTTTCACAACCCATGTCTGGCATTTTTTCATCATATTTGAGTCGGGTGATATTTACAGTATAAAGACATCAAGGCGAGGCGTGTGATGATTTTTATTTTTTTTTATAAATGCAACACTAATGAACGGCTATGATACCTCGAGCTGCACTTTCTAACTTCATTAGAGCCAAATGTGGATATCAGTGTAGGTATCATTAGGAAAGCTTTTATCAAGTTACAGAATGTGATAAGGTTAATGAGGAGTTTATAAAAGTGTCTCTGGTGGACGGAAAGAGCTGGCAGGGAGGACGAGACCTTAAGCAAAGTATGCTAGTCATTTATTTCATTAGCATGGCCACCTGTACTTTTTTTTGAAAGGCTGAACCTTTTAAAACAAGAAGGTCATGCCAAAAAGTAACATTCAAAAGTGCAGCAGCAGAACTTGGTCGTGAAATTACGTGCACGTGTACAGCTGTAGGTCATCGCTCCATTCTTTACCTAGCGCTATAGGTCGCAGTCAGTGGTAAAGTAAAATTCCTAGAGCTTCACAGGACGACCGGTGCACAAGACGAAGAAGAAGGGAGGAGGGGGGGAAAATAGACAAATAAATAAATACAGGAATGGAAGAGGGACTGATGAAATGGAGCCAAGTGTGACGACCTGCTGCAAGAGAAGCCGTGTGTGTGTTGTGTGTATGTGTGCGTGAGGGAAAGAGAAAGTGATCGCACACAAATGCAATAGACGAAGCAACTCACCCTTGCAGCGAGACGTGCTAGCGAGAGGTGCTGCGACAAGGTGACACGAGGGAATAACATGTGGTCTAAAGACCAAAGGAAAGTAAATTAAAAACCACCTAGTGTAAAATCATCAATATGTAGCTGTATATCCCTCTTTCAGCAGAGCATATGTACTATTACTTGGAGCATGTCCACAGGGGGAAGCTACTATTGTAGAGAATTCCAGAGCAGAAACAAATTTGAAAAGAAAAAGATGGACATTTGTACAGACATTGTAAAATATTATATATATTTTCCTTTTTAAGATGAAGCTAAATGTGGCCGGACTTGTAAACATCATACTATATTCACAACACTTGGATATTGTTTTCTCCGCCTCTCTCACTCATGTTCCTTTTTTTTAACTGAATGCTGCACCTGTCTGCATTCGTCTCAGGACTCAAGGTGAAAGATAAGGTTGCTCCGAGACATTTTAAAAGGTAGTCTAAAAATGACGATTCATCTCGCTGGCAGCATGTCTGAGGATGTTATAAAAGGTTTTCTGTGTTCCCAATGCTTCAGTGATGGACTGTATGTCCTTGGAGCTTTTCAGAAATCCCATGTTTATTGGAATTATTTAAAAACTTGCCAATAACTACATCTTTACACAAGGAAATAACGCAAGACTGGGAAGGACTCGTAGAAACACGCTGTCAAGTCAGACCATATCGATGCAACATGAGCCTTAGCCAACTCCCTTGATGTTTGACAGAGTATTTAGACATGTAAATGTGCAAGGTGTATATTTAAATAAGGGTGTTTGCACAGGAAGTGAATATGTTCGAGCTTTGCATCATAGACAGGTGCATCGTATCTTTAACTCATGCTCTCACTAGAACCATCGCCTTTATTCGGGTCCCTTTTAAGTTGTGGTGAAATGATGGGAAATGATATACATCTGCAGTCACTGATGTGAGAAAGCACAAGTTTGATAGTGATCCAAGTGCGTTGGGACAGAGACAGAAATGGGTTTGGTAAACTGTACGTCTAACTCTTCTGGTCGGTTTAATTTCTCCTCATCAGAGAGAGAACATTGTCCCGGGTCCTGAACGAGGGACAATTTGGTCCTGTGTCCTCAGGATTTAAGCGACGCCCCTGCATGCAATTATGGTAAAATTGTACGGCCAGCTCTCCAATTTTGTACTGTTGAAAGGAATGCATCACCTTGTGATGTTTAACATTTCATCACAATGTGTCAGACCATCATGCATTCAAAACTATCATCATCATCGTCAAAAAAAAAAAAAAAAAAAAAAAAAAAGAGCATGCCAATTTAAGACACACAGCAATGACGGATCTCTATGTTGAGGACACATCAGTTGCAGATATATTGAACTGTAATTGCATCAGGAGGAAATGTTTATAAAGTAGGAATTTCTTCAGGCTGAAGCAATATAAGTGGCAGGAACACAAGCATTAGGCCCCGAATCCAGGCGCAATATTGCGAGAGACCCAGGGCGAGAGAAACATTGATGTAATTTCAATATTTGAAATTGGCAAGTTTAATTTAGAGTAAGAACAAGCCAATAAGCTGAGAAAATAGCAAATACAAGAGAGAAAATTACCTTGCAGGATGAAAAAGTGAAAAGACTTAAGGAATGTATAAAAGTAATCTCCAAGTGGAAATTAGAAATCAACCCACAGAAAGGGGAAGAACAGAAAAGAAATATTACTGTCCACTCTCTAAATCAATATAAAATTGCTACAAGACTGAATTACCATGGTAACTCAAGTAAAGAATGAAGCAATTCTTATTATTTCAAAATAAAAACTGGTGCCTGAAGCCCTGAGTTTTATTACAGCAGCAGACAGATCAGGGGTCTAGTATTCATTTAAAACAGTGCATTTCAAACACACGCATTAGGAACGAACACATTTCATTGGTCAGTCGGCACGCGGTTCTCGTAAATTAAACGGGGAGCGGTAACTAAGAATTTATCATCAGGATGAAGAATAGAAGGGTGTTCTTTTCTCTTCTGCAGGTTCTTAGGGAGCCCAGCGATGCGAATGATCAATCCTGAACAAGTCCACAATGAAGACCCAATTATTCCTCCCAATCCAGATAGTTTTAAATACCTTGAAGGGAATGGAAATGGCTGAATAGCGTATTTCTCCAGAGAGAATTAAAAGTCAACCGAGAGCTTCTTTTATTTAAAGGTAGTCGTGAAAAGGAGTTGTGCTTGTTCTGTACCTTAACACACTCTCTCAAAAAAAATCGTGGTAAGAAAGTACAAGAGCAAGGTATTGTGTCATTGCCTGAAAGCAGTACAGCAAGGATCAAATACAGTGCAAGGACCGCTGATGACAAAGCCTGCAAAGCTGAAATGTGAAAGGGCTGATAATTTGGGAAGCCTGTGTAATAGTAGCACAATAGCTAGGGCGTGCAAAACTACGACACAAGCCCCACATCGCTCTACTTTCAGTCTCCAAGCTTAGTGCTTCATCGCATAGTACAGAGAACAGAGATATGAATGACCCAATATTTCGCATAGAATAACGTACATATTTTAAGACTTCCTAATAGAGCTTCCTAACAGCTCAGGGTGAATTTTAGGTCAGAAAACTGAAGCTAGCTTAGTGTGTAGTAAAACTAGTGAAAACTACTTTGTATCCTACTTTCCTGAGGATGCTGGGATGAAGGTAACAGGGTAGTTCTATTGCCGGATGCAGTTATTTCACGAGTTACACTGAGACCGTTGGGTCTGTCATTTTTAGAATCGTTACAAAACCGCATTCTAAAACGATTTGCTTTAAGGATGTTTTTCTAAATGTATCAGCAAGTTTACACTGTAAGTACCGACCGACGATCTATTCATGTTCGCTTACACAGAGGTGTATGGATGATGTGAGCGAACATGAGGGTTATGCATATGGTTGTTTTTTTTTCCCACAAGGCTTAGTACAGATCATCTTATTCACTAGCTTAATTCACTTTGAATTCAAGATATACTATAAGAATACTTCACCTCAACTGATATATTTAGAGTCAGACCATAGCCTTTTATTAGAATCAGACTTATCTGAACATAGCCTGTGCTTGTGTTAGTTAAAAGCGTGTGTGTGTGTGTGTGTGTGTGTGTGTGTGAGAGAGAGAGAGAGAAAGAGAGAGCAGATCCAAGCTGCCTTCCCATCCCTGCCAAAATGCCAGCGCAGTTGGTCGGCACCAGCAAGCAAAGGGTGAAGCTTTTAGGCAATGAGCAGCAGGTGATCTAAGCTTTTCTGTAAGTCCTAATGCTCCTAAAAGCCACTCTCCCTGCTTCTGTAATTGGGCATCAGTAGTTAATGTAGTATTGACTGCATTACATGCTCCTGTGCATCCTCTCCTACTAATGCCATTTGCATCACCTTGTACATTTACCATATTGCTTAGCCAATAGCTGTTAAAAGCAATCTGAATCATGAATCATATGGGGAACTTTTAGCAAGACAGACATCCAAAGGAGACAATTTACAGTTGAGTTAATCTGGGTACATTAGCGCAACATGGATTGAGCGAGACAGACCAATTTATGTTTCTACGGCAATCCCTTTATTGGTTTTTAGATGGGTTAGTGAAAGGATGGTTGGCTCAGAGAGATATGAAATATCCATTTTCAAACACAAATACGGGGCTATAATGCAAGCCATTACTTTAGAGGGGAAAGGGCCCCTGGCTAAAACTAAACGCGTGCGTGTGATGACAATATTCCCTGAAAGATGACAAGAAAGGCATTTTTAGGTCAAAGACACTTTGTAGGGATTTTCTTCTCTCAACGCCGTTAAAGAAACACATCAAAGTGCAAAAACGCGATTCAGCCTCACCAAAAACTTGTCAGCACCGCAAGCTCCAAAAGAAAAGTTTATAAACGGTTTCCATAGGAACCAGCGTGCCGCGTAAATACAGAGACGTGCACTGTACACATGCCCATAAAAACACAGAATACAGATCAAAATTCAAATCGGCGATCTAAATGTTCTCCGATCAGTAAAGGTTAAGGTTCAAACGCTCTCACCTGTGAGCGAGGGCAGCCGCTGCTGATCAAACATCTCCCCGTAACTTCACAGATTTGCCCGAGCGCTAACTGGTACTGCGGTGAATAGCGTCGTTGCTTCAGCTCTATCTGCGTCTTTTAAACGGATAATATCATATTTCATACGCGGGGACAGTCAGAGAAGTACACCGTATTCTGCATGCCTCTCCCGACTCGAAGTCTTTCAGAGTATCGTACGCGCGTTCCTCCTCATGTAAACCCGACGAACGAACGTGTCCGTCTGATATGACAAACGAACTGGAGCATGAAAGTGCCGTTCGGGGGGGAAACGGACGCTAAATGCTGCATTTCCTCGCTGTCCCGCGTTCCCCGTAGTCGTAAGGAGCAAATGAATGCACTAACAATCATCCGTACACTTACCCTCTTCCTTGTCTAACACCATCGTCCTGAGGAGCGAGGAGTCCGGCTCCAGGCGATCCGCTCTCGGCTCCAGCACACTTCTGCGCGCGCCGCTCGCGTCTCTGAGAAGAAATTGCTTTGCAACAACAACAAAAAATAATAAGCGTCCGCGTTGCTGCCGCAAGCTTTAATTACACAGGCTCGTCTGTGTGGGTTTCCGCTGTTCAGAGACGGAAAGCCATGTAGAGAAACATGTGTGTGTCTGTTATTCTATTGTTTAATGTATTTCGGAGGTTATGTGCAGCGATGTCCCCTCAGTTGTAGGTATTCGCGTTACGCGGCGCGTCAGATAATATCCACGCTCGCAATTAACGATGTCTAAAACTAAAGTGAGACGCCACGGTGCATTCCATGCGAAAATGAAACGACTACACTAACTCAAATCTAATTTGAACAGCCGCTTAAATTGAGCTGCCGCGAAGAAGCTATTCTCAGAGTAGAAACGTGTTCCTCCCAGTTCTCATTTGCTCCGAAACTGTAACTATATTCAAGAAATCCAATTCTGAGGCTGACAACTCCTAACAGCATGCTCACGCTGCCTTTCTCACCCAATTTATGCGCTCGGCGCGCTCCTGCTACTGAATAAATGCGCGCGCTTCCCAGAGAGCCACGGATTCCCCTGTTAATTAAATCAATTCATTATGCTCAGATCTGATTAGCAGCCCTTCCCCCCTCTTTGAATCAATTATTCAATACACAAACATAATTGCTTGTGCCAGAGGTGTCTAAGTATTAGCTTATTTAACTCCAAGGACACTAATTACCCCTAGGGCAAGGGAACTTTTCTCATTAATTCTGACAAAACACAAAAGCACAGCTAAGGGAAAGTGTGTGTGTGTGTGTGTGTGTGTCTCCCAGAGTGTGTGTGAGTGTTTATGTGAAGTGCTCACAGGGGGACGTGTGTGTACGTGTGTTCTTGTGTGATTGTGATGTGTGTTATAAATAGAGAAAAGAGGGTTTGAGCTTTTAAAAGCATTTTGAACAGTTCTCATGATCTAATTTCTTCACATTCACGTCCTTCTCGCCGTTTATAATATTTCCACTGGTTACGTGTGATCGGCTAGAAGACTCGCTTTCCATATTCAGATAAACAGTCATTTTGAGAGCAGCAACACAACAGATGGGCTGTGTTTTGATTAGCGGTGAGATAGGAGACTGCGTTTGGCTCTGGTAATATAATTGTTAGCTGTTACTTCGCTGATAAAAGTGTTACTGTTTCATGGTGGGCAATCGGTGGGGTTTCACCTGCCCTGCGGAGACTCTTAACCAATCAAGTCAGAGATCCACCCGAGATTAACCATTACGGGAGATGCACAAGTGCTCTGTTTGCTAGCAAGTGATCTGGCGTACCACTGTAGCTTTTCCCCTTACTCTTATTGCACATCCCCATCGAGGTAGAGATGTAAAAGAAAATGTGCCTCGTTTAATGTCTTTGAGATCAGGATCTCCTTGAAGGTGATGAATAGACATAAATTATGAAACTGTAATTCATATCTGCTCATAAGACATTAGGGTGCAAATCTTCCGTGCCCCCTAGACATTCATTCGTAGTTTAATTCAAACTATAGGCTGTAGCAACCTTAGCAGACTGGGACATCGCCCTGCCCCTAAAGTCCATTGTTTGAGCCATTGCTCTCTGCCTCTCTTGCTTGACATGTCTGACTTTTCATTTCTGCAGTGTGATAGATGGATGACTTTTGACCACAAATGTATGTCTGCTGACCTCTTGCAGAAGTGAATGACACCCAATTAATCCAATCACAACAAACTGAGGGAACAAGGAAAGCGTGACCCTTGTTGTTGAATGCTGAGCTACAAAAGGCCTCCTGACAGTTAAATGGCGAAACAATAACATGGCCGATCCTTAAGTGTTTCAAAAAGAGAAGCCACATGCTTTTAAGACACCTCTTACAAAAAAAGAGAGAAGGATTAATCCGAATAAACAAGTACAAACACAAATTAGTGATATTCCGACCCGCTAAGAATTACTTTCACTAGTGTATAATGGTACTGATGGTCAGTGTTGAAGCGATCTGTTGTTTTTGTATTATTAGGAGGCCTAGAGTGCATCCCCATTCTGTGGCACACTGCGCACGGGGTCACTTGCGAACGGAAACCATCCTGGAGTGTGGGCCTCGTGTTGCAGAGTTAATTAAAATTCATTTCTGATTGGGAATTAAGCAGGCCCATCTATTTACTGCTTGGGCTCACATACAGCCAGTTCAAAAACACAGCACAGTAATTAACCCTACCTAATCAGATAGCATAGAGCCGAGTTGGGTTCCCATTTATCCTGGGGCAAACAATCAGTGGATGGTGGAGTCAGGGAGAGGTTGAACACGAGCCTCTCCTATATTTCATAATGGTTAAGCTGATTATAAACCAATATCAGACATGGTACTTTTCTCTAACTGCGTTCAATGGAAAGTCCTGCTAGGAGGAAAGACTCCGAGAGGCCTGTTGTGATGATATCTGGATAAATGAGATAAATGATGCACATGATAGATGGCGCTTGCTTACATTGTCTGAAATGAATTCAGAAACCGGTTGAAAGTTCTCTTCTATTTGATGGGCAGTACTCAAGATGTTTTCTTTCATGTGTGAGACTGATGCTTCATCGCAGATAATTATCTTAGAATTTTAATTGGTTTCCCAGGATGTTTTTTTCTTAATTCTCTGAGCACATCCTCTGGGTTCTTTCAGGTCAGTTCCTAATTTTTGTGCTGTGTAGCAAATGCAGTAACTTTTAAATATTAGAGCATGTTCTACAGGACCACATCAGTGGACAATAGTTGTTTGTTTACTCTTCTGACATCAGTTTATGTAGCCCCTCCTAGTGGCTGTATAATGCATGTTCACTTTTAAGTGAACCAGAAAGAGCCCTTTTCAGCTCTCCTTCCTGTTCCAAGAGCATATTCGGTATAGTCCAAGAAAAACTGCCTGTGACCTTAGAGGGCCCTAGCACTTGAATATGCTCCTCTACGTCTGATTGCACGAAACAGCAATTTGCAGTCCACCTACTCATTCCAAATGGGACTAGTCAAAAATAGCTTAGGTGTCATTTGGGGGCAAAGAATCCTCTTCCCAAACATTTAATCCAACTTTAATCCCAGTCATTAAGAATTAGACATGCAGAGCTGTCCGGCCGTGCCTCTAAATTACAATCAAACGGTTACCAATTACACAAATTATTGATGGTAGATTCTCTTTTCAACTGCAAATTAAGGCTATTAAGAAAGGCTCCTTTTTAATGCAAAAGTGACTAATTAACCAACGGATGGGAAATCTGCAGCCCAGATATCAAAAAAAGTGCTCGGCGCACATTGCAGAAACACAAGGGAACCAATTAGTTTAATTATCAAAACAGCTAATTAAAATTGCACAGTTCCTAATTAGTTCTTTGCTTTTGCCTCTAATTGACAGTATGGAGATAAATGGGCTGCCGATGAAAAAGAGAGAGAGAGAGGGAGAGAGAGAGAGAAAAGGGGAGAGGAGAAAAACAGGAGAAACTTCTGCGGAATATTTATGCTGACTTTATCTCCGTCTGTGTGGCAGCCCTTGAAAGTGGAAAATTAATGACCTTAATTCCCAAACTGTTTTCCCTCTAACGGCGCTCCCCTCCATGCTCCCGGTACACTCGCCTTTGTATGGGGTTTGCCACCCTGCCAACTACTGGAATAGGGGAAAAAGGAGGACTTGGGGGTGGGAAAGAGCCACCAATTCTCCTCCTAATGTGACAGCTCGCACCTAACAATAGAGCGAGATGAAAGAGTGGAGCAGATGTAACCACTGGGAGCGTTGCATCATGGGACTGCAACTTTGTCGCACTTTTTTTTTTTTTAAGGGCTTCTGCCATCTTTTCCGAGCGCTAATTTGTCCCATAAAAAGAGAAGTCTGCTGGGACGCAGATAAAAGACATTTGATGGAGGAAAATGTGCTTTTATTGAATGTTCAAATGCTAGATGAATAATTGCTCTCCAAACTTTTTTTATTTATTTTTTTTTCAGATTCATTTTCCCATGGAGTGACCCACGTGAGCGGCGTTTTATTAGGAAAGGCTTCCTGACGTTGCTAGCATCTCTCAAAAGGTAGTTGAAGATCTAGTAAGGCCCGGACCCTGGCTGGCTGTAATCCCGCCTATATCCCCTCACATGTCACTGTTGCAACAACCCCCTTCACATTAGGAGATAAGCATCGACTAATCAGTTTACTCAGGGGCCTGTGTTAAAATGTAAATTGCATTAATGCTCAAATTATGCATTATGGTAGTCAGTGATGCCTGGCCCGTAGCCTGCATAATGTTCCCATCATTTGGATACAATCTTTTTAGGTTTGTTGTTAATGCACACTGATTTGCCCCGGTCTGGTCAGCATCAAGTGTGATACATCAGTCGGCTGGCGTGTGGGACATCATAGGAGAGTCGCCATTTCTGAATTAGCAAGAGAGGAGCTTTTTAGCGGAGCTGCTCTAAAAGGTTACGATAATAACATGTTGGTTTCTTTTGCCTAGCACTCGCCCATGGAGAAAGACATTTCTGCTCTTCGCATTAATATTTCGGTGCTGGCGGTTGGAAAATTGCATAGGTATTAATTTACTTGTAATCCCAGTGAGTCAAAGTGGATTGCCTGAAGAGCTTTTAGGAACAACATTCGAAATGTGATTTATCTGTCCTCTTCCTGGCCATTTCGAAATTGCACCCTGAAGAGACCCTCGTGTTGCAGAGGCTCTTTCTGCCCAGAGGAACCTGCTGCCCACGACTAACAAAGACGCACGTTCTCGGGCTAATTGATTGTCTTGTGTTTTATTTATGGAAAGGCGGTAATTAGTGGCCAGCATAATGTACGCCCTTCATTAGCACACGGGTACCACTATGGATTTGGCTGCTTTGTTTTAGATGTGCACACCATTAGGAGCAAACAAAAGACGAGAATTTATTAGCACGGGCTCTTGTAAATATTCCTGAGAAGTCGGTGTGCCTTTAAGGGAGAGCGCAGGGCCTGTAAAACTTCTGTCAGCGCTTGCTCAGTGATTCCATTCGCGAGACGGAATACGTTAAGGAAAAAAGCGGTATAAATTTAATTTTAATTGTTTTGTACACACGCCAGTGAAAAGGAACTGATTGGACACAGTTCACAGACAGTATATTAATATGTTATTTTCATATGTTAATTGGTTTGCATAATCTTTCCCCGTGCCTGGTTTCAGAGTACCTGGCACCGAGAAGGGGCCTAGAGAGAGAAAAAGGATGACTCCAATTTACATAAAATCAGACTCTCCGAACATTAAATAATAATGCGTCTGCAAGCCGAAGGTGTGTTCAGTTAGCAGAAAGCACATTTCTATAATTTATACGCCAGCTGTTTCGATGCTTTCGAGTCCATTTGCCTCCCTGCCTGCATTTAATGAAATCTTGTTACTGGAGAATTGACTGGAGCTGAATTGAGATTTTAATCCCATTGACGTTGCCGCATGGAAATGCACACTGGTGGGAACTTTTAATGGAGGATCTTGTAATCAGAAGACACTTGTATTCAGCTCCCTTACAATAATGAATCTCATCAAATGCTCCGGGCCGGGCCGTGTGCGAGGGGCTCAAATTTCAAGGTTTTTGACCATCCCCATTTGAGACATTCCTTGGGGAGAGTGTGATTACTCAAGTTTAGCAGTTTATTGCCTCATCTTTCAATAGCCACTGAAGCACAAAATTCTCATCTAGGTTACTCCTTTTTTTTCTTCCTTTACTTGAAGAGCAGGCCAATATAGACTGCAGAACAGCTGGTGACATCTAAGAGAAGCACCATGTGGATTGCCGTTGTGATGAACGCTTTTGTGGTCCAAATCATATTCGCATCATCATCATCCTCCTGTGTGGATATATTCTACATAATTATTACGCGCATCTCCGAATTACTCGATTCTGATTAGTCAGTTGCGATGTTCAGTGGTCAGATGGTGTTAACGCAATGCTGTAAATATAGCAAATATTAGAATGTACGTGACCCTGGACCAAAAAACGATCTGTTTGTATTTGTAGCAATAGCCAAAAATACATTGTATAGCTTAAAATTATCGAATCTTGTTTTATGCCAAAAATCATTAGGATATTAAAGGAGAAATCCACTTCCAGAACAAAAATTTACAGATAATGTACTCACAACCTTGTCATCCAAGATGTCCGTGTCTTTCTTTCTTCAGTCGTAAAAAAATTGTTTTTTGAAGAAACATTTTAGAATTTTTTCAAATTAGTGGAGTTCTATGGTGCCCCGAGTTTAAACTTCCAAAATGCAGTTTAAATGCAGCTTCAAACGATCCCAAATGTGGTTGTAAATGATCCCAGCCTAGAAAGAAGGGACTTATCTAGCGAAACGATCGGTTATTTTCATAATACTGATATAATTTATACACTTTTTAATGTCAAACGCTTGTCTTGTCTCGCTCTGCCTGAACTGTTTTTTTTCCCGGTTTATGACAGTTAGGGTATGTCGAAAAATTCCACTCTTATGTTCTCCCTCAACTTCAAAATCGCCCTATATCGCTGTTTTACCTTTTTTGTTAAGGGTGTTTGATCTTCTTTGCATGTTCACTTCAAGACTGGGTCGGTACTTCTGCAGTGATGTCGGATAATTTTGAAATGATTTTTGAAGTTGAGGGAGAAAATACGATTGTATGTTGAGTTTTTCAACATACCCTAACTGTCTTGAACCAGAATACACAGGGTTCAGGGAGAGCAAGGCAAGACGAGCATTTGAGATTAAAAAGTATTTAAATTGTATTTTTTAAAATGAAAATAACAATCGTTTCACTAGATAAGACCCTTCTTCCTCGGCTGCAATTGTTTACAACCATATCTGGGATCATTTGAAGGTGCATTTAAACTGAATTTTGGAAAATTGGGGCACCATAGCAGTCCATTATATGGAGAAAAATTCTGAAATATTTCCCTCAAAAAACATAATTTCTTCACGGCTGAAGAAAGAAAGACATGAACATCTTGGATGTCAAGGAGGCGAGTACATTATCTGTAAATTGTTGTTCTGGAAGTGGACTTCTCCTTTAAGTAAAGATCAGGTTCAATGAAGATATTTCCTACCGTAAATACATCGAAACGTAATTTTTGATTATTAATATGTATGGCTAAGATCTTAATTTAGACAACTTTAATTTAGACTGTCAGATTCAAATTGCTGTATCTCGGCCAAATATTGTCCTATCCTAACAATACATCAGTGGATTTTGGAGATCACCATAATAACTCTGTGTAATATCTGGTTAATGGCGCTATTTTCGTGTTATTCGTATCACACCACAACTCACTTTCTGTTGTTTCATTCAAAGCAGTTCGCACCATATACTGTAGCATTGTTGCATTGGTTGTCTTGTTGCTAGGTCAGTTGTTTTAAGGCTAATTCGCACTCCATCAACAGTATGGATGTGCACCTCTATAACTGAGGCAGACGCGATACACATCTCGGAGCATAGCCAACAATACGATACATTAAAGATACATATGAAGCAGCTACCGATTCACCCTTATTACGATGCAGTCCAATCCGATTACGATTTGATTCAACACAATGTGATTCAATGCAATACAATGCAATGGAAAAAAAATATGATGCTATGCAATTCAGTACAGATAGTTTGCTTTTATTTCTTTGGTCCAGACAGACAGCAAATCATAAATAAATTAAATAAAGTGCCTTCAGACTTGTAGCTCCTCAGTCTCCGTTGTGTTGTGATATGGTGATGATGCACATGAGAAACAGTTTAGAGAAGAGAAAATATTTGCTCACTTTCTAAATGATAAAAGTATAGCACATCTACTAATAATTATAGGGTACAATGGGGCTACAGGCACCCCCTAAGAAAAAATGTGCTTTTCACTGTCCCCAAAGTGTATGATTGCAGACAAATACATACATTTGTATTGAACATTTATGGACCAACAGATTTTGTGTCAAAATAAATCATACACGTTTTGTTTAAAAATCTAATAAATGTATGAGGTGGCCACACATGGGGTAAAATGCTCACCAGCACGGGGTAAAAGGCACACAGTACTGATACAAATACTTTGTATTAATAATAATAATGTTTTTGTATTAACAAAATATATATTTTTTAATAATGTAAAAGTTAATACTTGTTCAAAACGATCACTTTAGCAAAGTTTGTACTATTTTCTGCTTACTTTGATAAATAAAATAATTATTTTTTGTTCAATAAACTTACTGTCATTAAACTGTAAATATAAATATTTAAAAATACAGAAACAAAATCATTTTAAAATGTAAAGATTCTGAAAGCATTGAAGGAGATCCCATAATAATTTAATATAGATTTACAGTAGTAACAACAAATTATATTTTATTATATGATATTAATAATAGCATGTTTGTAAATATGATGGTTTCATTCTAAACATGGTGATTATCTCTAAGATGGACACCCAACATAATATATGATATTTACCATCTCAATCTAACAATGTCATGTCAACAAATGGAAAAGTCAGCCTTCTGTTAATTATTATGTTAATTATTGTGCCAGCAGGGGTGCTTTTTATCCCAAATACCATACTTTTACGTATTCTTTCATTGTTTAAAAACTGCTGCTTTAATGATCTTAAACGAAACAGAAAATCATTAAGAAGACCTTTGTCTCAAGATATATTGATTCATTTTAGCGATTCTCGTTTGCTACTTAAATCTGCAACATTTTTGAAAACATCAAATATTAGATCAAGTAAGCACAGAATCGACTTTGTGCTGCTGCCCGCAATCACGTCTAGGATCAGACAATTTTGCATGTGTATGTTGAAAAGAGGATGTTTTGGAAAGTGCTACACCATGTTTTTCTGCCATCTAGTGGTTTAGAGGAAAAAAATATCAAAGGCGCCTTTGACCCCGGGGTGCCTTTAAACTGTTTTTTTACCAATGTAAATATGTTAGAAACGATGCATTGCGATACAAATGCCAACTTGTATCCAATGCACACTTTTTTGAATCAGTGCATCACACCGTTAACTTTTATGAATCTTACCATCCCTAGTCAATAGACGCATATCTTGTTGCAAATCTTGTGACTGTCGCCATTGCTTGCTGTCAGTTGGTGAATGAGCCTTTACATTGTAATGGACTAATGAACTATTTTTAAAGATATTTGGTGGGGAGCCATGTAATATGCTGGATAATGAACAAGCAGCAAGTCATTATTGCAAAATAAATCCCTTCTGGGTGATACAAGACTAATTTATTTTGCAATAATTGCCAGCTGATTGCATTCTCCCTTACATGGTTTAATCAAAAAACACTGCATCTTTTTTCGCAGAACATAGCTGTTCATTTCACCATGATTCCATGGATGTCACTGGAAGATTTTTTGAAGGACGTCCATCTGCCTCGTGTTGCTTTGTGGAGATCACGCAGGAACACCAGGGTTGTAGTGGAGGCCGGATTTGTCCATGTTCCTCCTGGAGGTCTACTGCAGATCAATCACTGCAGAGCTGCTCCCACTGGGACTCTCAGTAACATCCACTGATTGCTTTCTGTGGTGGAGGCTGTTAAGTGGGAGCCGCATGATGGGCTCATGGACAACACTTAACGATCAATCAGCAAGGTCCAGACCTATTTCCAACTGCATACAGAGGCCGTCCTACACACCACACGCATTCAGCTGGAGAACCATTCAGGTGGTCAGAAGTGTTTAAGAATCACCAGGGAGAGAGCCCCTATCAGCGATGGAGTGGAGAGTGAGGGAGGGTTGTAGTGGACGAGGACGTGGAGGATCCGCGCTATTCGTATTCAGTTTGGTGAATGTTTGGTCATTATTTATAATAGGGGAGATTTGAAAGTTGATATTTTGTTTTGAATGGTGTTTGAGAGCATGACCTTCAAAGAGTCAGTGTACATTTCAGCTGGCACTTGATGAGAAGAGCTTGTCTTTGGGATTGGCAGGCATTCTGTTGTTTCCCTACCAATTTAAATACACCAGACAAACAAAGCTCTGCAAAAAAACAAAATACATTTGCCCGAGCAGAAATACTTCATACGCCGCTTGAGCAAGAGACTTTCACCAGATGTAATGACCCGTAACATACCATGCCTTTAAGAGCGTTGTTGCGTCGTGCAGTAATTGCTGAGAACAGTCAAATGCAATACAGTCCAATCTGTACCACAGGCCTTACTTTAAATGTATCTTAAGTGCCTCCATAGAGCAGATGAAGCTCTGATGGTGAGAGAGCTACTTGAAGTTTTCCCATTGATTAAGGATTCCATTGACTTAATGAACCTTGTGCCTTCTATCAGACAAGCAGCCAATAAGTTCTAATCTCCCAAACAGATGTCAGGCACAGACTAGCTATAAATGAATTGATCTGCTCATCTTCCACAAATGGGAAAATGGCTAAGTATTGATATGACTCCCAGCATGGTGATGGATCAGGGATGGTGTTAAAACATGATCCATTGACCAGGAAGCGATCGCAGGAATCGGACGCCAGTGCTAATCTCCATTTGCTTGAAGCCTTCGAAGGGATGTGAGATGAAGAGATGGCAAGATTTGTTAAATTATAAAGTGATTTTTTTTTTTTTACTGCAAATACAGTTTTATTCCGTAGGGAACGTTAGTCAGTGTGAGAAAGCGAGACATGTTTTGTATTCCCTTGATTGTAATCTGTGGTATATGATGAAACCTAATAAGCAGTATCGGCAAAAAGATGTCAAACAGTTGCTGGAGAAGTAAAGAGTGAATCTTTTTTAACTGAAGGAAAATCTATGAGTCTGTCCTTTCAGGTATTTCTGTGCCCCGAAAAGCAGCTGCATTTTCCAGTTATAAAGACTATAGTTATTAGACTTGGATTCTTATGAAATCTAGGGAAGATTTATACAGCCTCCTTCTGTATTTTCTCCCAGTCATTGCAAGAAGATCAAGTTTTGAATAAGAACAACTGCTTATTTAATAGAAACTGAAACAATCTCTTCCCCTGCTAATCTTTCACGATTTGGTTGTCAGAAATGTTAATCTTTCCTGTGGCCTGCAATAATGAGCCTGCTTTATTGGTCAAAGGCCATAATCATTTGAGCTCTTTCTTTATAAACTCATTTCTGCAGACTGACATTGTGATAGAGGCACGAATAATAAATCATAAACGGGTCCTCCTAGAAGATTGCATTGTAAATGTCAAACCACACAGGAAATTGTAATTAAAGAAAGGAAATTGCCTCAAAGAACCACCTGATTTTGAAACGAGCTAAGCATGGAATTTTGTAAGCATTTAATTATGGTTCAATTTGCCAAGACTGTTAGTTTTTTTCCCTCTTTGTTCATCTTTCTCTCTTGGACTTATTATTCTTTCCTCTTCTTCACAGTCACTCAGCATGAGTTGCTGAAAAGAGGATCAGGAAAAGAGCTTAATTCTCTATGCTTTCGTTCACAACCAGAGTGATTATTTTTGTAAAATATTTTGTTCTGTCATTATCCAGTGTTTGAGAACCAAAGGGAGCACATTTAGATGCACACCTTCAATGTTTGGACAACTCTTTTGTTTTGTGTTTTTTTTAAATGCTTTTATCACACAAATTGTCTAAAATTACACATATCATCTATTTTTGATTCAAACACAGAATGAGAAAAAGCAATAAAACTAAACATAATATTTCCCCCCCTGAGTAACTTATTGTTGATAAGGTAATAAAGACAGCAGCAGGCAGAAAGAAGCAGTCTTTATTCCTCCATTATCTCTTGATAAATGATTTATTTACTTGTACTGACTGTGATATGGTTTCATATTCAACCTATGTTCAACATTTAGCAATTATTACATAGCTTTTGCTCAGTCAAGCCATCTAGCGGTCAGATATTTCCTGATATTCACTTTCACATTTGAAACAGTTAACCCTGGGTTATTCCAAACTGCAGGTAAAACCAGAGCCGATCCTCCCTATACGCAAAATACGCAAGCTGCGTAGGGCCCCCGAAACACCAGGGCGCCCTCTTGCTCTCAAAAGTGATTTCGTTTTAATTTCGCTTTCGAATTTGGCCAGCGGTTATGGAAACATGAACGTTCATTTCTTTTAATGCAGTGTGTTGTCACCCTTTCTACGTAAAAATCGGTCAAATCATGTAACGTGAATGTCAGTCTCTTGCTTGAGTTTTGCGTAGTCTAGGAAGTCTAGGATTGGCACTAGAATAGAGTAGAATAGAATAGAATGAGATATCGGGATGTACGGAGATGTAAGTGGTAACAGATAAATATAAGGTTATTGCACAATTTTTTATTGTACAATGGGAGTGGGGCGGGGGGGGCTGGAACATTTAACTGTTCATAAGGTATATTGCCCGAGGGAAGAAACTGTTCTTATGTCTGGCTGTCCTGGTATTTGTGGCTCTGTAGCGCCGACCAGATGGCAAAAGTTTGAAAAGTTTATATATTGCAGACGGTATTCAGTTTTTCCTCAGTGAACTTTTCAGACTGTATAAAGTTAAATAGTCTCTTCTTCGCTCCATTTGACGCATTTTCAGTCACTGTTTGATATTTTTCCCCTTAAATGCCGAAACGGCTTTTTATACATGCAGTGTTTCTGTGACTGAGCATGTGATTATGGCTTCTTGCCTCGCTGCCTTATCCGGTGATGACTTTGAAGACAGCAATTGCGCACAAAGGCACCTCACGACAGTGATTTCGGACTTGCTTCTGAGGCAGTGTAACGGTTTAATGATCTACAACAAAATAGGCCGAGCTTTGAAAATAACTAAGCGAATATCTAATTACACTAATACTTATTTCTTGCTAGAAAAAACGTCAACAGTGCAAAAAGTAGATCAGAAACATACATTTACACAAACTGACTACCAAACGCAACCTTCAGACGCCATCTTTATTGTTTTGCTCAGCCATCATGGAACGGAACACACAGGATTGTGGGACATCAAAGGCAGCGAAGGACACATCTATGCTGCTTTCAAAAATCGACCAGATGAAGTTATCTCAGGAGGCAGGAAGTGAAGCTAACGAACGTGCCTTGATGCCTTACTAACACATTCAAGGCCCAGAACGGTAGTAAGGACATTGTTAAAATAGTCCATGTGATGTAATGTTATGAAACTACAATAATAATTTTTGTGTGCAAAACATAAAACAAAAGTAACGACTTTATTCAACAATTTCTTCTCTTCGTTGTCAGTCTTTGACGTGCACTCACGACAGTACTACGCATGCATGTGGTGCTCCTGACAAAGAAGCCGGTGTTCTGACGTAGAACCCGGATGCTCTGCGCCTTGTTTGCAAGCAGATGAATGCAGGCGCATACGTCGTGGTACTCACGTAAACTGGCGTCAAATACTGACACGGAAGACAAGAAATTGTTGAATAAAGTCATGATTTTTGTTTTCTTTGAGCACAAAATGGACTATTTTAATGATGTTTTTACTAGCTTTCTGGGCCTTGAACGTGGTAGTTGCGTTGCTGTCTATGCAGTCAGAAAGCAGATATCATCAAAAATATCTTCATTTGTGTTTCAAAGATGAACGAAGGTCTTACGGGTTTGGAACAACATGAGGGCTAGTAATTAATGCTTTAAATTCCCTTTAATTACTGCTATTACTGTAATATTATTGCCTTGTTTCTAGGCTTAGTTGTGCATTGTAATAGGAGAATAATATACAGCAGTATTAAAATTCAATTTATAATAAATCAGCATATTCAATATTACATTTTCATTACCACATATTAATCCATTTGGCGAGTAGTCATGTAGAATAATGTACAGTCAGTACAGGCAACATTATGATAATTTTGCTTGATTTCTGCAGCATAGAAACATAACAGCATGCGTATGAATGGGACTTTCAGTTTGTCTGACCAAGGACAGACATGGAAAAGTTATTTGAAACCAGTCATTACTTTTGCGATTCGATTTAGCGCCTCTAGTGGCACAGGCATTGAACGCTTCACCAACTCCAGACCTCAGTCATCTGACATATCAGAAGACCTCATTGGCACATGTTGTGGTGGAGGGGTGTGACAGATAGGAGCGAGTGTGTCTGAGAGAGAAAGATCTGGTCTTGAAGTGGGTATCTACCCACACTCCTTAGCCCTGTGCAGCGATGTCAACCAGCCCCTCTGCGAGTCAGTCTGAGTGAGAGGAACAACAGAAATTTCAACTGAGAAGATCAATTATAGATAGAAGGAAATGAATGGGAAAAGTAATTTAATAAATTATTGAGTTGATGTCTTATATCATCTACAAAAGCAAATGAAAATTTAGATTGTGTATTTGGATGAAGCTGGATTTTTAAAAGGGCTCAGAAAACATATTTAATTAGAAAAAGAAAAAAAGATGGTGATTGGTATAGCCGGTTACACAAGGAGAAAAAAATGAATAGGTGGAAGAGAGATAGTGAGACATGTGCCCGAGAGAGAAAAAGAGAGACAGAGAGAGAGAGACATCTCATGGACAGGAACACCAGAAAGTGAGACTGCAGTTCAGGCAAAACTTTCTCACTTCCAAGAGCCGAGCGGAGTAAAATATCTTGTTAAAGTCCTGAGGCAGGACATCGCAAATGAATTAGCATTTGCAATAAATTCTCAGATCACCAAGTATCCAGTTTCAAATCTCATAGATACAGAACATGCAGTGGCTGTAAACTTCTAAAAGTAAAATAGCCTCACTTAATGTCAACGTGACTTGATTTTCTGTTTTCAGCATACTGTCCTCAACCCAAACACATGTATCTAAACATAAAAGAGGACACTCTGATTTACCCATCAGCCTCAGGAAAAAGTAAACAGCAAAAGTAATTAGGAGGGAGTAACTTGAAAGTTGAATGTGGATTTCTCCTCTGTTTGAACCGAAGCATGAGTTATAGTGCAGATGAGGGAGGAGAGGGGAAGTAAGGAAGACTAATTATGCGTTTCTCTGAGTGGCTTCTTTGGGACGAGGCGGTGTGGTGCTGAGACACTAGGAATGCAAATTGCAAAGGTTTCTAGGTGAGGTGCGCCACAGTCGCAGTTCGTGTTGGGACCCACAGCGTGCTCAACAAGGCCTTTGTGTTGCCATTCCCAAGAGACCAGCTCAACGAACGGTATTATCGGCATTGCCATGTTGTTTAACCAGAAAAAAATGTCACTGTTTATAAGATGAAAGGCTATCTTCAGGGAATGAAAGAATTTTTTTTTTTTCAGTTAATTGGTGTTGTGCGATTGCTTTTCTTGTCGCCAGCTCCCTTGAGGTTTGATATTTGTGTATTTACTCGATTGCGCTTCATTTCTGCAGCATTATGACTCAAGGTGATGCATTTGTCAGTGTTTTGACCTCATGGTTGATGCAATAACTACACATACAAAGTTTAAGTGTCCTACTCGGGCAGAGTTTCAACAATGGAGCATGTAGATTTCACATTGGCGGTTCCTGTTCTTGCTGTACTATAGTGAAGATGACTGATGTTGCAGGACATTTTAGTTATGTCAACCCTTTGATCCAAGCAATCAGGTTATTTCCTCTAGAATTCATCTCTGTGAGTTCCTAGAACACAACAATCAGAGAGTCAGTTGAAATGCAAGACCAGGCCGCTTCTTGGACATGAAAACAATCTTGTAATTGTGAAATGCTTCTCAAGCATCAATCAATGATTTAAGAAAAAAAAACAACATGAATAAAAGCAACTCAGAGACCCTAATCAAACAAGGACGCCGAGTTGAATTCCAAACAGCACTTCAAAGTGAAGCGGCGTTTAGATATAGATTTGCACGAGAACAATCTATAGCGCCGCTTTGTTGTTTTTCTTTTTGCCAGGCTCGAAAGGGGAAGAAAATCTATTAACTCCTGATTAAAATGTACTCAGTTGCGTCAAGAATACTTGTGATTCAAGTGTGAATAGATTGTCGCTGCCATTAGATATGAGTTTATGCAGGTGTTGGCCACAGTCGGCGCTTGTGTGGGTGTCTTCATGCGGGCCCGGAGCTGAAATGGTGATAATATAAAAACGCGTGAATCCGCTAATGAGAGCCTCTTAATATTCTGCAAATCTAAGCATCATATTATCATAAACGTGCTCACAATTTAGTCAACTCCAACGAGCGGCTGTGCTAGGAAATAAATTGTCCCGTTCTTTACCGCTAAGTATTTGAGAGCACATGGATCCCTGCCACTGCCGTCAACCTTTTAAAAGCTCGGTGATTGGCATATGAATAGAAAGTGCCTCTTTTGAGCGAACATACAAGTTCCTGCCAGTGCGGTGAATGGAGCTCTATATTTTACCGTATACCAACAAGATCTCTAATTGCGTTCCCGATCAGGCTAATTGAGTTGGATTCCAGTGCAAAGTCACAGTTAGAAAGGCTTTCTGAAAAAACAGATGCCTGTACGGATGTACTTCAGATGGGTGAGCGAGCGGATTGATGCCAACGGCCTTTGTTCTGACATCTGTCAGTGACATCTGATGATTGGTTGGAATGTGGCGTTACTGGATATATTTTTCCGCAGCCTGAGCTAAAATTGAGCTGTGTTTCAGGGTCAGCAGCACTATTGTGTCCGTCCATTAGAGGTCACATCTTTTGTCATCTGATTGTGTGTGTGAGTGAATAAGAATCATTACATTAGATCATAAGTTGCTGAAATACAGCCGCCCTAACCTTAGAGTGGCTCTCGCTCTTTGCACCGCTGTAATTGAATAACTTACCCACACAAGGAAGAAGAAGAAGAAAAAAAAAAAAAAACTCTGCTCATCCTTTTCGCCTTCTCTGCAGCAACACGGAACGAGAAAAAAGTCTGCTCTGTAACTACCTGGGAAAGCAACCCATCAACAGCTGTTAGAGCTGACTTGAAGGTTAAATATTAGGAAGGAATCCAATTTCTCTTGTCTATTCAGCTCAGCGGTGTGTTAGATTGCAGCTGGAGTGTGCTTAGCGAGTATGGGGATATGAAGTGGGCTAATCAATCCCCTCTGCCTCATTCTCAAATTCCTCTCATATCAGGTCCCTGCCCCCCAGGCAGGCCTTCTGCTTTCCGAAAGCCAATTCCACACGAAATAAGAACTGTGACCTGCAGCTAGAGGGTGAAGTTGAGTTTTCCCTTCATGATTAATCTCTTCTTGGGTGGCTTTCAGAAAAAAACAGGGGGAGAGAGAGGGTGGAAGTTGGGGGGGATGTAGTGTAAGAATAAGACAACATGCAAGTTGTTGCTTTGCAACAAGACGCTTCTCTTATTTTTTTTCTTCAAAGAACTTTGTATGGCCGAACAGGCTTATCTAGTCGTGGGCTACTTGTTTTGATAGGGCTTCATATTGACATTGAGAAAATGAAGTAACAGATGCCACGATTAGACCTGCCACTATCGTAATTGTCGCCTGAATGAGGTAATGCTAATGTGCTTTTCAACAGCTCCTACTTTTTTTAATTCCTCCCAAGGACTACACATGGCTTGGTGTGATGAAGTGATGCACGTGTTATCAACTAACAGGACTGTGGCAGCCGTGTATGTCGTGTATTTTATTCTCATGGATTTGAACGTTTAGTTCCAAACTATGTATTTTATATTGATTTTTGTAGAATTAGTGTATGAATTATGATAGCTCACAATTAGATAAATGCAGTTATAAAATCACAAAAAGACATCAAGACAAGCAGAGTGCAGGGTCTTCAGCGTAAGGCAGTATAACCTTAAAGTGCCAATGTAGCATTTTATAGCATATAATGACATCTTTCACTGAAATTGGACCTGTCAAGCACTCATCCATCCAGTTGGATTCTACCTAATGGCTGTTGGTTAGAGTTCAGATATATGGTTAAAGTGCCACATACCAGCCTCGAGTGTCTAGAAAGGCTTCAGATATGATGACTTTTGTTTAGCGATAAAACTCAGAAGGAAAGAAATAGTTGAATGATTAAAGGATTAGTTTACCAAAAAATGAAAATTCTGCTATTAATTACTTACTCTCATGTTGTTCCATCCAGTAAGACTTTCGTTCATCTTCGGAAAACAAATTAAGTTGTTTTTGTTGAAATCTGAGAGCTTTCTGACTCTGCGTAGACAGCAACGGTACTACCACATTTAGGGCCTAGAAAGGACATCGATAAAAGAGACACTCTATATGTGGTGGGACTTCTTCTGGGGTCAATATACCGGTTCACATTTACAACTCTGCGTGTTTGCTGTGTAAAACCATCTGTCGTTTTTCACATTGGTCTGAATGAAACTGCAAATTCATTCTTTGCCACTAGGTGCCGCTTTTGGAGTGGCAGAAATAGTGGTTTCCGCAGTAATGGCTGTACACAAAGCAGCACTGTGCTCACAAACGCTGCTTTATCAGGCATTACAGACAAGATGAAATGAAAACGAATTTGCAGATTTTCTGAAGACAGTCAGTTTCCTTTAGATATACACAAATATAATAAGACCCGTGCCACGTTTTGATTTTGAAATGTGCAGTGCTCATGTTTTTTTTTTTAACAAAGTTAAAGCCTTTTGGAAAATGTATTTGTGGTGGTCGGTTTTGATCAACGTAAATACATCAACGTATGGGAGACACTGCCATGTGACATCAGTGGTTCAACCTTAATTTTATAAAGCTACGACTACGACATCCTTACTACTTTTCTGGGCCTTGAACATGGTAGTTGCGTTGCAGTCTATGCAGGGTCAGAAAGCTCACCAAAAATATCTTTCTGTGTCACAAACAGCATCTAATTCATGACAGAATTTTAATTTTGGGTGAACTATCCCTTTAAATGGTGTAAGCCAAAAAGTGGCTACAAATTCAACCCAGGCTCGGGATTACATTCTGGAAACATCTTGTTGTTATGCATAAACATTTTTTAAGCATCTCTAAACCTACAGCTTTGTACTTCTCTGAAAGTTCCGGCCCGTGATCTCATCCTCTCATCCTGACTGATCTCACATCCCCCAGGGCTCTCAGATAGACCCCAAAAATGTGCTCACCGGGACGCTAAATGGCCTCTGGAATGGTGTGCATTTTTAATGTCTTAATGATGATCCCATGCTCAATGTACAAGTGTTACACATACATGTAGTAAATTTTTTATCGTCTAAAACACTCACTTTGAAAAACAGCCCATTTGCTCGCTCCCCCCCACCAAACAAATTGGCGGAGAACAACAAAGTTCAATCTATGTTTGAATATTTCTGTGCTCCTCATCTGCGGCGGGCACTTACAGGAGTGTGTTTTTGCATCCTGGATAAGGTAGTGGTCCGCGAGGGACGGGAGGAAAGTGGATTTCAACCAGATGGGGGAATCAGCTGCATTCAGCTCTGAGCACCTCTGAGTCAGGCTAAACAGTGGGCACAGTCATCCTCACATTGGGCCAAATGGAAGAGTGAAGTAGCAAACACCATGAAGCTACTTAGAGGAGGACTGTAGTGCTGTAAACATGTTCCTCTCATTGGTGTGTGGTCTTAGACACTCATTAAAGATGGAGTGGGTGGACTTGTTGGGGAGCCATTTGTACATCTGCTCTCATGTAAGAGATTTGTTTATAATATGCCGCATTATGGAGTTATCGTGTTAGGTGGCCTGGGCTGACTTTATGTCATTTGTGGTCTCTGGAATTTATACAGTTATTACCATAATAAGCGCAAGATGTACAGAAGCCCCGAACGGAAAGTGCCTTCCTTAGTATATTATCTACATTACTTATTATTTTTCTGCTGTAAATAACTAGTTTTATGTATAATTCTCAGTTGTTCTTACTTTTTTCGTCTTTTTTTAGTCAACTTTTCAGGTGTCCAACTTAAAGGGATTGTTCACCCAAAAATGAAAATTCTGTCATTTATATACATAATGACTGAATGAATTCTCTTCCATGTAAGTGTTTCTTATTTTTTTTATCTTTGTGCACAAAAAGTATTCTCATAGCTTCATAAAATATCTTAATTTGTGTTCCAAAGATAATTGAAGATCTTACAGGTCTGGAACGACATGAGGGCAAGTAATTGGGTATACTAAGACTTTAAGAAACAAAATGTATTGCAGTTTCAATTCACAATGATTATTTTCCTAAATTCTTAAAATCTACATTGTAAATACGTGTTAATGTTTATGGTTCACCCTTTTGTTGAATTTTTACACTTTTTTTTTTTAACCTCATTTTTAATTAAATTGTCACTCTAGCGACACACTTTAGTGCATGTATTTTTTTCTTTTAAAAAATTTCTCAATATAGATTATATGACAATTTAGTGAAAAAAGTATTCTGTTTACTAGAAGCATATAGAAGCTATAATTGTACAGTAATCTATATGTTTACAACACATTGTAACAATGTATGTTACGTAGTTATTATTATATATGAAGAGTTTATTTGCAAGAACAGATAACTCCATAAACATGTTTTTTTTTTTTTTAGTTTATATCAAAATAACCAAACTGCAGTTTGATTGAGATTAATTGGAATGCACAATGAAAAAACATGATTTTTGAACATGGTTTTTGCAAATGAACTCTTCATATATTTTAATATATTTTTTTTTATTTTTGGAGTATTTCCCAAGTGGTGTTCTGACTCATTGAGTTCACGTTGTTCACGCAGGTGACGCAAGTTTGACATTTTCTGATCTTGTTCCCGCTTCTTCTCCCTATCATTTGTGGATCGCTCTGATTCCTATCAAAAAAAGTATCAAAAAGAGCACAAAAAAGCACGTCAAAAAGGCAGCCTAATCTGAGCAGCTTTATTTAGATTTGAAGCATGATGTTGTAGGATTGACCAGGGTCATCTGACCTCCACAGACGTCCATGTATGTGCAAGCATACAGGATGTGTCTGGCCTGCAAGCACACTGCAGCACTCACACAGACCTTATCTCTGACAGCTAGGCCCCTGGAGCTCCACCATATTGATGAATAAAATAGTACCTTTTTCCAATTAGATTTCCCAGTGTTGGCACGAAAATGTACTGGCTAGAGAGGGGGAGTTAAAAGTGGCCTGGATGTTTGACGGTCTGCAAAGACAGCATAAAAGTTCTTCTGGCTCTTAATGACGGGGCTGGGGATGATGATGATGTTGAAGACTGACACTTTGTCAGAGGCTTTTATGGGCACAGGGTGAAAGTGCACAGAGACGGTTCCACCATCACTTCTCACCTCATTGTCCTTCGTGAGTAATGTACAGAGGAAGAGGAGGAGGAGTGGGATGAAGAGGAAGGGTGGAGAGGGGGGGAGCGCAGATGCTCCCGCACACAGTGGCGGTCGTCTCAGTGCGAGAGCTGAACTGCACTTAGGCCCCATTTGCTTTTAAGGATGTCTGACAGGACGGCAGCCACGTATGATCAAACTCCCCCCACCCCCAACATTCAGTTGTGACAGTTCGCTGGGAGAAGGCCTTAATGCACTGTCACCGGCGCTCTCCACTCAGCTGCCTTGATTTACCTTCCCCATCTGTACCAGTCAGGCAAGCCAGGACAGAGAGCAGGACTAAAGCTCTGGTCTGGTTCATTATGGCTCTCTCTTTAGTTTACCACAGATCGAATGCATTAGCATTCCGCATTCACATTTGTCAGTCATTTTAATTAAAGGGACAGTGTCATTATTTACTCGTTCCAAAATTGTATTAAATTCTATATAAGTATATATTTAAAATATTTCTTTCTTTTTTTCATTTATTAATCTTTATTTATTTATTTTGGCCAATGAAGTGTCATAGTTTAGCAGTGTCATAGTAAGACAATTTATGAGAATAGCTACATATTTTTAAACTTGCGTTATAGGGTCGATCAAGTATTTAAAGTAACTGCCTTCCGTGAACTGATTCTTACAGTTGAGGTCAAAAGTTTGCATCCTTCTTTTCAGAATCATTAAAAATAAGACATTTCACCTAAAAGATGTTTACATATAGACCACAAGTGAAAATAATAGCTGAATGTATAAAAATGACCCGGTTCAAAAGTTTACATACACTTGATTCCTAATACTGTGTTGTTACCTGAATGATCCACAGCTGTGTTTTTGTTTAGTGATAGTTGTTCATGAGTCCCTTGTTTGTCCTGAACAGTTAAACTGCCTGCTGTTCTTCAAAAAATCCTTCAGGTCCCACCAATTCTTTGGTTTTCCAGCAATTTTGTGTAATTGAACCCTTTCCAACAATGACTGTATGATTTTGAGATTCATCTTTTCACAATGAGGACAACTGAGGGACTCATATGCAACTATTACAGAAGGTTCAAACGCTCACTGATGCTTCAGAAGGAAAAAACATGCATTAAGAGCTGGGGGGCAAAAACTTTTGAACAAAATGGAGATGTGTACATTTTTCTTATTTTGCCTAAATATCATATTTTTTCATTTAGTCCTGCCCTTCAGAAGCTACAGAAGATGGTTATATGTTTCCCAGAAGAAAAAATAAGTTAAATTTACCCTGATCTTCAAATTCAAAAAGTTTTCACCCCCTGGCATCGTGTTTGCTTCTGAAGCATCAGTGAGTGTTTGAACCGTCTGTAATAGTTGCATATGAGTCCCTCAGTTGTCCTGAATAATCCACAATGATATATTTTTTTTTTAGGACAGTTCAGAATTGACAGGAAGTGAAATGGGAGAGAGGAGGGGAGGGGGGTGGAATCAGGAAAGGTCCTCAAGCCGGGATTCAAACACGGGACGCCCGGAGCGCATGTATGTTCCCTTTTATTGTTTTGTATGATCCCTTTTATTTTGGTAAAATAATTAACATTTTTAATAATTTTGAAAGCGGGATGCAAACTTTTGACCTCAACTGTATTTTTTAGTATTCTATACAGTCATAAAAGCTATGTTGATTAGCATTGCAATATAAATATACGTTTATCCAAATGAAAATACCTGAGATGGCTTGAAGAACACAGATAAACCATATGTGACTGTGGACCACAACATTTTTTGAAATTGAGATTTATACAGCCGAGATACAACTATTTGAAAACCTAGAATTTGAGGGTAAAAAAAAAAAAAAAATTCAAAATATTGAGAAAATCACCTTTAAAGTTGTCCAGATGAAGTTCTTAGCAATACATATTACTAATCAAAAATTAAGTTTTGATATATTTAAGGTAGGAAATTTAAAAAGCATTTTAATATCCTAATAATTTTTGGTATAAAAGAGAAATCAATATTTTTGACCCATTTTTGAAGTCAGTATATTATAATCATTTCTGAAAGATCATGTGACACTAAAGACTTAAGTAATGGCTGCTAAAAATTCAGCTTTGCCATCATAGGAAAAAAATCATTTTAATATGTAATAAAATGGAAAAACGTTCTTTGGAATTGTAGAAATATTTCACAATATTGCTGTATTTACTGTATTTTGATCAAATAAATGTAAGAGACTTATTTCAAAAACATTTTTGAATGGTAGTGTGGACCTGAAAGGGTTAACAAGGCCCTAAATGGATTTACTTCACTGTCATTGAGAATGTTTTAGCTTCTTAAATGATCATAGCATGTGGCCAAATTATGCTGATGCTTTTACATTCTGACTCACAATGAAAGCCTCCTTTGACTTATCACAGCTTAAAACATCCTTTCAAAGAGACGGTCTTGTGACACAACCTTGGGATTTAATAATCATTTTATGAATCAGAAGCCACTCTCACATGAGATGGACAGGAAGTGTGGGGAGGGGGAGGTGGATTGTAGTTGAGAGGTTTGGTAGAAGTGGCATCATGGGTAATCTGGAGGCTTGAAGGCTCTCTCTCAGCCATTATCTTAGGAAAGCGCACATGTCCGCTTTGCCACGTTATTCCAAGGTCTCAATTACGCTGTGTTCTCTATGATTTAAACAGCACTGTTTTCATACCGGCTACACGGCGCACAACAAGCCTCTTAAAGTCCCTAATAAATGTGAAATTGCATGTGATGTGTTTTCCCCCTCTCTCTTCAGTCTGTGTGCTTTGATCATGCGGTCCCATGACAGATCCATCAGCCCTCTCTTCATCTCCTGTAGGAATTGGCTGAGCTTAATTGGTGCTACCAGGAATATATCAAAGCAGGAAACCGGATGCTCTACGAACAGCATCCACAAAGCAACCTCTAAATCTGTATCGCCCAATGGCCACTTAGCAGCATTCTGCTTTTCGATGCACGCAAACATTTTCACAATGTTATAATGACAGGTGCACAAAGAGACTATGACTTTACTACGTTGTGACAGAAATCCCCCACTCTCTAGTACTGGGGGTAGCTCCGACGGCCCGTTGTTCTAATCTTATTTAACAGTCTATGCCTAACGCTCAATGCAGGGCCTCTCAGATTGGAGAGTTTCCAAACAATGCTGGGCTCACCCAAGCTTGGAATTGGTTTTCCGTGGAACGTCTCCCTCCTCCCTTTGGGCACTTTACCAATTTGACCAAATTTGTTCCATCACTGGCTCTAAGTAGCAGGAGTGTTTTTCGGCTTCGTACTGCAGACTGGCACTTGCAATTTGCACATTCTTTGCAGAACATTAACAGCTTTGTTAGGGGCTGAAACCGGCCTTGCCACAGAATGGCTCGCTCAGAACTAGGACTAGGTTTATTTCTCTGGCGGTTCCTCAAATTAAGCTTTAAAGTTCCTCAAGTTAAGCTCAAAATCCCTCTTGACGCAATCAGTGCATTCGGTTTTGAAGGAGCTGAATCATTCAAGGTTATGCATATGATTCTTTTCCCCTCCCGTATGTATTTATACATTCACATATGCTCTACCTAATCACGTTTAAACTGAGGAAACCTTCAGTGTTATTAAAAAATAATGGAACGTCTTTGTCCTGCCTTACCGTGACTTACTGTATTACAACAGACATGCTCTATTGCTCCTTATGCCACTCTATTAAAATCGCAATGTGCCTTCCTCATTATCACCCACGGGTAGGACATTACATCTCTGTGAACTTTTGTTTTTTTTTTCGTCGAACGCAAGACAAATACTCCATAGCCGAGGCACCTGTCTACATGATGTATTACAGGCATACAATAGGCTACTAAAAGTTGATATACTGTAATTGTGCATGATAATTAGAGTTATAAACCCACCTGTAAATGCCCCATTGGGATCTGGGATATTAGCTTGTTCACTGAAACGCACGCCCACTGCTTTTTTTAATTTTAGGGATGAGTGTTAGTGGAAATATCATTTAAGGGCCATGATTGCATTGGAGGTGTACATATAGATAAAGACCAGAATGCTTCATAAACCATTACTTTACAATTGGAAGATAAGTGCATGAATTAGGCTAACGCTAATGGAAGAGTGTGTAAACTCAGCAGTAAGTTTAACAGCAGCGAGACTCGAGCCGCAGCCGAGAACAGCTTCAGGCAGCAAAAGCAATTAAGAAAACTTAAAATAATTTGAACTAATTCTTTTCTCGTTATCTGTGGAAAATAATGCATTATGTGTTGATTATGAGCGGGGAGGAAGTCCTTTATCTGGAGTGGGAATACCTTATGCTGAGACTGCTTCTTTCAGGAGGCTGCTTAAGGGGATTGCAGCGCTGGATTTCTATTTGGTCTGACTCTCTTGCTTCCCTTTGCAGGCTTTGCTCTTTTTTTTTCCTCGCCAGAGTTTGTCCTCTCTCTTCTCCCTCCACCGCCTCACATTCAGAGTTCAAATTCATTAAACACGGTGTCATCACGCGTTAGTCTTCACCTATCCGCGGCAGCCATTTCCTCCCTCGCGTTGCTTTTAGAAACAATTTGCTCGTGAATAGCAAGGGCATAACAAAGTGGAATGAATCAGAGTGAAAGCGGAGTGTTTCCTGGAGATGCCTGTTGGCACATGAACGTCCGTGCCTCTGTGTGACATCTAAACTCGCCCGATCCCTCA
Source organism: Labeo rohita (assembly GCF_022985175.1). Classification (NCBI taxonomy): domain Eukaryota; kingdom Metazoa; phylum Chordata; class Actinopteri; order Cypriniformes; family Cyprinidae; genus Labeo; species Labeo rohita. The sequence continues at coordinate 33,496,462 of NC_066875.1, read as the reverse complement.
AACGGATGGTGTGGTTAGGGGGGGTGTCTCGTTGCAGGGATTGCCGGTAATCTTGGGTGGCTTGCTTATGCGCACACCGCCCCGTCTCCTTGTGAAGTTGTGAATGCTGGTGTCAATCCAGAAAATCCAGTTGCCTTTGGATGCTCGAACCACATCAAGACCTTTTGATGAGGGCCAGAAATCCTTTTCAAATGTCATACTTTGGTGATGTTTACCTTTAATAACCCAGATCTAAATATTTCTTTTTAATTTCGAGCGAGTCGTTTGTTCGCGCTTCGAGACGTTTTGTTGATATTGCATTCAGGCGGGCGTACACAATGAAACGGGCCTCTTTGGTAGCAGTTTATTTATTTGATTCTGCTGCCGTCAGCTCGGCTTCGTCTGAACCCGGCGCAGTAATCTCGCCTCAGCCACGTCACTGCGAGGGCTCTGCTCAATTTCAGAGACACTAGTGAGCAGTCATGAGAGGATCCAAACCCCATTTAATGTCCTCTGATGGCTTTTGCCTGTTCGCTATCTCTCGGTGTATCAGAGTGAACTTAATAGGATAATGGAGTAATCCGGTTAGTTTACCTTCACTCTTAGACCATTTATTCAGCCTCTTTGATGCATTTGTTTCAGAGAACACCAGTGGAGATGTTTAACCCGCAGATGCTAGACTGCGGAATGGTTGCGTAACGCATTCAATTTCGGCAGAGCAGCAGGCATGAGCGCGGTGTGTCATGAGTACCAGAGTTCGTGTAACCTAATGGAGTGCAAATAGAGTCATTATGCACTGTAATAGGAAGCACTCTCTGCAATATAAGCCGAGCATGTTTTCACCACTTTTCTCCGTTTTTGCTTGCCCTTCCCTTCGCTTCCCCCATTATGCAAAATGGAGTTGTGAAAAACAGGCCAACTAATCTTTTCGTCCCTGTGTCTTTTATTCTCTTCGAGCATATTCCCTGCATTTTTGTGTTGTGTTGTTTGTCCAAGAGGGCGAATCCTGAATTTACAGCGGCTGCGTGCCACCATGCTTCACGTCTTTGGGTTTAATTACTTAGAAATAATCAATGGACTAATGATGGCATAATTTAGAGCTCACATTAATCTAGTGTCTGGAGGTGTTAATCAGAGCAGAGCCCAGTCTGCATGTGGGGAATGTAACCAGGGAGAAAGTTATTCATGGAAGACCAGGTCACACACCATGATGGAAGAGCAAGGCCGGTGATTGATTCTGAATGTTATGGTTCAGCACATTGGCAGATTTTTCACAGAGGTTTTATTGCGGTAAGGGAGTCATTAAATTAAAGTTAAATTTGTTGCAAATCCACAAATGTTTCTGTTACACCACAAAAATATATCACCAGGATAGACCAAGTCTTTATTCAGCATTTGGGATAATCTGTGCTGGGGAAATGTAATTCAGTCAATTTTATTTTTTGGAACTAAAACTCTTCTCCTACATTAAGTGTCTTTAAAGCATCAATTAAAACATCTTTTCTCTCAGTCATACTCATAACTTCTTTATTTTTGTATCTGTCTCTTTAATGCTAGGGGTAGCAGTCTGTGATGTAACAGGTTATGACTATTTTTTGACTATTATAACTTTTTTTATTATTTTTGTTATTGGATAAAATATGTGTGTCCTGTTTTATTACGTGTGTACTTTGATCTGCTTGTGAAGCACTTTGGTCAACATTCATGGTGTTTTAAGGTGCTATACACACAAACTTTGACCTTTGACCTTTTGACCTTTGAACTAATTGACCCTTCGCGAACAGCTAGATTGACAGGTGATCTGACCAATCGTAACGCTGAATCCGCCATTCTGTCTGACGAACAAATCAGACAGGAGAGTAGATTAACTTTGGTGAGCTTGAAACATTGTTTACTGACATCCTTCTCGCGGTTGAAATAAAATACGTTCTGATGTTCAATCAAGTTTTTGTTTGTCTTTAAGTAAAGAAGAAAAGACGATAGGTTCATGTGTCATTGATCTAAGGCAATACAGTGATCTGTCACGACACAATAATGAGCCACAAAATTATATTTATTGTTTTAATTTCTTATAAAAATTTTAAGGGACATTTTAATGGATTTAAAGGATTTGGTATTGCTTTTTAGTTGTTGTAAGAAGTTTCTTATCTTCAAGGCTGCATTTTTTCAACCCAAAAACTGTAATATTGAGAAATATTGTTAGATTTCAAATAACTTTTTTCTATTTTAATTTATTTTAAAATGTAATTTGGTCCTGTGATTGAATTTTTAGCCATTATTTAGTCTTCAGTGTCACATGATCATTTAGAAATGATTCTAATATGCTGATTTGGTGATCAAATATTTCTTATTTTAACGTCTTTACTGTCATTTTCAGTTAATTTAATGCATCCTTGCTGAAAAAAAAAAGTATTAATTTCCTATATTTTTAAGCATATGACAGGGATAATGGTTTAAGATGAACTGATGTACTAAAATAAATCAGATTTCCCAGTTCTGCAACCAATAGAGAGAGAGAAGGAGCGTGTTTGATTATTTGCTCATCTCAGATGTACAGTAATCACTGAATTACATAATTCAGCACAACTTAATGGTCTGACTATGCAGAGACTAATGTATTTTTTTCCAAACTTTGTCTCCATGTGAGATGTTGAGTGTGGTAAACAAACCAAAACTCAGCTGTAGTTCCTTTAAATTATGGGCAGGATCCCTGTAGGTTGAAATTTAATATTGGAAGGCCTTGTCCATACAGGATTATTGTTCAAGCCAAGCCTATGAGCTTTGCGCTTTCACTGGGACAAATGGGGAAATTGAGGTACACAGATTTTCAATAACCTGTGCAACATCCCGCAGTGGCTCACGGGAAGGCACACATTGCTCTTCCTTCCTTTTCAGCAGGAAGCCCATGGGGGACCCAGCATCCACTATGCACGTGTTTACAGGTACAAGTACCAAGCACGGAAACAAGCGCCCTCGATCCCCTCCTAAACCCCAAACATACACACACACAAACAACAAATGAATTCTGCCCCAGTAGTCCTTTACTGGAAATATCTAGAGGAAAAAGACGCTTAACACAGCCAAACATTACTTAAAAAAAATGTCACATATTCAGGACAGCGGAAGATAACTGCATTGCACAAGAGACCTGCACTAATGTCAGCTGAAGGGCATTGGAATAAACAGCCGCTTGTCTTTTCTTGGTTAGGGAACTAGGGATTGGATGGTGTAACTGGGGACAGAGATAGCCAGCCTCTTCCAGCTGTCTCAAAGCTTCAGAGGACTTTCTCAGTCCTTCTATCCTTTTTCTTTTTTGGACTCTCTTCATTGTGTACCAAAGTCTGGCCCTACACACCCTTCTTTTTAGTTTGTATGAAGGCCAACATATTTTTACTTATTAATTTTCCATTTTAGCTCCGTTACGAGACTCAGTGGTAAGTTTGCCATGGCTTTCATTAAGGTCGAGGTAGGATGAAATATGGATGTGTAGGGAGTGGATTAGAGTGATGGAATGGCTTGAATATTGCTTTCCTGGCGCCTGGGCAATATTGTCTTGGGGGTGTAAGACACTTAGGCTCATAGAAACCTGAGCCATTTTCAAAACACCATTGCACTCGTCGGCAGGGCAGAAAAGAAGTTTGAGTCATCCGCAACTGATAAATATCATCTTGAGACTGAGCAGACTTCAGTGTGTAAGAGAGGCTCCATCATCGTGATGCATATAGTGCTGGGTTGAGAGAGGGGCCGACCTGAAGAAAACATTTTGGAGAACTTTCAAACAACTCAAACAAATCCATTCTGACCATGGCGCTCGACCGGCAGACGGTGATGTGCTTCTAATGACATTTTTCTAATGAACAATGCAGCTAAGACAGCAGTGTCATCAAATCGTTTGACATTTCTGTTATGTATCATTACCAACACCAATATTGGAAACTAAGCAAAGTCCTTGTGCCATATATCAAGGGCTTGATACATAACCGAATGGAAAATGCTCTGCTAGACTTTCCTTGCTTAAATTGCTAGTAGACAATAGATAGTGTGCTTAATAAAAATAAAACTACACTGTAAAAAAAAAAAGTTTGAATTTCGAAAGTGCAAGAAAATACTTTTTCAGTCTTTCTACTTTAAAATTTCGATTTAATGTGTTGATTCTTTGTAATTATTTGTGAAATTTACTAGAAATTTCTGAGAGAAATTAGTTTCAAGCTAAATCTTACACCAATTTTTTCATTGTATTAAGTCATTTTTGGTCATTGAAATAAAGCTAAAATAAATGAATAAATATTAGATGAAAAACTAGAAATGTTGCCATAACTGAAATATTTTTACGTTGAAGCACCAATAATCTAAAACTGAAAAAAAAAAGTTAAATATAAATAATAAAAACAAACTAATAAAAATGTCAAAAGCAAAACAAAATTCTGAAACTGCAGCACAACAAAATTATAAAAAAAAAGTTAATTCAAAATTATTCTATAAATATTGTTCTAAATAGTACTAAAATAAAACAGATGTGTGTATAATTCAAGAAAGTGATTAAGAAACTGAAATCATAGTCACAGCGAAATGAATTGACATTTGTGTATCTTAGAGCCACACATCGTATGCTTTGTTTCTAAAGAAATCAGTGAATCATCCTCTCAACCGATTTATTCAAAAACGACTCACTCACAAAAAAAGCTGTTTTTCAACTAATTGAATGAATAATCCAGTAACTCAAGCTTGCTCCGATCCTGATGGTAATGTTTCTGAATTAATCTGTTACATGTTTTTTTTTTTCCTGAATGATTCAGAGTGTCCAAATGAATTGGTTGAATGTATGATTAATGATGCACTCAATAAAACAGTTAATTGTAGCTTATGGAATCTACAGACGGAATGATGTAACTTGCAGAAACAGTTATTTGTGGAAGAATTTTTAAGAGTTTAAAGACTTATGATGGCCTTTTTTAAAAAAAAAAACAAAAAAAAAACATAGTTTGTATGATATGCTCTGTTTTTGTGTTATAGAGAGAGGATACGATTGGCCAGCAATTAAAAATGCAACTAAATCTTGTGAAAATTTATAGCTGGTGAAGATATTCACAAATTCCAGAGCATTTACGGAATCCTCCAAAATGAGGGTGAAAAGGTTGTTTTGGTGATGCACAGGAAGTGCCTCTGGAGGGAGGCTTTTTTGTGAGACTGTGGAAAGTGTAATTGAGCAGGGTAATAAGTTCCAGTGTTTATCTATGCTACATTCATTTTTTTTTTTTTTAAATAAACTAATTAATGCCTCAGTCTGAAGGAGAGGGGTGGCAGGATGCAGAATGGGAGATTAACTACTACTAACTTGCAATAAGTAATTTTTCCATACTATGACAGTAGCTCAGTTTTTCCTCCAGTGAGTAGCAGTATGAGATGTTTACTGTTTTTGTGTCAGATTGTATTATACATGCTGCTTTATAGTTAAACAAACTAATAATCAAAAGTGTTCTCCTAAAATCTACCATCTCTGTCATATTCAGCATTAAGAAGATTCACCACAGGAGACTTGGGCACAAACTTGGGCATTTATTCTTCCTTTTTATACGAGAATATATAGTTAAATGGTGTTGTTTTTTTAACATTATGAAATATTTTAACATGTCAAAAACTGTCATAAAAATATTTTTTCCTGCTTTTATTGACATACAACTTTTTACCAACATAAGTTCTGATCATAATTACCCTTTAAATGCCGGTCTGTTTACATAATATATATTACAGTCTTGAATATGTCAGTGATAAGCAACAACATTCATTTTGATGCATTATTATTTTCTATTAGAAAACGGCAAAAGCAAGTATTTGACCAAACCTGAGAAAAATGATGTTACTAGGTGAAAAATGTTTTCTCTTAAAAAAGACAGAATTGGGGGAAAAAAAGAAGAATAGTTGGCATCTGAAATTGTTATCTCATATTTAAACATTAAATAGCATTTGCTACATTTTGTTAGTAGCTTTTAGCGTGAAGGCAGCTGTTTTACAGTTGTTTTCCTAGCACTGATAGGGATAGCATTGGCCTGAAGCAGTGAACTCTGTGTCCCCGTAAGTCTTCTTCCTCCAGATTCCTCCCAAACTCAGCTTTGAGTTGAACCACACCACAGCCAGTACTGTGTAAAATGGGAGGCATGGAATGCAGAGACTTTCAGGTGAAGTCTGAGGTAGATCAGACATGTTAAGACACGTTTGTTTTTGGTTTACGTGGAGGACAAATGCATTTTTGACAGAAAGCCATAATGATAGAAGTGCTACTGCCATTTCACCCTGTAAACATCAAATAATCAGACAATCACATTTGTTTCCTCACCTAGTGGTATTCTACTCCCATCCAAAGAACAGAGAGAAGACAAACAGCCTACCTGGAGTCTCTCTCTTCATGCCATATGTCACCAGCTCTCTCCAGCAGCCCATCCTCAGTGATGCATGGGCAAATACCTGTCACTAACTGCCTGCTGTGGTAATAGGCTGTTCAACAACCCAGTCGTAATTCATTAAAACATGTAAAGTAGACATTTGGACGAGAGAACCAGCTTGCCCATCACAGCTCGTAGCACGGGAAGATGTATTGCGCGGACTGCCGCGATAAGGGCCTATCTGGCAGTGGGACAGTGCGGGAGAGTCAGAGGTTGGCTCTATCTCGGTCCTGTAGAGGCAGAGGCCTCGTCGGCTACGTCTGCCATCCGCCCGATGGTCCCGCGATCTATAAATGAAGTCATCACTCAAGTTCGTCGCCCATAACTGTGCCGAGCCAGTGAAAGTCGACGCGAGTCTGAGCACCCTGTCCCTGACATTAATTACACAGAAAATTAAACAAAATCTATTGCGGTGATTGAGGTGTTTACCGAGAGCAAGCAGCCACGAGGATGACTCTCTATCTATCATTCCACAGATAAGAGGACATAAACCGCGAGGTGCTGTGTTGACATATTGAATTACCTCTGAAAATGTGTAGTTTCGCTGCAACACGTGAACTAGCATTGTGCATTTGCACGGTGCATATGCAGTGCAGTAAGGAAGCAGAATCCACACGTGGCACAAAGCCAGCAGTCGCTTGAAAGGATTTTCAATGCGCAGTGTTTTGCATCTGTGAATACGGAGGAATCTAATAATTGTGCTCGTAATAATGACGGTTGTGACATCTGTCACTTTAAAACGTCTCGAGAAAAATGAAGAGAAATGAATAGTGAGCGCTCCCTCTCGTATGAAGTAGTGTAATCCTCTTTAAAGGAAGACTTTGCCTCACAAACCCTTTCTTCTTTAATTGTAACAATGATAATTGCAGTTTTGTGTTGGACGACTTTCAAGGACTTATCTCTTCTATTTTGTATTATTAACTTTCCCGCTTCCACTAAATCCGAAAGTTTTATGCTTTGTTACTTCTATTGTCATTGTTCATTTTCAATTGCCCATATTTCCTTTTTGAAATATAAAGTCATTATGTGCTTCCTTTTTTCTGTGTTTCCCTTGAAGCCTTCTCTTTTTCTATTATGGCTGAGCTGAAAAGTTTCTCCACAGATTTTTCTTTTTCCCTGCAACTCTGAAATCGCCACAAAACAGGGTCTGCGAGTGTGAAACGGGCCTTTTTTCCCAACATACGCCCAGCAGAACGTCAACGGCGAGCTCCCGTGTCTCAAACCCGAAAGGTCATATGTGAATTTTGCCCCTTGGCCATGTTATCAAAGTCAAACGGCTAGTTGAACAGATTCCTATGGGCCTGTTTTGAGAGAGTGCTCGTTCACATCCCCGCTTCCTTGTTCATCTACACAGACAATGAGTGATTAGCACACAGTGGTAAGTGCTTTTTCCTGGCTTCAAAGGCCTAGCCGTGTGGCCGGCTTCAGAGGCAGGGGTGGCTTTTAATCTGGGCGCACCACCTGTGAGAAACGTCAGAAGTTGCGGTTGGCGTGGCAGCGGTAGGACTTCATTATGTCTGAGCCAGGCTTGGCCTGAGTTATCCTGCCTGGCTGTACCTCTCAGGCAACGGACACACACACACACACACACGCTCTCCGCTCGGGCCTTTCCCTTTCACGCGGCGCCCGCAATTTGTCACTTTTCACATGAGATGAAGCCTTTTATGAAGCGAAATGAGTTTCCCGAGAAAGAAGTGCCACAAAAGCCCCATGATTAATTTGCTTGTTAGGCTATTGCAGCTGTCACCTGTGTAAGACATCTGGACAGCAGATTGACTAATGCCATAAGTGGGACCGAAACATGGCTCTCGCTCGCACTCTCTCGCAGTTAGCTTTCCCTGCAGTCAGTCTTTTAGTGGGCTTTTAAAGGGGGACTACTTGCTGTCTAAAATGGGCCTTTTTCTAAGGGGTAATTAATAAGCATTACTTGTGATTGACATGGTAATTAGTTGTATTAATGTGCCGCTAAGAGGGTCTGTACAGGAAGGAGGCCTATGGGTGTGAGGTGGGATGGTCTGACTCAGAGTGACCTCACTTATGTTTAATTGCCTTTTCTAATAATAATCTGGCTTTTACAGACATGACAAGCATGGACAAAACCAAAAAAAAAAGAAAGCATACAGTCTGCACTGTGGTTAAGATGATGTGAAATCACTTTGAGGGGCTGTTGTCAGGTCTGTGATATTGCACTCGTCTTTAATATACTGCATTGGAGCAGCGCTAGCAGGTGTGTTAAAATTTTAGAAATTCTCTCTGATACAACTGTACCCTGTAGTAACTCTTTTTGTCCACTTTAAGGAGCAAGGAAATGAATTGCAGGACTGTACCGGGCACCAGACAGCTGGGTTGTGTGCCATTCATTACCTTTTAAACTCCAGTTCATTTCCTGACTTTGATTTGATCTAGCAAACATGGTTTGGTTGAAAGGATGTGGTATTAAAATAAAATTTAAAAGATTCAAAGCTTCAAGAGTGTCGAAAACAGCGCAATCTGGTGGTTAGTAAAAAATAAAGCAGCCAAAAGCCTGTGAAGCTCCGTCGGAAGAAGCATTCACCACAATTTCCATAGATTGATCCATGTTATATGCACAAATAAAAGCCTAACCGTGTGTGCGTTTGTTTGTTGACTTTCTGACTCTGATAAATTTATTTACCCATGGAACAGTGCCATTAAATGAAATACGAATATCAATATGAACGTAATAGAAGAATAATGTACACGTATATTAATTGCATATGTCATATATTTAAGTTTGCTGAAATAATTAGTATTCTTCATATGACTTGTATGACTGGGTATTTAAAAATGTAATTATTAAATAGGTCCCAATAAAAATGTACTTGCAAAGTAAGATCTGGGGGTCAAACATTAGGACACGCAAAGTGAATCGCGCACATGGCTGGACAGAAAGTGAGGCTTCTACGAAAGGGATTTCTGCATTAACAATCGGCATGCCCTTTAACACAAGCTCTGATGTCTCGGTTCAAATGTCATTTCACTAGTTGACAGCCATTTAAGATTTAGCGATCCAAGCTTGCTAATGATGTGGGAACGCAAATTCGAAAAGCATATGTCCATAAGAATGTAATGACATCTCTCATAAAGGTGTGCATCTTTACAAATTAAACAATGGTCTAAAAAAACACTCACTGGAAGTTGTACCCACGTTCTTTTTTACAGTAGCGCCCCCCCGGAAACTGGACCTGTGTTGTCGTGTTTTGCCCCTGTTTCTGTTCCTGCTTTCCCTTTTATGGTCGTGTTCCTATCCTCATTTAGTTTTATTATAATCCCATTCACCTGTGTTTCCCAATTACCCTTTGTATATAAGTTCCTGTGTGTTCATTTGTCCCCTGTTGGGTCTTCCAGTTATGTACGTGTGTTTGTGCCTGGTACTATTGTGGATTTACCCCTGCGTTTCTGTTACTAAAGACTGTTTACATTTATTCGTGCCTCCTGTGTGCTTCCTGAAACAGCCTAACGTGACAGTCAGGCTAATGTAATTTATTATTTTATGACTATTTTTCTACCTCATGTTTTGGTATTTTTGTCAATCCTGTTACTGACACAATAGATATTGTAGTTTAATTAGAACACATATGCCACTGAATGATATAGGCATTAGCTCAGTAATATACCGAGGGTGACCTTAAAAATGTTAAAAACGGGGTCAAACCTAATCAATGTTACCCACATGTCATAACCTGTTACTCTAAAAGTAACAGTAACAGGTTTGACGATTTCAAACAAATTAGCTAATTGCTAGCAAATAGTAAAGTTCACATAAGCACATATTGTACACTTTGAAAGGATTTTACTTGTAGATATTGATTATATTAAATGTAGGAAATAATTGTTTAAATTTACATTAATTAATAAATGGTAACAGGATTGACCTTGCATGATGCCCCCCCCTCATTCAAGTCTCATAAATCATCAAAAACAGAACATTATAGAGGAGTGAGAGAAACATGCTTATGTTATAAATGTTAGAATCCTGGTTGGGAGATGATGTAGCCTCCTAGAAGTGATGTCCCTTGAATGTTCCCTTATTTTACAAGGGTTTTTTGATGAGGGTAACAGGGCTGACATGATTTATTTTTTATTGAAAAAATGTATACTTATATGTAAAATTGCTTAACAATGAGACTATATTTAGAACAATATGCAAATGTGATTTTTGTATAATTTTACCTTCATTTTGCTGAAAAAGAAAAATCATAGTGAGGGACAGGCCAAAAACCTTACCCTTACCAGCATAAATGCTATTTAAATTATTTAAAATAATATTTAATCTGCTTTTTTGATGTAATATTGATCAAAGCATACATAGAATTGTTACATTTTTAAATTGCACATTTATTTGTTTTTATATTAAATCTATATTTGATTATTTCTTAGGGACGCAAAGGGTACCGATTTTGTGGAATGACCCAGTAAGGACATTGTTAAAAAAGTCTTAAAAAATCTCTGTTAAAAAATAATCCTCAACACGTAAAATAGTCTGTGGTTCAACCTTAATTTCATGAATCTACGACAATGCTTTTTGCGTGCAAAAAGAACAAAAAACAAAAATAACAACTTTATTCAACAACTTCTGACACTCTTCTGTGTCAGTCTTCGTTGCGTGTTCACAAGAGTACCACAACATGGTAGTTGCGTTGCTGTTTATGGAGGGTCAGAAAACTCTAAGATTTCCTCAAAAAATATCTTAATTTATGTTCAAAAGATGAACGAAGGTCTTACAGGTTTGGAACGACATGAGGGTCAATAATTAATGACAGAATTTTCATTTTTGGGTGAACTACACCTTTAAGTTCTCTGGACCAGGTTAAAAGATCTTGAAAATGGAATTTTCAAAATGCGTGAGCATCTCAATTAAGTAAAGAATTTCCACAATCACAATTCAAATTCCAATTCACTTCCTGTAGGGTTGTGCTCAATTCATGTTGTTGTGCATAGACCCTTATGCATAGAATCCTCCTGTGATTTGTTAAGTATCAGATGTAGTGCATAAAGTGCATAGAAAAGTACAGCCGTGGCTTTCCAGCAGTGCTGACCCATAAGTTTGCAGCAGGAGCGTGTTCCACACATCCCAACAGCAACAAGATGCAATTTTGAATGAATCCCCTCCCTTAATTTTTAATTATGGCGGAATTAGCTGGTAGCATCCGTTTATTTATGTTTTCTGTGTAATCAGGAAATTAATCTGAAAAAACAGAGGCCCAGGGGCCAGCGAGATCAAAAAATGCAACACAATACTCTCCCATTCACATACCTCCCGTTTGATTAAAACCGTTTTGAAATATAGATAAACAAATCTGGCAGGTCCCATCATGTGCTTAGGGCTTACCGTGACCAATTCCTGTTTCTACTAAATATAAACAAAAACAGTAAATTCCAGCCAGAGAGCAAGAAAGAGGGGATTTACAAAATGGAGGTCCTCGATCCAACCTGCAAACAATTCGTTCAGCAGAAGCTACAATAACAACATCAGTGGATGGGGCTTTAGTAAATGTTTAAAAACATACACCGCAGCGCCTGTGTTTCTTTCCCAGAATCAATTTACTGTTGAAAGACACATTTTGCACTGATGGAGCAATTTGAGGAATGAAAATAACACCTGAGAACTTGTAAATCACCCCGCGCATTGATCAGAAGGACCAGAGCTTTTTGTGGATGTGCTGATGGGCATAAGCAGGTCACTAAATCAGCTTCATGAACCGCTGCTCGATGGAGAGTGTTAGCATCAGAGGGGGCGTTGATAACCTAATATGAGGCGCGTAGAAAATAACCCTGCGAAAAAGATCATGTACGACCGACTTCCTCTGCGTGCACCCAATATCATTACTATGAAAGATCTATGAATCACACATATGGAAATGATACAATATCGTATAGCTACTTTATTAATCCCCGGGGGGAGAATTATCTTTTCCTTTGATCTGCGTGGTGCATTACTTTTTTTGTCATTTCCTCTTGTAGATCCATTGCTCACTCAAGTTGGATTACTTTTATTACATGCGCAGTGTGTTTGGGCTTCATGTGATCAGCTCCCCATAGCGGCATCAGTCATATCAGAGATACGCGATGAAACTAATCAGATGCGTCTTAGCCTGTTGTGGTGTAGGCTGATTTGTTTTGTTTAGTATCTGCTGACCCACCAGTATCTACCTCTGCATATAGCGCCTTTGCCGCTGGGCTCTCTCTGTGGTACCTTTTTTGGGCCTATTTCAATAATCCTCAACATGTATGTTTAATGGCAAGGGCCCCGACAGGAAATGATCAGCAAATGAAACGAAGCGGTGGGTTATTACGCGGCACTGCGGTGTCAGCCCGGGCTTCGCCGCCATTAATTTTATTGTAACTCATTTCAGCGGCCGAAGTACGCCGGGATTTAATGTTTCCATTCCCCCAGTCCTGTTCTGCATGACAAATTGTTTTAATAAACATATACTGGGTCATAATACAGTAATAATAAGCCTACCAGTCACCTTATATCACTGCAGTTAAATTCTCCCTCCCCATAAGCCAACATTGGTTACAATGACAATTACACGGGGAGCCAATCCTTAGCAGCGGCAAGCACAATGGACAGATTTAATATAGTTTGTAAATATGATTAGTGTGCTGTCGCGTTATTGGAGTCGGGTATTTACATTTCTCTCAGGGTTATTCACTATATGGGATCAACGTTGAACAGAGGGGGCCTTTTTTTTCCTCGTAGCTCTTCACAGGGCTTCCTCCGCTCCCCTTCACAACTTAATGAAAAACACGGCTGACCGTTAATATTCCACGGATCAATCACCATTTTTAATTTTGAGGATAAATGTGCAATTGTACAACCCTCCAAACCTTTCTCCCACCTACCCTGCGAGTGTGCGCGAGCGCGTGCAGTCATGTGCATACTTGTTTGCAGGCGGATGCAGGCTGGTGTTAATGGAAAAGAGAAAGAATGTGTTCTTGTAATGGCTGCTGGTTATTTACAGGGGTAATTTCATGCTACATTTCAATTATTGCCTAGGTTTGTTTTTAGCTCCTCAAGCTGTTGCTCCTACCTGCAATTGAGCACAGAGAGGAAATTTATAATCAGTGCACAGTTCGTTCTGTGCGTAGTGAAGACTGCAGATTGTTTGTTACTAGCTACATCCGTCTCCAGCATTTGGATAATGAAATACTCAAGTGGGGATTGCTGAGGTCAATTAATGCTGAAGCAATGCATTTAACCCATTCTCTTATTACTGAGTCAGCAAAGGGACCAATTTGGCTGCACGCAGGAAAGCACATTTGTAGACCTGCACAACGCATACGCTCCTCGTTCAATATTTTGTTGAGGAGCTGACTCTTTGTCTAATTATTCGCAGCTTTTCAAACAGAGAATTTCAATGTTTTCCAGAGTTGTTCGAGATATGAATCTGTTTGCAGAAAATATTAACCCATCTCCACTCTTTCAAATATGTGAAGTAATAAACTAGGCCATATTATGAAGCCTAGTCCACAATGCAGCCAAATAACTAACACAAATATTGATATGATAATCCGGAGATGTCAATAGAGGACAAAACACGCTCATCTAGTCCAGAGTATGAGCCTGTCTGTTGATCTATTACTTCCTTGTCTGGAAGATGAGAAAATTAGATCCCGTTCTGTTTTCGTGTTGACCTGTTTGTTCCGTGTGGGATGCGGAGACTGTTGTGGGAATGTACACAGGTAATTAGAACATGGGCCCCAGAATCTCATCAGATTTCTATTGTTCTCACAGTATGATTTTAACAACCCATGGGAGCTCAATGGTGTGTCAGTGTTGTAGCAGATTAATGGGATTATAATTGCAAGTGATGTTTTTTTTGTAAAACTCAACCGTCATTTATTGGCTAATTTTGACCTGCCAGTTAGAAAGAGGCTGAAGTGTTAAACTCATTTCCTTGCAAATAAATACTTACCATGGTAACCACTGCTTCTGTCAAATTACAATAATGTCTCCAAAAATGAAAGTCCTGTCAGCATTCCAAACCTGTTTCTTCTTCTGTGTGAACACAAAATAAGAACTCCTGTGAACTTTTTGATTCAATTTAAGTTATTGTTCACTAAACATTTTCCATTCCTGAGGACTGCTATCTATTGTGATCGAATCATTGAGTAGAACTAAAGAATCATATCAGTCTGATTCAAACTGGTTTTCTTTTACTGGACAAATTGATTCATTAAAAAGATCAGACTCAAAAGAATGATTCGCTCATAAATACTTGTTTTTATATATCAGCTACTCTCATGAAGTCTCTCAGGAAAGCTAGAGCAGATATTAATATATTTCATGTTCAGTGAGGGGTAATGAACTGCCGTTTTTATTATTTTGTACTGTTCTCTGAGGTCCACTTGCAATGTTATCCAAATTCTTACATCAAAAACATAATTTAGAAGTATTTTCTGTCCTGTTTTGACCCCCTCATCTGAACACTCTGAATAGGCGTGGCAGATTGTAAACTCTAAAGTAAATGCCCACTGCTATGATTGGCTAACAGTTGTTTATGTTTGACAGCCTACATCCTTCACAGATGGACGCTGCTGTGATTTCAGTTAAAAACACATAAATACTCAGTACATATTAAATTATCTGTAATTACAGACAAAGCAATAGTGACCATGTAAAAACAGCTACTCACACTTGTGTGGGGTGACATAAGGCCTACTGTCTCATCCAATATATTTGGCACAGCACCATCTTTTAGTTCAGTCTTTCTGAAAATCCTGCGTCGAATTGTGCCTTGTGTGTAAACGAATTCATGGTAAAATGAAGTGAACAAAGGACCAAGTTCTTACTGATGTGGTCTGATGTGGAAGTCCCCCTAATATGGATTGTGAAAGGTTTTGGATGTCCCCAACAACAGGTTGACATGGTTGCAAGGTCAGGACCCAGTCTGTTGTGATTGGTCTACTGCGGGCAGTGCATGTTGGAAACGTAACCCCCTTTACCATTACATTAAACACCCAAACAGCCATGGAAGACACAGAAATGTATTGATAAAGCATTGCAGTTTGTACACAAACGTATTGCTCTATTATTTATCAGAACTTCAAGTAATAACAAAGACAAACATCCACTATTCATCGACACATTTCTAGACAATTGCAAGCAAACAGATGTTGCTTTTAGCCAGTTAGCCAGAGACCTACAAGCTGCGTGGAGCGAACACAACACACACACAACTAAATACGTATTTTGCATGCTACCGAGTACATGAGAGCAACCATTTTTAAAGGATTACTCCACTTTCAGAATAAAAATTTCCTGAAACTTTACTCACCCCCATGTCATCCAAGATGCTCATGTATTTCTTCCTTCAGTTGCAAAGAAATTAAGGTTTTTCAGGAAAACATTCCAGGATTTTTCTCCATATAGTGGACTTCAGTGGTGCTCAACGGTTTGAAGGTTAAAACTGCAGTTTTAATGCAGCTTCAAAGGGCTCTAAAGGGTTTATCTAGCAAAACAATCGCTCATTTTCTTTAACAATTTTTCCTGTTTTCCCGGGTCTGCGCGTGCAATAAGTGGGCGGACATAATGCTAATGTTTTTACAACTTTGCAGGATGTTTTCAATTACTGCACACTGCATGAAAGGTAATTTTCAAAAATCCAGTTCATCCACTTTTTCCCAACATTGGGATCAGAAGGAAGATGATGCAAAGACTTTTTAGTTCAACTTGGCACTCTACAGCAACTTTGGAACCATCTTTATCGTTTGGTTTCTGCGTAGACCTGCGTTTGCCTCTATTGTTATTTACCTACTACATGCACAAATCAGTGGGCGGGGCTAAACAGGCAGTGATGTAGAAGCAGGCGTTGTTCTTCTTTTGTGGAGGCGGTGTTTGGCCATACTATTACATCATAAAGTGGCATATGTTTTGAGACTAACGAGAAAGTTGAGTTCTGAAGCTTTCAGGATGTTTTTATAATACAGTGACCTCTTGTATGTCAAAAGATCAAGGGAATTTTGATTTCTCTTTAAGTCTGTTCATTACACAAACCCAGCAAAAAACATCTGAATTCCAGGAATATAGCGAGTCATATAGATACTTTTATGATGTTTTCTTGTCAGTTCTCATTGACTTTCATAATTCCAAAATGCAAAAAATTTACCTTTGGAGTTCTACAAAAGTAAAAAAAATTACACATTTTCAAACAAGATGAGGGCAAGCAGTTGATGACAGAACTTTATATCAAAATGTTGTAGTATTTTGGCAGAATCAACTGTTACCATAGTAAATGTTTTGCAGTTACTTAGTCTCTATTCATGTATTAAGGATTCTCTCATGGTGCCTCGCAGTCGCCCAGTCTTTTCCAGCCACTAATTTCAGGCTCAAGTTATAAAACGTCATATCTGAGGTCATGTAGTCATTAGTGGCATGATGAGTTCAGAATGTGTGCAGACACCACACTCGTTCTGACAGGGGTTTGTCCGAAGACTCCTCTGTGAACTGCCTATCACGACTGAAACTTACTGCGCTAATTGTTGTCAAGCAAAGCCTGATCCCGCCTGGCCCACTGCGCCCAACCTCTCTGATGAAAGGAGTCCTTGCTTCCCTCTTGCTTTGGAAAGAGAAGGATGCCTTCAGCTCACTAGCAGTGGCTCTCCACACGTCGACAGGCCCCCCTCTAAACTGCCATCACATGAAAGACGCAGGCGCTCATCCCACAGAACTGACAGTTAAATGAAATATTTATTTTCAATATCTAAAAACATACATTCTGTCCTCAGCAGTAGTTGTGGAGAACATAGACTTCTGAAACACCTCGCTGCCACTGGAGTCTTGGCCCTCCAGTGAGTCAATTAGGGAGGCTTAGAAATGTTGGCAGGTCTCCTTTCCTTTTAGCTTCAGTCTAGGTCTAATTTTTCATCTTCCAATTCTTTTCATCTAGTGTGCACTTATGATTCATTTCTTGTGGCTAATCAATCGTAGGTGAAGTACATGTAGAACAGGCCGGTTCAAAGCTCGCCATGGCAGACAGATAACTGGGGCGGAAAGGTCGAGACTGACATTTGGTGATTTTCAGCCTTCATATCTCTCCAGTGCTCGCTTGTTTTTTTTTAAAAATATTACGTGTGCGTCATGCGTGCCAAAGTTGCCGAAATACTTTCAGGACCTCAAAAGAACAACACGTTACATAAATAACCTTCACGCTCATAAACCTGCTTCCTCACTCTGTTCTGCAAGCCTGGTCCAATTCTTCACTGACTGAAATAATATTTGAGTTGGCGTTACCATTAATACACTTCCAGCGAGTGTTGGCTCACATCAGAAGGGCTATCTAAAGGATGCGTGACCTTTTGAATGAATTCATATTTCTGTAATTGTGTTTTATGCTTGTTGCCCAGCATTGAGTTGGTTGTTATTTTATTGCATTTTACACAGAGTTCTGAGCAATTGAGATACCATTTATGAAACAAATGCTCAAAGTGATCTCTTTATTAAGTTTTCTCCTACAAACCCAGGACTTCTTATAGTTATTTTTCCCTCTTCAGAGCTGGACATGGGAATGACTTTATGTATTATTAAAATATTGTGCATTTTGGGCAAAGTAAAATTTTTAATTTTGTTTAATTGTGCGTTCATGCCTCTGTAAAACTCTGTAAAATATACCTGTACATAAAATTCACTGCAGTTTCCAGCTAAATGCACATATATTCCGCACAATAATATGCTACAACCTTAAAACACTTTAACGATTTGTAAACTAATAATCTTGACATTTGCATCACATAACCAGATCTATATGTGTGGCTTTTCTGACATAGTAAACTTGCTTGGTGGCTCACCTGGTACAACATTGCACTTAAGATGCAGAGTGCTTAGGTACAAGTCCTGTTTAACATGAGTCATCAAAAAAAAACAAAAAAAAAAACAGATTGAGTATTAGATAAAGCACCTTTAAACGTCACTCACCAGGAATTTTATTTCTAAACTGTCATGATATGTACATAAACCAGTGTAATAACATGTTGCCATATATTCATTTTTAACAGTTTCATATAAAACTGAGCCACTCACTGGACATTACACTTTGAAATTGTCGCAAAATGTCCAAGAAACAAAATGTCGCAAAGGCACATTTTTTATGTGCATGGGTTGTAAAATTCTGAATGATACAGATAAGTCAAAAATGATTTTCATGTTATAGCTTGTATTAAAAGTAAAGTACCGAAACTAAAATCAGTCATTTTAAATGCTACAATTGGATTTATGTGTCAACATTAAAAAAGCTAAATAAATAAATCGATATTATTAATGTTTTCAAGTAAGTGTTATCTGCAAAGGTAAATGTAAAAAAATCCACTTAAAGGAGAAGTCCACTTCCAGAACAAAAATTTACAGATAATGTACTCACCCCCTTGTCATCCAAGATGTTCATGTTTTTTTTTCGTCAGTCGTAAAGAAATTATGTTTTTTGAGGAAAACATTTTAGGATTTTTCTCTGAAATGGACTGCTATGGTGCCCCAAGTTTGATTTTCCAAAATGCATTTTAAATGTGTCTAATCTAGCAAAATGATCTGTTATTTTCATAAAAGTAATACAATTTATATATTTTTAATCTCAAACGCTCATCTTGTCTTGCTCTGCCTGAACGCTGTGTATTCTGGTTCAAGGCAGTTAGGGTATGTCGATGTCATATTTTCTCCCTCAACTTCAAAAATCATTTCAAAATCATCCTACATCGCTGCAGAAGTACCGACCCAGTCTTTGCAAAGTGAACATGCAAAGAAGATCAAACACCCTTAACAAAAAAGGTAAAACAGTGATATAGGACGATTTTGAAGTTGAGGGAGAACACAAAATGGGAGTTTTTCGACATACCCTAACTGTCATGAACCAGAAAACTGAGTTCAGGCAGAGTAAGACAAGACGAGCGTTTGACATTAAAAAGTATATAAATTGTATTATTTTTATAAAAATAACCGATTGTTTCGCTAGATAAGACCCTTCTTCCTCGGGCTGGGATCGTTTACAACCGCATTTGGGATCGTTTGAAGTCACATTTAAACTGCATTTAAACTGAAGTGGACTTCCAGAACATAAGATAAATAAAAAATAAGATAAGATAAATTAAAAAAATAAAAATAAAAAATCAAGTAACCTGGCACTGATATATCATCTATCCTTGTTTATATTCAGAGCTGTTGGATTTGATTTGGAAATTTCAGGCTTCTGGTATTTGTCCTTGCATGTTTATGCCATGTCTATAAACAAAGGGGGAAAAAAAGCTCTGGCTACAATGGTGGCAGATAAGTTTACCTTACTTGATTTTGAAGATATATGGCTTACTATTTGTGATGTTGGTGTAGTTAAACAGATAAGCACAAATGCTGCCCTTATTCTTCAGCAAGTAACCTGCCATTTTATGTTCCCAAAGTGATGTAGTGTACCTTTAATACTCCAGCTAAATCTTATTACAAATGTTATATATATAAAAATTCAAGATAGTAGTCAAAGCAAATGACAGGTGTGGTTACTATATAATTATTCCACTGATGAAGTATGTAGTTTTAATGTAGAATCAGTGGGCTACACTGAGTGGTAATTGGCTGGATTAAGTTGGCTCTGCTCTCGTCTCATTTAATCTATAAAGAATTCCACTCAGCATCTTGACATTCGTGTAAAGAGCAGGCGGATGAAAGTATGGAGGCTCAGAGGAGCTGGCTGTGCAGACGGAAAAGAAATATTATGCGTCAAGTGGGAAAAGTCTTACAAACCACCTTTTGTGTTGCTCATTCTCTTCAGACCCCCCACCCTCCATTTCTCTATATTTCTCTTTTCTCCCTCCAAACCTCCCACGATCTGTCCTGCTCCTCCTTATCTTCCTAGCCCCTGTCCTCAATTCTCAACGTTTCCTTCTAACTCTTGTCCGCTCTTTCAACTTGCTTTATCTTTTCACCTCTTTTTCCTCTCCCAGTGTCTTAGTATCACTAATAGAAACTCTCTCCATCCTTCTTTGCTCTCCACTGACATCCTGGATTTTGAAGAGTTGCGCCCCCACTCTTCACCCCACCCTCGTGCTCTTCAGCCTTGGCAGAGTGTTTTCCTGTTAGTTTAATTCTCATTTCAACTAATTAATATTTTTGCATATAGCATCTGCAGCTCCCATGAGACATTCCTTAATTAATCATTTATAAATCTACACTGCCTGCTAGTTTATTGCGTTCTGCCTTTGGCACAGACCTGCTGCACTGGGAAACCATGAATGATTAGTTAAAAGAATAAAAGATTTTCAGACCCCCCACCACTACACAAGCGATCAGAGTCTCACATAAATAAATCTCTGTGTTGTACTTTAGGTGTCTGAGTGACATGATAGTGGTTCATTTTTGCCTGACCTGTCTTTTTACCAGACATGCTATCAGTATATGCACTATATGCGATTTCAGTCAGACTAAAACTAATTTTCTAACAGTAATCTAGTAAACTTTGTGTGCCTAAATAGGCACATACATTTGTGAATAGTTCATGAGGTAGCCTTAGTTAATCATATCTTTAAAGTGAGTGCCGGTGTTCACAGTAGCAAACACATCACGAGCTGTGATGTCTGATTCATGACTTTTCTGATTCTATAGGAGTCAGTCAAAAAGATTCACAACACAAATTGTATCCGACTATGCACTTATGCACTATGCATAAGTGGTGAGTTAGTGTTTTGAATCATTCAAAGTCACAATTAACTAATTTTTCTCAAGATTCATTTGTTGGTTATGTCCAATTCTAAATGAACCTGAAACTGTATTATGATGTGTATTTCAGTGATAGAGCATTAACCGTTTATGTCACTCATATATACACTCAGTTATAAGAGAGAGAGAGAGAATAACTGTAGCTGTGTGAATTACCAGAATCTGTGCAGCTCTCCACAGTGTTCATCAGCAACATCTCTAATATAAAAAAACTGTAAGTTTAATTGCTTCAAGAACATAAACATTACCACCTCACTACTGAAAAATGTCATGTAGCTTTTCAGAGTCAAGGGCCGTGCTGACAAGACGTTTCTGTGCACATATAGGCCTGTATTTCCGTGTGTCTATACTATGTAAGTGTGCATTTGTACAAGAGACAGCATGGAGGAAAGAAGGCCTACTTTCCGTTGATAATAAAACATAATTTCATTGGAAAAACATGGAAATAGTTTGTCATTTTTATCCTGTTGTTTGTTGTATTCACTGACTTGGTCAGTGTCTTTGTGGGTTTTGGTTTGTTTGCTGTTGTAGGTTGTTGTAGGACATTTGAAATAACAGATCATTTAGCAAAGTGATATGGAACTTTAAATTTAGCTGTTCATTGCATTTCCTGAAAATGAAATGGACACCTCAAAACTTTTGGCAACCAATCAGAATCTAACATTCATCAGCTTTATTTATATATATACAGTTAAGGTCAAAAGTTTACACCCCCCTTTCAGAATCATTAAAAATGTTAATTATTTTACCAAAATAAGACGGATCATACAAAATGCATGTTATTGTTTATTTAGTACTGACCTGAGTAAGATATTTCACGTAAAAGATGTTTACATATAGTCCACAAAATAATAGTTGAATTTATAAAAAAAGACTTCAAAAGTTCAAAAGTTTACATCCCCTTGATTCTTAATACTGTGTTGTTACCTGAATTATCCACAGCTGTGTGTTTTTTGTTTAGTTGTTCATGAGTCCCTTGTTTGTCCTGGTCAGTTAAACTGCCCACTGTTCAGAAAATCTTTCATGCCCCACAAATTCCTTGGTTTTCCAGCATTTTTGTGTATTTGAACCCTTTCCAGCAATGACTGTATGATTTTGAGATCTTTTCAGGACAACTGAGAGACTCATATCCAACTATAACAAAAGGTTCAAACGCTCACTAATGCTCCAGAAGGAAAAAACATGCATTAAGATTTTTTTCATTATTTTGCCTAAATATATTTTTTTAATTTAGTACTGCTCTTCAGAGGCTACAGAAGATGGTTACATGTTTCCCAGAAGACAAAATAAGTTAAATTTACCTAAATGTTAAATGTTTCCTTGTGGAGCATCAGTGAGTGTTTGAACCTTCTGTAATAGTTACATATGAGTCCCTCAGTTGTCCTCAGTGTGAAAAGCTGGATCTCAAAATCAATGAGTCATTGTTGGAAAGGGTTCAAATACACAGAAATGCTGGAAAACCAAAGAATTTGTGGCATTTTTCTGAAGAACTGGAGGCAGTTTAACTGTTCAGGACAAACAAGGGACTCATGAACTAAACCAAAAAACACAGCTGTGGATCATTCAGGTAACAAGTTAGGGGAGTCAAGGGGATTTAAAACTTTTGAACCGGGTCATTTTTATAAATTAAACTATTATTTTCTCTTGTGGACTATATGTAAACATTTTTAATGTGAAATATCGTATTCAGGTCAGTACAAAATAAACAATAACATGCATTTTGTATGATCCCTCTTATTTTGTTCTTTTTCTGAAAGGGGGCTGTAAACTTTTGACCTCAACTGTGTTTGTGTGTATATATATATATATAAACCCAGTTTCTTAGATTACATTCAGGTGAAGTCATAACTGCTAAACATGAATACTTGACCCCTGATCACACCTCTGGTCAGCCACCGCCCCCCCGGAGAGCAGTGATTTTCTGACTGCACGACGCGGCCGCATATGCGTGCAGGGCTGAAGATGGGGGGCGAAAATCATCCGCTATTAATTCTGCTAAACTCTGACAGGGCAAGTGGTGACAGGGTGCTGAAACTGTCTGGGCTTTTATTGGAAAAGAGGCAGTATTTCCATCACTTAGAAGCGAAATAAATTAATTGAATCAACTGGAGGCGTTGTGGGAGCATTTCATAATGTCTCTCCACTCTGACAGGAAAGTGTGCCTTCTTCAACAGGGTTCCACCAAGCAATTAAACCTCCACTGGCTCCAGCAGGCTGGACTCACACAGGCCGCTGTTGCCTGTTATCAGTGCTTTCTCTCCCCCTCTTATCATCAAAGAGGCTGCACTTTAGTACAGAGAGGAGGTATATCTAGTAATAAGGTAACAGCGTAAAAGCCATCCACACTATATAATGCACTTACCGAGCTCTTGACCACACTAAACCGACCTGAATCCGACTCCATAAAACGGCGCGCTATAAATCATGCCCACTGGTCTCTTTTCCACTAACAGCCTGATACTACATTAACCAGAATTCCTCTCATTTTAAGCTACGCCGTGGCCCAGATTTCTATGCACTCACTCTAGGCATATGGGCCTCTGTTTGGCTCATTAGCGCCTCAGTTGTCAGCCAGACCTTGTGCTGCAGCACACGCAAGCCTCCCAGATAACACTGACAGAAAAGAATAATCATAACAGAGGAGGGGGAGAAACAGAGTGGGTCTCGCAGCCACGGTAATTACACTGCATTCATCTGAGGGGCTGAAAAAGAGTGTGTGTCTGTCTGTGTGTATGTGTGTGTGAGCCAGACACCATATGCAGGCCCGCACAACTACACAACAAGAACCAATCACTTTTATTGAAATGCATCTCAATTTCCCTTTTTTAATACTGAGGAGTCCATTAAGGATTCATAGGAAGACACAATAAATGGGAGGGAGGGATGGTGGCACACAGCTGTCTCCGCTCTGTCTTCATTACCCAGCATCCCTCTGTGCTTCTCACCATTGCCAGCCAACCAAATATCACCATAATGTCTCTGTTATAATGGAGTCTGCATAGATTCTGTGCATCTCACCCTTTGTTTTGCACTCACGCAAGAAACGCAGTCATCATCAAGCCGAGACCAGAAAATATAGAAGGAAACCTATGAGCGCTCAGATCCGATTCTACCGCCGTAAGCCGTATGTTTTTACGCGTAAGTGTTAACGGCGCGCTATGCCGTTTTTGAGGGTGCAGAAAGCTCTGAGACCACATAATTCTTCTCCTTTGCTTATATGCATCGGATTCAGGACCGACTTCATGCTGGCTGGTGTGATGAACAGGCAGTAACCTGATCCTTGCTGGAAACTTTTCAAACACCAGGATTTTTCTCGCTGTTTTCTCTGGCAACCCACTCACAATATAATACCCACATCTACATCATAAATCTCCCCCAGCCTCTCAGGCTTTAAACACTGCTGAGTGGTAGGATTAGATATGAATTTGGCAATTGCCAGGCTTGGAGATTTCTTGACAAAGTGACTTATAACGATTCTTTAAAATGAAATACCATGCTGACGGCATGGTAGACTTGTAAGTTATTGATTTAATTTCGATTTTCATTTCTCATAATTGCATCATATTCTGCGTCCATACTGGGCCGTGCCGGTGATGGAGGTGTTGATCTTCAGCTGGAGAGCTTTGAGAGATCTGGTGGAATAAGAAGGTATTACATCTGTGTCTTAAAAACAGCATGTATTTCAGTTCCAGGAACAGGAAAAAAAAAAGAGATTTTCATGGTTTAATAGAAGCAAAACATAAATGTAACACTTTACAACAATATTTGTTAACATTAAGGTTTCATAACCTGACAATGAACGATACAGCATATAGGTTCATATTAAATTCCACATAAAATAATGCTTTTTGTAACACTTGAAGATTAGGTAATACATTGAACTTGAACATAAAACAAAACAAAATTTCTAACATTAATCATCTAACCAATAATACTTTTTTTAATCAGTCTTTTTATATTGCACCTAATGCTTTAATGTTATTGTAAAGCATTACCAGCAAAAATAATGCAGATCAATATACTGTATGTGTACAATCTAGATATATAGATACAAGAAGCTGGACAGTTGTCCTTTCATCTTAAAACCCCAACTGTTGCTATTTGCTCATTATAGCAGTTCAAAATATTCAGTCTCATACAGTATTCCCTATGCCTGCATACAGATTCTGTCATCTCTCTCAATGAATGCGTAGGAAACAAAAGGTTGTGTTTATGAATGTGGAACTGATGGATTCATCATCTTGGAGTGAACTGATTTCAGTCATGGTGCCTTTTCAGAATCCATTACAGTTATGTGTGATGACTGAGGCTTGTGGGAAGGGGAGTTTGAAAGACAGGTGATTATTCAATGACTAGAGTAAACAAGCAGCAGCAGACTCAGAACATGCTTGATGGCTGTCAGATATGGTACTCTTACCTATACAGAGGTATACGTCAGTGTCTTGTGAGTTTATAAGTTGTTGTGATTTGCCTCTGGGGACATACTGATATTGTGTGGTTTTGTATTGCATTTATGTTGTCTTATTGACAGTTTGCTCAGTTTGTAGCACTCGGCTTGTATTCTGCCATTCTACCAGCTGATGTAGCTGATTTGCCATTGTCTTTACACAGGCGAGTTAAAGCTGCTTTGAGCAGGCTCTGTGTTGGCTCCGAATTCTGCGAAAGGCCCAATGCAGCATTAAAGCTCAGTCCTTTACTTCAAAGACAGCTTTGATGTTATTTTGCTTGCAAAAATGAAATGCATTGAAATTAATTTATAATTTCAGATTTTTAATTTCATTTATCAGTTTTCAAAATTTCATATTTAATGATGTTTTATTAACAAGGTTCAGGAGGAGCGCGTCAGATACCTAGCCTAATTATCACAAGAGGAGCTCACTCAAGTTAATCAACGCTACAATTTAAATACAGCTGACTTGCCTCTATCCATTTGATGGTTTATCAGCATCCCACCACCACCCCATCTCCTCACTCCTCACATGAGTTCTCACTACACCTAGGGGGGTTCTCTGGGTTCGGGCCATTCCCGAGCTCGGAGCCCTTCCCCGGACAGCACGCCAAATATGCATTACTATACTCCGGGTAATTATATGTAAGCGTGAACTCATGAAAAACACAATTCATAACATTATTTCTGCACTGTTTAGTGTTTTAATAGAAACTGATACATTTTTCAGCATCATCTTTGCTGAATGAAAAGTAATTGTCAGTGTATTTTTTATTTATTTATTTTTTTACCTGATACAACCCTTAAAATTATTTTTGTTGGTTTAACAGTTGAGGTCAGAAGTTTGCATCCCCTCTTCAATATACATAAAAATGTTAATTATTTTACCAAGATAAGAGAGATCATAAAAAAATCAATTTTATTGTTAATTTATTACTGAGTAAGATATTTCACATTAAAGATGTTTACATATAGTCCACAAGAGAAAATAATAGTTGAATTTATGAAAATGACCTTGTTCAAAAGTTTACATCCCCTTGATTCTTAATACTGTGTTTTTACTTGAATGATCCGCAGCTGTTTTTTTTTGTTTGTTTGTTTGTTTAGTGATAGTTGTTCATGAGTCCCTTGATTGTCCTGAACAGTTAAACTCCCTGCTGTTCTTCAGAAAAATCCTTCAGGTCCCACTAATTCTTTGTTTTTTCAGCATTTTTTTGTATTTAAACCCTTTCCAACAATAACTGCATGGTTTTGAGATCCGTCTTTTCACACTGAGGACAACTGAGGGACTCATATGCAACTATTACGGAAGGTTCAAACGCTCACTGATGCTCCAGAAGGAAACACAATTCAACATGTAACTATCTTCTGTAGCCTCTGCAGGGCGGTATTAGATGAAAAAATATGATATTTAGGCAAAAATATAATTGTATTGTAATATAATTATATAATTGTAATGAATGAGATGAAAAGAAGAGCAAGCTGTTTTTGAGGGCAAGAATTGCATTGAGAACAGAAACATTAATTGACTGAACTATCTATGGAAACTATTTTTGTCTTCACTAATTTAATGTAAGATTCTATCTGTTTAAATATATACTCTATAAGGCTGTAGAGATGCAGTCAAGATCAAGCCAGCCTCTTCTAGACTTGCACCTTACAGTACAGTAGCACTTTAGAGATGTACGTATTTAGTCAATGAATTGCACAGTCATCTTTGATATTGACATGTTGAGTGATTTGCAATTAATAAGAGAAAAGAAACAGCTGCAGTGTTAATACACAGTCTGAATACTTGTAATTAACCTCTAGAACGTGTCTCATTTCAAATCCATATATATGCTGGCCTTTGTATTCATTTTTTTTCTAATGTACCCCATCAAAACCAAAGCCCCTTGTGAAACCAGTGGAGCCATTAAAGGAAATTGAAAAACCAGGTCAGTTCCAAATGGATGTTGTCAACCGCCATTAGCAACATTCACAGTAGATAGAATAATCCACTCTCTGCAACACAAACACAGATCAGTCGAAGCTTTAAAAAGCCACCGCGAGGCCACACGCTGCGAGGACGTCACCTACATCAGAGCGCGAGCGATGAATAACCTTCCGACTCCGTTGAGAGAGCGTGTTCCCCCGGCGCAAGACAATCATCCCTCACATCCTCTTTACAAATGAAATGAAATGGCTAATAAAATTACTTGGCAGATCGCACACCTCATAAAGAGCACACAGGCCCAACTTTAAGACTGTTTACCCACCTGACTCCGTGCGAGGCTGCGATTTGGCCTCTTTGTCCAGATTGCACGGGAAAATGACTTGCTAATCTGTTTACTTATTTGGAGTAATTGGGTTGGGTGCCAGTGGAGGGGATTTCCTTGACTGTTAAAAGTCTCGGTGAGTAGTCCATTCCCAGCTCCTTGGGATAATTACTCTGACTGAGCCATGGCCACAGGGCCCACGCGCAGGGCTGCTTTTTAAACTGTAAATTATGAAGGATTAGCATTTATGAATTTTAAATCAGGACTGTGGTAGGAGACACTAAAGCTGCTTAGTGATTGCAAACGGCAGCATTTGAGCAGGCAGGCAGACGGGTAACCCGTTCCGTGCCAGTCTGCACATACACACACACACACTGAGCGCAGTCACACTCCTGACTGCAGTTATCAGCTTTAAGTGAATGAGGGGCTGACATCTTAACATCCCGTACATCACAGAGGAGTCTGCTAGGGGAAATGTTTGAGCCAGCCGCTGGGTACGTCTCTCTCTCTTTCGAAAGCTCTCGCTCTTCTTCACCCCTACCAGAGTCACGGCTTTGCCACTTGCTGAAGTGTCACAGTGAGCAGCATATCCAGTGAGTGATTATGATAATGTGGGACTTGATCCAAAATAAATTATGCATAATGGATTGATGTGACACCAAGTCATCAATTAGACGGATATCAACATTAAGAAATGTGACGCAGCACAATATTTTCTTTTCAGTGCTCAGATTAATTCGCAAATTATTCGCAATTCTCTCCATTTCGCCGGGCCTGATGTTGCCTTTACCTGATGCGCTCAAGGACGAGCGTCGCTCGCCCCGTCACCCCGCGACTTTCGACGGAAGGCGCGAGTCCAAAAAGTGCCACGGTACATTATTAGCTAGTGTGTGGGCTGCATCTTACCACCTGCATCCCCTGCTCATATCACACATCTGGGGCTGCGTGTCCCTCACTGGTGGGCCATGACCTGAATGTGTGGTGTTAACTGGCTGGGCCAAGCAGCTGGGGGATTCACTAAGGTCTTGTTGGTCTCTCTGCGCCACACGTCGTCTCCATGCTACATGACACATGAGCTGATTAACCTCCATCTCAACACCTCAGCCACCTTCAGTACAGGGCTCAATGACACATTATACCAGCCAATGTGCTGACACTCGACACACAGGCGGCGATAGCATGTCAAGCAGGTAACTTTACACCAGGAAAGTATCATTGTCAATGCAGAGAAAAAGTGCATGTTAACAACTTGGGTGGGTGGTGTACAAAATATCTTTTGAAAGTTGTTTGCAGCAACATGGATCTCCCTGCGAGCACATGGTGATATATATACATACAAACACATGGTGATATAGTGTACAAAAGGCTTTTATCCAAAAGCATTTTTTGTGCTTATTGCTGGGGTGCACAAGGTAGATAGATTAAAAAAAAAAAAAAAAATTCAAAATCAAATCTTAAAGGATTAGGATTAGTTCACTTCTGAATTAAAATTTCCTGATAATTTACTCACCCTCATGTTATCCAAGATGTCTTTCTTTTTTCAGTCGAAAAGAAATTAAGGATTTTGAGAAAAACATTCCAGGATTTGGACTTCAATGGGGATCAGCTAGTTGAATGCCCAAATCGCAGGTTCACTGCAGCTTCAAAGGGCTCTACACGATCCCAGTCAAGGAATAAGGGTCTAGCAAAACGATCTGACATTTTCTAAAAAAAAATTACAATTCATATACATTTTAATCACAAATGCTTGTTTGACTTTCTTTGCATGTTTACTTTGTAAACACTCGGTCAGTACTTCTGCCTATGTCACATGTGACCTTTCCAATATGATTACGTAATGCGTGAAGTCATAGACGGAGAGCTAGTGCAAGATAAGCATTTGTGGTTAAAACGTATATACATTTTTATTTATTTATTTTTTTAGAAAATGACCGATCATTTCACTACATAAGACCTGGAATGTTTTCCGAATTTCTTTTCGACTGAAGAAAGAAGTCATCTGACATAGGGGTGAGTAAATAATCAGGAAATTTTAATTCTGGAGTGAACTAATCCTTTAGGATCAAAATTCAAAATCAAAACTAGGATCTAAAACCAAGATCTGCTAAATGACTACATGCAAAAAATAAAGGAATTTGAATAACGCTATACAATAACGTTCAATTTGTTAATGTTGGTTGATGCATTTGGTTTTGTGATCTAGCATTTTCCAAAAATCTTACGTTTAATTTTACATATACTAATAAATTTGTACTATTTTGAGATGTATAAACGGTGTTATTTATTTCAGTAACGAGTAATCAAACGAATTACTGTTTCCTCCGTTACAACGCCATTACTGTTACTGACAATAAAATGCGGCAATACTATAATTTATTATAATATTACTGTAATTTTATTTTCCAGTTTATCTGAATGGATGCGCAGCATACCTGTATTTGACGAACTGTAAACTCTAGTGTGAAGGCACACGAGTAGCCGTCGCTTTGTCTCACACACAAAGAAAGATACAGAGGGAGAAAGACTTACATACCATGCAGAATTGGCGAGCTACATGTTAACGATATTCTTTGCTGTATTTTCCGGTCAAAATAAGGGAGCTCCTCTGGAATTCTTCAGCTTTTAAGAATTGCTGGTTTCTCTGGTAGTAGGTGGAACAAATGGGCAAACGGCTATCTCATTGGCTGACGCTCACCTCGAATCAGTTCGAGTGAACGCAGACAACGTGATTAATATTCATGAACCCAGCAGCTCGTTAATTCTTAGTACGTTTTATCTTGTTATTAGTAGTAGTGGAATTCATAATTTTGTTATCTAAATTATAATGTCAAATTATAATACTTGTCTGACTAATGCTAAATGTGTTTCAGATATTTAAAAAACTTTATATATGTATAGTAGTCAACATTTAAAAAACACCTTTCATCAGAGTTGTCCTAAAACCAAAACAACACCCATTCTTGTCTTAGGACAAGTCTTAGATGAACTTTTTTGATCCACTTCAAATGTTGACTAGTATATAATAGTATATCACATATTTAATATTATTCTGGTGAGTAAACTAAAAATTTCATTACTTTAATTTAAATTTCATTCTGTTAATATATTTAATATTGGGGGCATACTATTTATTTAATATTGGTTTAATATTGGTTGGCAACTAATTACTTTTTTAAAAGTAACATGCCCAGCACTGATGAACATGAACTAACAATAAATCTATTTATGAATAAACATTAACCTAGATGAATTAATTCTGTAAAAATTGACAAAACACACTTTATATTAGATGACTTTGACTACTATGTACTTGCATTGAATAATTTGATACAATGCACTTACTGTGTACATACATGTTTTTACATGGAACTTATATTTTAAAAATACCTGCATGTAATTACATTTGTAATGAATTTCTGTAATACATTTATAGTTACACTGTTGACACATCCCTTATACCTTAACCCACCCTTAAACCTACCCATACCACAAAACCTGTCCCTAACCGTACCTGTATCCCACCTCATTAGCAGCAAAAGTGTTTTGCAATAAAATATGAACATGATAAGTACATTTTTGATGTAAGTACATAGTAGTTAAGGCCACCTAATATAAAGTGGGACTTGATTTTGTTCCAAGTGACATTTCATTTTGATTGCTTATAACTTTTCACTGCAAATACCACAGTAAACACATTTATCAATTATTCTGCTGGTATGTTAACAGAAGAAAGACGGTGTGAAACAAGCTGAAATAATAAACAATCTAGTGTGAAGGAAAAGAAGGATTGTTTGGATGGGAAAACTACAGCAAATCTTTCAATTTGCTGTAAAGACAACAAAGTAGGAGGAGAAAATTTGTCCTATTAAATCTTGTGTTTGTTCAGCATGCTGGGCCTCCTCTGGCCTTGTTCCTTCACTTGGAAGCATAAATGGACATATCTTATTGATTTTCTTTCAAACCGGATTGCAGTGATTCTTGTGAATATGGTAGACTAATTCAGCTGGTGATGTCCGCCGGGAGAGCATGTGCTGGGGGGGCCAGGCGTTATAGGGTCCGCGAGCACTCCTGCAGCACGGCTGTGGGCCTCATTACACCAAACAGGGGCCTAATTGCTTTTCCCTTCTGTCCCATCTCACGCTCCTTTCCTTCACGGCCAAATTAAATGGAAAGTTTTTTAATTATTTATCAATACCACGTCTGCTGGTGGATCAATCAGTGTGAATGGTTATCAAATATAATGGGATCAAACAGGCTGATGGAACGCTGTGAAACATTGATCGCAGTCTTAAGCATTTCTATGTGTTCCTTAAGAAACCCAATTATTTTTCTTTGGCAGGAGGAGAGTGACAGTGGCTTTGTTAATTTGGCCATGGAAGACACAGGATGAGGATAGTGCCCCAAGGGGGGACAGTTGACCTACTGAAGTGTGGCTGACTTCAAGGTCTTGTCATTCATTGCCATGAATCAACCCCCTATATAGCCTCAACATTGTACATTCAATGAAAAAAGCTCTGCTCTACGTTTCTGGCTCTCGTATGTTCTGAGCACAGAAGGATGTTTCTCCTACTATGGCAAAAAAAAAAACCTCTAGTGTACTATTTTATAAATAACACTTTTTACAAAGTTGGCAATGGCAAAATCACAGCTTAATTGGAAATTACACACACAAATATTCAGTTCACAAAATTAACTTATTTCTTTGCACATCACATGTCTCATGTTTCATCTCAAGTATGCTCTTCATTAACACTGTCTCCTTGGTAACCGTGTATGTTGATGTTTGAAACACTTTATTAGGGGCCAAATTGTTCAGTGTAGTACAAATGTCAACACAGTGAATAATAATAGTTTATTATTACTTATACTAGGGGACTGTTGAATGTTTGAATCTGATTGGCTGACGAATGTTTTAAGGTGTGCAATTGTTTTCAGGAAAACACACATCTAAAGTAGTTCCAGGCAGGTCTTGACTTTTCTCCCAGTCGCTCTCCCTTACAAACGCACACACATACAGTATAAACACTCACACACACGATTTTTAGCAAAGAAATAGTTTAGCAACTTAAAACCTACGTAAATTTCTCACCAGCGATGTAATAATGGCACCAGATGAACTTACAGTTTCACTATTAGTTGAGACCCTGCTGGCGAACACAGATTCAGGTAATTCATTCACACTGTAAAAAAAATCAGTAAAATTTATAGTACAAAATTCGCAGGTGTGGTTGCCAAAATTTTACTGTAAAAAAATATGGCAGCAACATTTTAGATTCTACGTATTTAATTTAAATATAAAAAACGACTGATATCATGTTAATATACCAACCTTTTGAAGTTATGAAATCTGTTTAGTACCTTTTTAGTTGTCAGAGTTCTGTGTGCCATTTGGACTGTTTATGTTTGTTTTTCCCATTGTGCCCATATTTGGTTCTTCCTGTCCTCATTTTGTCCTGATTAGTTTATTTACTACACCTGTCTGTGTCTTAATCACCACCCTTTATAAGTCTGCTTGTGATTTGAGTTTGCTGTCGGTCCTTGACGTTATTTGGATGTGTGTGGATTATCGTTCTGTTCCTGCCTGTTCCTGCCTGTTCCTGCCTGTTCCTACTAAGAGTTATATTAAATTGTTATTTGTATCGTATCTCGTCTCTCGACTCATCTATCCAGCACGTACCGTGACAGAAGGACCGACCCTACAGTTTATCCCCGGCGTTTCCCTGCTTTATTTTTTCCGTTTTTTTTTTCTCAGTGTTTGTTTTTTTGTTTTTCGTTATGGATAACCCTGCTGTCCTCCTCCTTCTCCTGGAGCAGGGGAATCGCTCTCTCGTGGACCACACTAGAGACTTTGTCCACCTCGTACCACTCACACACTTCCCGGACAGCAGCCTTTGCACATTTTACCGTGCAGGACTGAACATCGCCACGAAAGCGCAGCTGTCCGGGGAGGGTCCACGAGAGAGCTTCGCCGACTACATGGAGTGGGTGCTGGTGTCCTGTAGATCTTCGTTGACCGCGGAGGATGACACCAGCCCCACTCAAGACCCAGAGCCCAGCCAACCAGCACCCCGACACGCGGAGTTTGAGCCCGAGCCCACCGCGGATGACGAGCCAGAGCCACGAGCGACAGAGCTAAAGATCGCCACAGAGCCAGAGCCCTACACATCCGATCAGGTGCGAGAGCCGGCTACATCTACCATGACGGGGGAGTGCAAGATGGAGCGTGTGAGGGCTATGGAGAGCCCTGCCCACTGCACCACTGCTGGGGGTGAGCTGGATGATAACTCTGGGGACTTGATTGACTTTTCTACGGAAGATCTAGAGAATAACTCTGGGGATTTAATAGACTTCTTTACAGAAGTATCTACCTGTCTCGTTATGCCTGCCTGTATGGAATCCCCACCCACCCTCCCTCTTCTGCCTATGTCAACATCTGTCTGCTCACTGCTGTCCCCTGACAGCCCCTCTGCTCACCCTCAGCCCACCACCTGTGCAGTGGGTGCGCCGCGGGTCTGCCAGCTTCCATCGGCGTCAGGGCTGGAGGATCCCTCATCTCCGCCTCCAGCCTCAGAGTCCAGAACTCCGCCTCAGCCCTCCGACCCTGCGGCTTCACCACGGCTCTCAGCGCCCTCGTCTCCATCGTCGCCCATCGGTCCACCAGCTCCACCGGGCTCCCTCGTCTTTCCGGCTCCGCCCTGGTCGGTCGTCGGCCCTTCATCACCTCAGGACTCTGTTCCTACGGCTGCGCCTCGTCACTCCGTCCCACCGGCTCTGTGGACCTCCTTCCTCCCTCTGGCACAGCCTCCATCCTCTGTCGCTCCGGCTCCGCCGCGGACCTTCAGATCTCCGCCTACGCCTCGGTCGCCAGAGCCTAGGGCTCCGCCTTGGCCCTCCGGATCCTCGGTGTCGCCCTGGATCTTCGGCTCTCCGTCTCCGCCTCGGGCTCCTCCGCCAGCTCCTCCGCCAGCGGCTCCGCCTCCGTCGGTCGCCCCCTGGAGTCGTCAGCCTTTTCTCCACCATGGCTCCTCCCTCCGTCGGCTCCACCGTGGGTCGTCATGATGGCTGTGGTCTGGGTCTCGCATGGCTCCTCCTGCTCCGGGTCCCTCCTGAGTTCTCCCTGGCTCCTCCCTCCGTCGTCACCACCCTGGACTTTGTTTATTGTCCTCCTCCCGGAAGACCGTCCGCCACCAGAGCCTCCTCCCACAATGACTTTATTATTTTCACTCCTTTCCACGCCGCGAGGTCGCGCCTTCCGGGAGGGGGGAGTAATGTCAGAGTTCTGTGTGCCATTTGGACTGTTTATGTTTGTTTTTCCCATTGTGCCCATATTTGGTTCTTCCTGTCCTCATTTTGTCCTGATTAGTTTATTTACTACACCTGTCTGTGTCTTAATCACCACCCTTTATAAGTCTGCTTGTGATTTGAGTTTGCTGTCGGTCCTTGACGTTATTTGGATGTGTGTGGATTATCGTTCTGTTCCTGCCTGTTCCTGCCTGTTCCTGCCTGTTCCTACTAAGAGTTATATTAAATTGTTATTTGTATCGTATCTCGTCTCTCGACTCATCTATCCAGCACGTACCGTGACATTAGTACTCTGATAACCACCAGAAAAACAAAGCCCATAACAAAGCCCGCTTTTTATGCCTTTTATTGTGATAGGACAGTAGAGATGATAGGAAAGAGCTGGGAGGAGAGAGGGGATCGGCAAAGGACCTTGAGACGGGAATCAAACTCGGGTCACCGTGAGCACAGTTGCGCTATATGTCAACGCACTAACCACGAGGCTATTGGCGCCAACCTGGTAATGTTAATTTACAGGTTTTACTGTAAATTTTACAGTACATTCTTTTTCACTTCCAAAACTGTATTTTACTGTAAAATTTAATTAAACTAAATACAATGTCCAAAACAGTTTTTTACCATATGTGACCCTGGACCACAAAACCAGTCGTAAGGGTAATTTTTTCAAAATTGAGATTTATACATCATATGAAAGCTGAATAAATAAGCTTTTCATTGATGTGTGTTAGGATAGGATAGGCAGAGATTTTCTCAAAATATTGAGAAAATCACCTTTAAAGTTCTTAAAATAATGTTCTTAACAATGTATATTACTAATCAAAAATTAAGTTTTCATACATTTACAGTAGGAATTTTACAAAATATCTTCATGGAACATGATCTTTACTTAATTTCCTAATGATTTTTGCCATAAAAGAAAAATCAATACTTTTGACCCATACAATGTATTTTTGGCTATTACTTCAAATAAACCCCAGCGACTTAAGACTGGTTTTGTGGTCCAGGGTCACATATATAGTAGGGGAATTTACCATTAACTAGGGCTGCCCTCGACTAAAGATTTCTCTGGTCGAATAGTAGTCGTTCATTTTAAGCATTAGTTAACTATTAGTCGCACATTTATTAATAAACCATAAAGTCATAATAATGAGCCTTTAATTGTCTACATAACCTAATAAGTGTGGACAATTGTGGATAAACTAGCGCTTTCTCTGCTTTCGGCTTAAGAGATGAAGTTGGCGACACTGACTTGTCATCTCTGCAGTAGTGGATGTGCCTGTATGCATGTTTCATACGGATTACATAATGTGAAAATATTTGTTTTCTATTTAAATTGGTTCATTTAAAAGTAGACATTTTGCTCTCTATAGATTTATTTTGCATGTCTGTAAGGAGAGTATATAAGGAGTTTCGCGCTCAAGTTCACAGAGACTGAGATGGCAGAAAGCGCATCCTGTTTGCTTTCATTATTTTACAAAAGCACAACGTTTCGTTGTTATTCTGAGTGCACACAAATAAATTTATAGTCTTTACAGATTCGAAAGATGTATTACCTTTGTCTGTATGACCAAAAATGACGGAGCAAGTGACTGCACCGGCGCCTCCATCTGTCATGCAGCTTCCACGCTCCACACAGACACTAGTGCACATTTTTCTAGATTAACACATTAGATTGAGCAGCCATGTAAAGCCATAGGTGAGTGTTTGGATGTCCTGCCCGATGTACTATATTACCACGGACTGCATTTTGGTCGACCAAGCCTCTTCTTGTCGACTAACGGTTAGTCGACTGTTAGGGGGCAGCCCTACCATTAACCAATTAATAGGTTTTTACTGTATAATTTTTTACAGTCTTTTACCGTTAAAATCACGATCATTTTTTACAGATCATTTTTCTCTCTCTGTCTCATATAACTGCATCAATAACTGGATTACTATCAACGGCTCAAACCTGTGTTACTAAATCTAAAATGACATTTTGGAATTTGCAACACAGGCATTGGATGAGATGCGTAAGAAATGAATCATACTCACAAGATCTTTTTAAAGACTAAAACATGATGAATGTCTTGAAATACAACATCTGAACAATGTCTTGAGGTGTGGTAACCGTATTATAAGCAGAATAACTGACTCCAGTCTGTTAAAATATTAGAAAATAATGCATACCCAAGGTGTAATCTCCTTATCACCTCAGTGTGCATTATTTTCTAACATTTCAATGGCTTGTCGTCAGTTATGCCTTACTTCACCCTATGATTATGCTCAGTGGTCCGCATGCGCAACCAAAATAAGAAAATGCGCTGTGTAAATAAGTTCAGAGTGCGCATTTGCAAACTGACATGGTTGCACCTGTTAATACACAATTACCATTTTAGATCGACAAACTCTTATTTATAAGATTTCTTTTCGAACTGAAAGCATAATTTTAGGCTATTCCCTGACGTTTTAAAAGCACAATGCAAAAACATGACATTTCATTCACTGACGCTCTTTAATCAGAAGCACTAAAAATTATGAAAATTCACATAAAAAAAGTAAATATTAACATTTTATTTTTAAGTTTACTATAAAATAATTGCATTTTTAATTAATACTCCCTTTTTGTTTTAAAACATAATAGTATTACCACACTTTTTGTTTGTTATTTTATATATATATATATAAAAAAAAACTAAATAAATAAAATCCAACGATCTTATTATCACTATTATTTATATTTTTTTAAAGTCATATTTTATGGGTCACACTATGTGTAGTGTGAGGACCAAACCAAATCTCCAGGTACTCGTTTGATGATATATTATTAGAGTTAAAAATGATATTTTTATGATGAATTTTCATATTTTAAGATAACGAAAAGATTTTAAGGGAAAAAAAAATCTATTCATAAAAGACATTTGAAAAGTAGCAAATATAAACAATGAACCATGAAAAGTTTCCAAACACACATAATGTGACCTTTAAATAATAATACCAGTTAATATCAGCTACTTTAAATAAAAATCTATGTCTGGGACATAAAAGTGTCTGCCTAAAGTTGAAGAAACACCCACAAACAGATCTTCTATCCTTCTACGTTACGATTTAGCAAATTGTGCTGTCACATTGAAGAGTTCTTCAGATGATGAGACAATCTGCCTTTTTGTGTACTGTTGCTCAGACACTGAACACACACGAGGGCAAAGTCGGACTTTTCATAACACTTCTTATCCTGATTGTCAAGATTAGCCGATGTTACAGCACAGGGCCTTATTGGCAGAAACTTTACTTGCTCATGCTACATTCTATCAGGCTGTGCAAGGTAGTGTGCTGTCGGGAATTATTAGCCGACAAAACAACAATGCAATCTTATTTCATACAACACATATTCAATCACAGAAGAACTCAGTGTTTCAGGTGTCGTAAACAAGACAAGAGATGGTTCGGGTATTTCAAATAAATTAAGTCCACGAGATGAATTTCTTTTCCCTAATATTTAGATATTAATGAAATTCACATAGGTGCTCCCTTAACATATTCATTCATCCAAGACCAGTAAGTAAACAATCAAATATTGAATTCAGAAGACAAGCTAACATAAAAGGAAAGATATGATATTTCACTTCATTTTTTTTTCTAGAGTTCTGCTGGAATTGGATTATGGAGCTGGGAGGGGGGGATGATTTGTAAGGGGAATTGAGCACCACAAAATAAATTCTCACCTATTCATATTTAAATCACACCTAGGTGCTGCAGATAATCCATTTTAAGACAGTATGAACTCAAAATGAAGGTCCAGGACCCATACATCTGAAATAAACACATTATCGTTTCCTCCACGAAGAGAGAGAAAAAGCACACCCCATCCCGGCACCGTTCCAGGTTGTTTTTATGTAACCCCCCCCCCAAAAAATGTTGAACTGCTGAACGTAGTTGATTATTTTCCAAAAGGCATAAACAACTCCCATCCATATTCATTAGGAATTTGAAGCTGTTTCTCCAATCAACATGTCATGTGGATTCTCAGCCAAAGCGCCTTCCAGCAGCAACGCTGTTTAGCTGGATCAAGTAAACCTGATTTTGTTTCGACTTCTCCTCTCCATTCAAATGTCATTCCCTATCAGTCCCACGTCCCGTGATGGTTGCGCTTACATGTCGGTTACTGATTCATTAATCCCCTGGAATGGCTTTTTTGGGTGAACACAGAGACTTAAGCTTTGAAGAGGGACAAGGTTTAGTGTGAAGATGAGCTGTGGGCGGTAGTGGTGGTGGTGACGGCGCCAGCTTCTAATGTGAGAAGAGAAATATAAGAAAGTGTGTGCAGGAGTTTGTGGGTATAGATGCAACCCTCTCGTGAACTCAATGAGTGTAAAATCAAGTCAAGTGGGATTGTGGGATTGCATCATTGTGCAGGTTTTTAGTGTTTGTGTGTGGGGGTATAAGTGTTTGTCCTGGATGTAAGTGTTTGGATATATTCATGCATCTCTTAGATACACACCTCCTCCATAAACATAACTTTCAGAAATGTAAAGAAAATTGATCATAGTTATCTTCAGAAAATTATACAATACTTACTGTTCTTTCGTCTCTTGCTCTCGAGTACTTGTTATTTTTTAGGCAGACACACTGTTATCTTGACGGTACGTCCAGAAAGAGATGCTCTGTAAACACTTGTGAATTTAGAGCACATTCGTCATCTACAACAAGCCATCATATATGCTCTCTCTAAACAATGCATGTCCCCTGTAGTTGTACATTGGGGGTGGACAAAATGACAAAAACACTGTTTAGACTGACTGAATGTCACAACTTTGAAATGACTTGAGTATATACGTTTTTAGTATTTACATTTTAGATTATGGTCAAGATGTTGATATCGGATGTTACATATATAATTTTGTCAAAGAAACAGTTGCATTTGAATATTGTGCCCGAGTGAATCTGTCATGCATAATCCTGGTTTAACAAAGAAAGGCCACTGTAAGAAAGGAACGGCCACCTTATGACTGAAAGAAGCAATTAGCTTGTTAGCAAATGCACATTAGCAGGCCCAAGTTAAAAAAGAAAAAAAAAACTATATTTGAATCTGATTTGAGTAGGGCTTGGTACTGAGTTCAGTACTTTTTAGGCACCAACCGAATTGCCTTAAAGGAGAAGTCCACTTCCAAAACAAAGATTCACATATAATGTACTCACCCCCTTTTCATCCAAGATGTTTGTCTTTCTTTCTTCAGTCGTAAAGAAATTATGTTTTTTGAGGAAAACATTTCAGGATTTTTCTCCATATAATGGACTGATATGGTGCCCCGATTCCAAAAGGCAGTTTAAATGCGGCTTCAAACGATTCCAGATGCAGTTGTAAATGATCCCAGCCGAGGAAGAAGGGTCTTATCTAGTGAAACGATCGGTTATTTTCATTAAAAAAAAAAAAAATTTAAATACTTTTTAATCTCAAATGCTCATCTTGCCTTTCCCTTCCTGAACTCTGTGTATTCTGGTTCAAGACAGTTAGGGTATGTTGAAAAACTCCAATCGTATTTTCTCCCTCAGCTTCAAAAATAATTTTAAAATCATCCTACATAACTGCAGAAGTTCCGACCCAGACTTTGCAAAGTGAACATGCAAAAAAAGATCAAACACCCTTAACAAAAAAGGTAAAACAGCGATATAGGACAATTTTGAAGTTGAGGGAGAACATAAGATGGGATTTTTTTCGACATACTGTACCCTAACTGTCATGAACCAGAAAAAAACAGTCCAGGAAGAGTAAGACAAGACGAGCGTTTGGCATTAAAAAGTATATAAATTGTGTTATTTTTATTAAAAAAACCGATTGTTACGTTAGATAAGACCCTTCTTTCTTGGCTGGGATTGTTTACAACCGCATTTGGGATCATTTGAAGCTGCATTTAAACTGTATTTTGGAAGTTTAAAATCGGGGCACCATATCAGTCCATTATATGAAGAAAAAAGCTGAAATGTTTTCCTCAAAAAACGTAATTTCTTTACGACTGAAGAAAGAAAGACATGAACATCTTGGATGACAAGGGGGTGACTAAATTATTTATAAATTGTTGTTCTGGAAGTGGACTTCTTTAAAACTATCGAGTATTGAAAAATGCCTTGTTATTCGGTATCAAATTTCAAGGGATTAATTTCGTCAACATCAGTGAGCCAATAAGCATGCAGCATGCTTGATGTGCCTAAATCAAGTGCTGGTCAATGGCTCTGGTGAGGTATCAAGGGCAAAGGC
Source organism: Labeo rohita (assembly GCF_022985175.1). NCBI lineage: Eukaryota > Metazoa > Chordata > Actinopteri > Cypriniformes > Cyprinidae > Labeo > Labeo rohita. Next base: position 33,455,085 of record NC_066875.1, on the reverse strand, counting down.
TACATTCACACTGTCAGTTTTTGGGATTGACAACTGCATGTACTTCCCGTTCCCGTTCACACAGCAGTTTACAGAAGCATCTTGAATGTCTGTATGAACGTGCAATGGGAGTCAAACCTTACTAGTAACCATAGCAACAGTAATATCAAAGATGATGGCGTCCATAAAAGTTTTATCACTTTCTGACACATCGTGATTCCTTAAAATTTACGGGTGTGAGTTCGGTTATAGAATGCAGTTGTCACACCTGTAAATAACCTTACTGTGTGTGAACGTAACCGTATTAAGGACTCAAATACAGGGCTGACAACCATATTCTGCTGCTGTGTGAACGTGGCAAAACACTAGTTTACGCCTGTTACGCCCAGAGACGTGGCTCACACGTGAGGCTATAGTTTGTGATTTAAGGCTACAGTTACACTAGTGTGTTTTCATTTTAAAAAAGCATTTAAAAATGAAAATGATCCTCGTAAATACTGGTGTTTGTACTGCGTTTCAGAAAAGATCTCTGTCCACACTACATAACCAAAAACGCATGTTATGTGACCATAATGCACACTGTAGCATCATGCTACATAAGATAATTTTTAAGATTTATAGTACACTTTTACTCAAAACTCACATTAAACCACCATTAAGTGTTTGCAATAAAATTTTTGAACGATACCCAGCCCTAAATTTGAGCTGAAGTTTGACGCAGGGACAAAGCCACTGGTGGCAAGCCTGCAACCAAAAAAGGGTAACGGCTAATGCTAACACTTCTGTTTTGGCAGCACCTGGGGCAGGAGACCAGAGGCTGCTTTTTTTTTTAATGGATGTCAATGGAGGAGAGACTTCACTACGCTGAATAAACAGCTTTTTAGAGTAAACAGCTTATCATTTAATGAATCGCCAGCCTATCTGCAAATCTTCAACATGTTTTACACTAACACAGTAGTAAATAATACAGACCCTCTCATCTCCCTATAGTAAGACAATCTCTGTCACTTACTATGCCATCTTTGTCACCTTGACTAAATGTTAATAGAATTTATTTTAATATGTTATTGAATCATGCTTGGTAATTTATTTATTTATTTTAGTTTTTTAGTCTTTTTGCATGAAAAAGTAGATAGTAACTGTGCTTGCATGACCGGTTCTTTAAATAACCTTTGACTGAATGATCCTTTGTGGAACCAAAAATGGTTCTTCTATGGCATCGCTGTGAAGAACCTTTTAAAGCACCTTTATTTTTAAGAATGTACTAGGCACAGAATTCTGGGTATAGTAATTTTGCCAGAGAAACATTTTATCATTTAGAGTTTGCTCTTTTGTAGCTCTGGTCTTTTATAGCTATTAAATTAGTGTTGATAATATGTTGATAAATTGTTCTTGAATGTGATAATACAACTTTTTTGGTGGCTTGGCAAACAGTTTGAAACCTTGTTGAAAGAGAATAAGGATTTGTTGAGGGTCCCACCCTGTCACCTCATCTCATCTCACAGTTTAGAGTGCACAACATACACAAAAAAGGCCACGTGCATCAAGAGTATAAAGACGGATAGGGTGAAAACAGTTACTTTCGTTGTAATGACTGACCTTTATCCAAAGCAGCACCCATGCATTTTTATGCACGGGCATAAATAGCTGAGCTACATAACAATTAAGCTAACCTTTCTGTTTGAATAAGAGGCAATTTCTCAGCACGCTGAAATTACATGAATGATGAATTATTTTTGTGTTGGAGAGCAGAGATGTGAAGAAAGGGATGAGATAAGGAGGAGGGTGCAGAGTAAAAACAGAATGGGAGGGAAAGGCCTGCTTCTCCTATAAATCCATGTTATAAGGCCTAAATTTTGGGAAACAAAACCAAGGTAGACATACATGATCTCTTGTGCTGTTTTTTTTTTTTTTTTTCGGAAGTCTCAGTGGGATTCATTAATGCGTGTCCCGGCAGCAGTCTCACTTGCACCGTACATTCGGCTGGGTTAGTGCTCATCCCCAAATTACATTTAATTGGACAATTACTCAAACTCAGAAAACCTCCCCACAAGAAGCCAACAAGGCTGCTAATAAACACCTTGTCTTCTCAATAAAAACAAGGAAGTCATTTACCTGACCCAAGAGGCACAATTTTTATCTGTGCTAAATTTATTTTCAAAATAATTGCGGCGCGCGGCGTGAGGAAGAATATTAAAAAGGCGGCTATGCGAAGGAAGAGTAATGCAGGCCAACCCCAGGCCTGCTGTGCAGCCCTCTCCCCTGGGAGAGAGGCTCATTTGTTCCCAAGATAAGAGCATTTCACACACTCACACACACACTCGCACAACTATAATATTATTGCTGTCATGGCATAATGAAATAATTACTGGTTTGCCCATGTTCGCAAAGACGCAAACACACGCGCGCACGCTCACTCATCTCCAATCCCCTCTGCCTCTACCCCCCACACGGAACAAAACTACTTTTGTATGAGATTGTTAATTAAAGGCTGCTGGTGGAGGACGTCCATATTGGCCACATTATTCCTTTAGAATGAGCAACGACTGTTGAACAATGTATAGCGCCTCAGGACTCACAGCTACTTCCTAGGGTAGGAAGCACACCAAGTAGGTGTTTAGTGGAAAAAGTGACCACTGCAAAGTTTTTGGCCTTAGTTGGCACTCAGTCGTATCTTTGCACTGGAGATTCTTGGGAATTGCTCACCTCTGTCACTGTTAAACCTCCTAGATACGGACACAGAAAATGGATATGCTGGCTAGCTTTTTTACTTTATCTAGCAGGAAATGCATTGCCTTCAGCAAGTAATGATTTGTGCTCAGGCACTGGGACGTCACTTAAATTCACAGGGTCCAGGACTTGTTTTGATTCGTTTAGGTAGGCCCCTCTCACCAGGCCCAAATGAGTACTGCAGGCTGTACAGTACAAGGTTGTGTAAAATCCAGAATTTAAGAAATGGCTTCCTTTTAATTTAATTCCACAATTATAGAAAGTTGAATTAGAACTTGAAATGGAATGACAGAAAAAGGAAATTACAAATTACAATAAAAATCAGTAATATTGTAAAATAGTACAATTTAAAATATTTTAATACTTATTTAGTGTAATTTATTCCTGTGATGGCAAAGCGAATTTTCAGAGGCTGTTACTCCGGACTTCAGTGTGTCAGGATTGTGTTCTGTTTTGTCTTGTCTATTCTGTTTTCCTTGTGTTTTTCCCCTGTGTTCCAGTGTATTTTGGTATGTTCCTTGTCTCCCCCTTTAGTTCTGTCTCCATTTGGTTTAGTCTTGCCCATATTTGTACTTCCCCTTATTATCTCGTTTGTGACCACTCCCTTGTCTCTGTGTATTTAAGGTCTGTTTGTTCCACACGGTCTTGTCGGTGATTAGTTTGTCTTCAGTTTGTTTTGCTCGTCGTTGGTTGCTGGTTCCCGTTGTTTCCCTGAGTCTGTTCCTTTGGATTGTTTATTAAAAGTGCATTGTTTGGATCTCCGCTCTCCTGCGTATCTGTTCCCGCACACGACGTCAAGCGTGACAGAATCACCGACCCGAACTAAAGATGAGTCAGGCTGAGGCTACACTGTGGGGAATACGGCAAGGTGGTCGTGGGTTGGAGCGGTATGTGGAGGATTTTATCGAGTTATCCCACCAGGTAGGCTGGCCCGAAGCTGCTCTCTCCACTGTGTTTGTTTTGGGGCTGGATGATGAGACCATACGCTGCGATCTTCCCGCTAGTAGTTTCTCCTTGATCGAGCTAATCAATCTTATTCTCTATTTAAACGGATCTGATTTTGAAGTAGAAGAAATCCAGAGTCCGATTAGGTCTCATCTTCCGGCCCCCTCCCAGACACGGCGCAACGCGCCAGCCTGCCCTAAGCCGAGAACCTCCACATACCGTGTCAATGGCTCGAACCGCCAGCCCAGTCCCAAATCCCCAGTCATCCTCCAGAGCTCCACTGTGGTCCTCAGCCCGATGCAGCCGGCTTCCTCTCCGCGCTCAAGCCCGCCGGCTTCCTCTCCGCGCTCAAGCCCGCCGGCTTCCTCTCCGCTCAAGCTCAAGCCCGCCGCCACCAGGCCCACGCCAGAGTCTGTACGCAAGATGGCTGCCGCCACGCCAGAGTCTGCACGCAAGATGGCTGCCGCCACGCCAGAGTCTGCACGCAAGATGGCTGCCGCCACGCCAGAGTCTCCGGCCAAGATGGCCGCCAAGCCTGAGCCCCCGGCCAAGAGGGCCGCCAAGCCTGAGCCCCCGGCCAAGATGGCCGCCGCACCCCTCACGGACCCGCCAGAGCGCCCTCAAGCGACCGCTCGTGAGCCTGCTCATCCAGTGTCTCCGCTGGAGACGCCCAGCCCTCCAGAGTCTCCGTTGGGGTCGTGAGCCGTCCAGAGCCCGCTCCTCAAGAGCGCCGTCCAGAGCCCGCTCCTCAAGAGCGCCGTCCAGAGCCCGCTCCTCAAGAGCGCCGTCAGAGCCCCGCTCCTCAAGAGCGCCGTCCAGAGCCCGCTCCTCAAGAGCGCCCAGCCCAGAGCCCGCTCCTCAAGAGCGCCGTCCAGAGCCCGCTCCTCAAGAGCGCCGTCCAGAGCCCGCTCCTCAAGAGCGCCGCTCCAGAGCCCGCTCCTCAAGAGCGCCGTCCAGAGCCCGCTCCTCAAGAGCGCCGTCCAGAGCCCGCTCCTCAAGAGCGCCGTCCAGAGCCCGCTCCTCAAGAGCGCCGTCAGAGCCCGCTCCTCAAGAGCGCCGTCCAGAGCCCGCTCCTCAAGAGCGCCGTCCAGAGCCCACGTCTCCTTCGGCACTTCCTGAGTCTAACCAAGTCACAGCTGTTCCCCACGAGCCAAGCCAAGACACCGCTCCACTTCCTGAGTCAAGTCACGCCACAGCGGGTCTTCACGAGCCTAATACAGAGATCCTGCCATCCGCAGTTGCTCTTCCCCTAATGGCGGTGGCTATTTGGTGTGTGTGGGCGGCACACTGTGCTCCCGAGGTCACGTCGGCTCACAAGTTCGCCACTGAGAGCCCGTCTGGGCCCAAGGCCCCCTCCGCCAGAGAAGCCGCGCCCATGCCCCCAGAGGTGTCAGCCACGGCTGTAGATCCTCCAAGGGAGGCGGCGTCCCTCAACAACCTTTCTGCTTCTCCCCCTATTCAGTCTTCCTCCTCTATCACTGCTTTCCCCAGGTCCCAGGCCAGAACGCGGTTTCCTGCTCCGCTCCAGCTCCCGCCTGGTCTCAGGCCTGCTCCAGAGTTCCTGTCTGGTCTCAAGTCTGCTCCAGAGTCTGCGCGCCCTCCAGAGTCTGCGCGCCCTCCAGAGTCTGCGCGCCCTCCAGAGTCTGCGCGCCCTCCAGAGTCTGCGCGCCCTCCAGAGTCTGCGCGCCCTCCAGAGTCTGCGCGCCCTCCAGAGTCTGCGCGCCCTCCTGAGTCTGCGCGCCCTCCTGAGTCTGCGCGCCCTCCTGAGTCTGCGCGCCCTCCTGAGTCTGCGCGCCCTCCTGAGTCTGCGCGCCCTCCAGAGTCTGCGCGCCCTCCAGAGTCTGCGCGCCCTCCAGAGTCTGCGCGCCCTCCTGAGTCTGCGCGCCCTCCTGAGTCTGCGCGCCCTCCTGAGTCTGCGCGCCCTCCTGAGTCTGCGCGCCCTCCTGAGTCTGCGCGCCCTCCTGAGTCTGCGCGCCCTCCTGAGTCTGCGCGCCCTCCTGAGTCTGCGCGCCCTCCTGAGTCTGCGCGCCCTCCTGAGTCTGCGCGCCCTCCTGAGTCGGCTCCTCCGTCAGCGCGCCCTCCTGCGCGCCCTCCTGAGTCGGCTCCTCCGTCAGCGCGCCCTCCTGCGCGCCCTCCTGAGTCGGCTCCTCCGTCAGCGCGCCCTCCTGCGCGCCCTCCTGAGTCGACTCCTCCGTCAGCGCGCCCTCCTGCGCGCCCTCCTGAGTCGGCTCCTCCTTCAGCGCGCCCTCCTGCGCGCCCTCCTGAGTCGGCTCCTCCGTCGCGCCCTCCTGAGTCGGCTCCTCCTTCAGCGCGCCCTCCTGCACGCCCTCCTGAGCCAGCACCTCATCCAGCGCTCCCTATTAATTCCCCCAAGAAAATTTTGGGGGGGGGCTACTCCCCTGTTCAGCCATGGCCTCCTGAACTGTTTACCCGGCCATGGCTTCCCGAACCTCCGGACCCGCCATGGCCACAAGGACTGTGTGCTCGGCCATGGCTCTCTGAATCCCCAGACCCGCCATGGCCAAATGAACTGTGTGCTCGGCCATGGCTCCCGAACTCCCAGACCCGCCATGGCCGCCTGGACTATACCCTTGGCCATGGCTCCCTGAACTCCCAGACCCGCCATGGTCCCTGGACCCACCCTGGAGGCACCACCCTGCTTCCCCGTGTCCGCCTGGCACAGCCTCCAGGGCGCCCACCCTCCCACCCATTTGTGTATAGTTACGGCGCGAGTCGCGCCTTAGGGGAGGGGGGGGGTAATGTCAGGATTGTGTTCTGTTTTGTCTTGTCTATTCTGTTTTCCTTGTGTTTTTCCCCTGTGTTCCAGTGTATTTTGGTATGTTCCTTGTCTCCCCCTTTAGTTCTGTCTCCATTTGGTTTAGTCTTGCCCATATTTGTACTTCCCCTTATTATCTCGTTTGTGACCACTCCCTTGTCTCTGTGTATTTAAGGTCTGTTTGTTCCACACGGTCTTGTCGGTGATTAGTTTGTCTTCAGTTTGTTTTGCTCGTCGTTGGTTGCTGGTTCCCGTTGTTTCCCTGAGTCTGTTCCTTTGGATTGTTTATTAAAAGTGCATTGTTTGGATCTCCGCTCTCCTGCGTATCTGTTCCCGCACACGACGTCAAGCGTGACACAGTGTCACATGATTCTTCAAAAATCTTTGTAATATGCTGATTTAGTGCTTGACAAACATTTCTTTTTTCAGTATTTTTGATAATTATAGTTCAAAAGAACAGCACTTACTCTTTTGTAACATTATAAGTATCTATACTGTTACTTTTGATAAATTCAATGCACCCTTGATTAAAGTATTATTTAAAAAAGTACTGACTCTAAACTTTTGAACAGCATTGCACATATTAACTGCATTTATATGAACTTCTTTGAATTTAAATTTGCTACATTCATTTAAATTCAGGAACTGAATTAGAATTCTCAGTTCCCAAGGCCCCACAACAACATTCCTAACTCTCCCCCTAACTAACTGTGAGAAGTATGACTAGATCTCCTCCTACTGACTCAAGGCCACACACTGTTTTTTTTTCTTACTTTTTCTCTTTTTTTCTGTTTGCCCTCCACTCTTCCCAGAGCTCATAGGCCACAGGCCGGGCCTTTTCACAACTTTGAGTAGTAGTGAGAGAACAGCGGGATGAATAAATAATCTTATGACCTCACACATTCAGGGACAGCGGTCTAACACCTTAACTGACAAGAGTTCATTCAAATGCCACTCCCTGGTGAAACAGAAACAGAGAGAGAGAGAAACTGCGGGACCACTGAGAGAGAGAGAGAGAGTCCGGCCCAGGAGAGTTAGATTGTGACAAATGGTGTGGAAAAAACAACAGCAGCAGCAGTCTGAGGGGAAGACAAGAGTAAAACTCACAAATAATTAACTGGGTAAATATTGGAGAGCGGACTGACTAATTACCTCACACGTCTGGCTGCGCTCTCATTACTGTTCTTGTCAGAGTTAACCCCTGTACTGCCGGCTCACCGAACACACACAAACACACACAAACACACATATTGCATAGATTAATCAGATCACCATGATAGGAAATCAGTGACTGCACATGCTGCTGTAGATGTCTTGAACAAATGTTTTAATCAAAATGAGGAGACGCAGGTAAACTGTCTTTTGTCATTTAAACTTATTTCAGTTTACACTCATTTTTACATATTTACTTCACAAAATAGTTGGGATGCACTGAAATTATTTTCAATTATTTTAAATAACCAAATGGCCAATACAGTTGTCTAAAATAAATAAATGCACCACCAGTCAAAAGTTTTTAAACAGTAAGATTTTTTATGTATTTTAAAGAAACACCAAGCCTGCATTTATCTGACCTAAAATACAGCAAAAGCAGTAATATTGTGAAATATGTTTACTGTTTAAAATAACTGCTTTCTATTTGACTATATTTTGAAATTTAATTTATTCCTGTGATCAAAGTTAAATTTTCAGCATCATTACTCCAGTCTCAGTGTCACATGATCCTTCAGAAATCATTTAATATGCTGATTTGCTGTTCAAGAAACATTATTATTATCAATATTTAAAACAGTTTAAAGTACTTTTTTCAGGATTCTTTAATAAATAGAGTGATCCAAAGGTCAGCATTTATCTGAAATAAAACACTTTCGTAACATGATACACTATACCATTCAAAAGCTTGGAGTTTTTTTTTGTTTTTTGTTTTTTTTTGTTTGATTTTTTGGGAGGGAAATAAATGATAGAAAGTAATGCTTTAAACTGATCAAAATGTACAAATTACATTTTAAAATATATTCAAATAGAAAACAGTTACTGTATTTTAAATAGTAAAATATTTTAAAATTTTAGTTTTTGCTGTACTTTGGATCAAATAAATGCAGGCTTGCAAAAAAACAAACATTAGAAATCTTACTGTTCAAAAACTTTTGACAGGTAGTGTACTTTTTAATTTAATTAATCACACAAAATAATATCACAGTTTTTTTTTTCAATGCTACAAGTGAATTTAGCCATCACAACATTATAACATAATTATAACATTATAACATCCACAAGATGTTTTATCTGGAGTCGTGTTGATTACTTGTGGTTCTGTATGATGATTTTATCAACTGTTTGGATACTCATTCTGACGGCACCCATTCACTGCAGAGAATCCGCTGGTGAGCAAGTGATGCAATCTTAAATTTCTCCAAACCTGTTTTGATGATAAAGATATCTCATCTATATATTTGGTCATAATTTTAAGAAAATGTACATTTTTGGGTAAACTATTCCTTTCAACTATTAGAATGAATATTGGATATTAGAAAGGATATTTTGACAGTATTTTAAATACATTCATAATATTTACAGATACCACCAATAAATAGTCAACAAGTCAATAAATTATATGGTACTGATTTACAATGCATCCCTACACAATATATAAAATACTGTGCTTTTTTATTTATTTATTTTTACCAGAGAATCATAATGTTAAGCCATTTTCCAAAGAGCTCTAGTGTCATACTTGTACAACTATTACATTGTATCAAGTTTGGCTCTACTGTCATACACAATAATCCTGTCTTTCCTGGATGTGATATAATACATCAAACTAGATGCATGTGAAGCAAAATGATGTTCCTGTGCTCTCTCTCTCTCACACACACACAGACAGGCATTTCTCCAATAATCTCCAGGCCACTGGCTAATGACAGCAGCTGTGAGCCAAGCATGCACCACTTCCAAAGCTGATTCAAGTTTAACGAGCCACTCTAGAATAGTATTGATTCAAATCTGTGTTTGACAGGATACTCTCAGAATGTGTATTTAATGGCTAAGGACTTCAGATACTCAGTAAAGCATCTTAAAGGAGAAGGCATTTAACAGGGGGCTGTGTCTCATTTGTGTAGGAGATGGTCTGCCGTCTCCAAACAGGGTGAGGGGAGTTTAAACTTACATGACTTTGCTTTGTCCTAAATTATTAGCTCTTCACATCCCTTTATTTTTTATTCCGTGCATTTCTGTTCAGAACAAGCAAACATATGATAGCATGCTATGAATTCTGTTCACTACAATTCTGTTTATATATCAGTGGTGTTTCCAGGGAGGCAGTGTGTCCTCAAAATATTGAATGAGAAAAAAAAATTGTAGTACAAAAATAAAACAATGCCAATGTTAGAAAATATAACATTAAAAAGTTTATAAATCACTCGTTTTTCTAAAGAAACACTGTCCAACAGCGACACCTGCAGGTAAAGTTACAGCGGGAGTCCGCATCTCTTGCCTCCCCTAAGCCCATTGATTTTGGAGGCAATGCCTCCATTGCGATATGATTGGATATGACTGGTTATGTTTGGCTGTGATTGGTTCATGCGATAAATCCCGCCTCTTCTGTTTGTACTCTTTCGTGAATCAGTCTCTGAAGTAACAATATATTGGCGTTGATGAGAAGACTAATTTAAAAAAAGTAAGTCAACAGCTCACACACTTAGATATAACCACTTTGTTATGTCAAAATAAGACCTAAAATGTCATGAAAACATGATCTGTGCGAGTTTTTAGTAAAGTAAATGTGACCTAAGGTTATACTGTATTTGATGACTGATGATCCGAAAAATTAAAAAATAATAGTTAAAAATAGTTAAATAGTTGTAAAATGCTTAAAAAAACACTTGATGAGATTCATAAATAGAATATTAATAAATAGAATATCGATTACATTGTTAATGGAAAAATATGTAACGTTAGTAATTTAACCAAGAAAATGCGACTGGAAGATGAAACATTAAAATATAAATGTATAAATGTGTATATGTAAATAAAAATGTATATATAAGCAAATTAAAATGAATTTATGCTTCCACAAAAATATGAAGAATCTCACAATGTTCTGTTCAGTATGAAATTAGACATAACATGGAGAGTATACATCCATAGCACAAATTGCTCTTGCCAATTATAATGTTCATCTTTCATTTGGCAGCATGGTGACCTCTTTTTAGCATGATGTTAATTGAAATGGACGTGGGCGGATCGTAACAGCACTCTACACAACAGGGTCAGGTGAGGTAACTTAGTGTTATTTATTGCGAAATGAAGGACCCTGGGACTGTGCAGTTGTAATCTCTTTCAGAAGCATCCTCAACCTTGCTTGTAAGTCTATTACGGTAACATGCTACTCTTGGTTCCTGTTGAATATTTATTGAAACCGCAAAATTAGAACCATTAAACAAGACCTCAGCATAATAAACACAGCTAACTGCATGCATGCATAAACAAATGTATGCGTGCTTGCACGCAAACATACACAGATGTGCTCACACGCTGTGGTATTGTGAATAGTTCATTAAAGAAATAGGAAAAAAGCTAGTCTCATGAGGGAATGTGCATCCAGGTCTAATTAGCCAAAATATTAAGTCATATAGTTAGAATGTACATCTAGCCACAGCACAGCTTTTCCCTGAGGGTGTCTCTGTGCTGATCATATGCATGTGGACAGGACACTCCACACTCCCACATAGTGTGATTTAGGTCATCCGTACCTGAGTGACATAACATACATCTAGCCGTCATCATCTGAACTCTTTTCTCCATCAGCGAACACAGAAAACAAGAGTCTTGATTAGCATGCACAAGTTTGATTCATACGTGACTATAACAAATCGCGATCGGCTATGAATTCAAGACAGCTTTCCTCCGCTCCAGACTAGCTGACAGCTTCTTAATGCTGCCACATTAAAGTGCTTTTGCAGCATGTGTGATGCAGCTTTAACTAGGTCCTGAGGGCATTGTTAGTTATCATTGCCTGCTGCAGGAGCGGACGGCCCGGGCCCCGGTGAAAGCAATTTCAGCTTTTCCTCCCAATCAGCCCACACTACATGAGAGAGGGAGCCGAGAACAAACGGGCCGTGCTCGCTCGCCACTCCCCCAGCCTGATCTTATCCGGACCCCACTGCTGAAGTCCGCACGGTATACGTACTTCCATTCCCCCATAAGACACGGGACAGGTTGCCTCGGGCCTTCGAGCTCACGCAGATATCTGTAAATTAGACTCTCAACGAGCGATGAAACGGCTCTGTTACACGTCGCTAGTGCATCAGGGCATGAACGCAGCATGCCAGTTAGAACCGTTGAGGTTTGTGTAGTCTGAAGGAATTGTGTGCGGATTGCAAAAAGAAAAATTCCCTCTAAGTGGCAAAGCATTGGTGCTACCTACAGTATCAGATACATAATGAGTACAACTACACTTCAAATGCTCACACTCCAGAGAATAGTCAGGGGGAAGGATGTGAACTCGGTACGGAATGAAAGAGACTTAACAAATGACATGGGCAGTGTAGCGTGTTGTGCAATAATGAGAACTTTTCAGTTTGATACATATCAGGTAGTATATGAAACGGGCGACTCCGCTCTTGTATCGGAGTGACAGTATAGGGGGTGATTGGAGCGGTTGTAGATTACGGTTTCGGAGAGTTTAGGACACCACTCTCTCTCCAGATGTTGTTACAGGAGGCCTGTGATTAATCTTATGTCAGATGTCAGATAGTGTAGGTACAAACACATACAGCTGCTGTCAGATGGTGGAGTTATGAGGTGGTGGAGGTATTACTCCAAGGGTGAAGCTGTTGGCCTGTTACCTATTAAGGAGTAAATTTGGCGTGGTTTATTCAAAAATGCATCACAGCTGTACACTCTGGCCAGTGTTCAGTTCGCAGATGAGGTCAAATCAGAATTTTTTTAAAAACTAAGATCAGCTTTGTGGTCCTTTATGACATAATAGAGCAGGGGTGCTCTATTATCCTGGAGATATACCTTCCTGCAGAGTTCAGCTCCAACCCTGATCAAACACACATGAACCAGCTAATTAGGATCTGAAGAAGCACTTGATAATTACAGACAGGTGGGTTTGATCAGGGTTGGAACTAAACTTTGCAGGAAGGTAGAGTATTCTTTGATTAGTTAAGAAAAAGGCTGTAATAGATTATAGATTATTAAAAGATTATAGATTATGTAAAAGATAATAGATTATTTTTTATTGTATTTTCAAATTTATTGTAATTTAAAAAAAAAAAAAATATATATATATATATATATATATATATATATATGTGTGTGTGTGTGTGTGTGTGTGTGTGTGTGTGTGACCCTGGACCACAAAACCAGTATTTGTATTTTTAAATTTACTGTTGTTTTTAAAAATAAATAAATATTACATAAGATATATAGGTAACACTTTACAATAAGGTTCATTGGTTAACATTAGGTAATTACAGTAATTAACATGAACTAAAAATTAACAAAACTTCTACAGCATTTATTAATCTTGCTTAATGTTAATTTTAGCATTTACTAATGAATTATTCAAATCAAGTAGTGTTTGTCAACATTAGTTAATGCACTGTGAAGTAACATAAACACAATGAATGAATGTATTTTTATTAACTAACAAAGATTAATAAATACTGTAATAAATGTAGTGTTCATTCTTCGCTCATGTTAGTTAACTATGTTAACAAATGACACCTTGTAGTTAAGTGTTACCAATATATTTATATGTATTAAAAAATATCAGGTTAATTGCAATAAAATGTAATTTAATTTCATTTAATATATAAATATAAAATAATTTCATTGTAATATTATATTATAAAAATATAAAATACTTTCATTTTATATTATATACTTTTATTATAATATTATACTTTTATTATAATATTGTATTACATTATACAAGATTAAAGTCAGACCTCTTTATAAATATATTAATATAAATAAATAATAAATGATTTTATTAAAAAAACGTTTTTTTAGATTTAATATTCCGATGTTCAGTTCCCAGATTTATCATTAATAAATGTATTAATATAATAATAAGAAGAGGATGGATGGATGGATGGATGGATGGATGTGTATATATGTATGTATATATAAATGTTAATTATATATTAATTATATATAAATCGAGATTCTTTGCCTGCTGTTTATTTTATTTAAATAAATTAATATAGTTATTATAATTACAAGCTGACAAGCTGACTATTTTACTCAATATTTGTGTGTATTATAGTTACGTGGTGTGCAGAGTTGCTGCTTTTGTAGAGCATTGCAAATTTGTGACTTTTTAAGATACGTGACTTTAAAAAGCAGCTGCCTATGTAGACAGTTCAACAGGTTCTGTAACAGATCTACAATGTCTGATTTACTCCCGGAATCTTTCTTTAGGAGTGTGCGACACAAAGGATACTTGTGAAGGGTGTTGGCATTCTCCTGCTAAGTGGCATTTTCAAATGTCTTTTCCCATTTCACACATCACGATAATCTTTTCCCCGATTTCCTTTCACGTTTAACAGCCTTGTCTGTGTCAGGGAAGCAAACGGCAAGAATCATCTTCTTGTCAGCTTGTGCACAAATTTTACACAGTCACCCCACCGTAAAGTTTTATCTTGGGGAACCAATTAAACGCAGTGTAACAACCATGCTGTTTGTGTTGGTGATTCTGATGCGAAATAATCTTTCCGGGTTCATACGGGCCATGGTTAAAGGTAGCGGAGGGTGATGATTAAGATAAACCGTATTGTGGCGCGTTGAGGTAAGTGACCTGCCACTCGGAGCAGATAAGGCTTCAATTAATCTGCGGCGAAATGCGCCGGGGTAAAATAAAGATAATTACTAAATCACCAGGCTACATAGCCTCGATAGATTTTTTTTTTTTTCTCCGTATTATTGCTGTGAGGGAGGAGAAATTAAATGGATTATATCACAGCCCCTTTCAGATGGATTACAACTGCTTTTAAATAACAACAAGACAGCAAGTGCTATTTCATCAGTGCCCGGCAATCCAAGAAGCCACTGACAGCCTCTGCGTGATTCAAATTGAACTCTCTCTCTCTTCATTTAAATAAACCCATTTAAATAAACATGTGCACACGGACACAATGTTGGCTGGAGGTATAGGGGGAAAAAGGCTTTTAATTCATTTCAGGAAATGGCCAAACAATTAGATACTTGATGATCTAATGTGGGATTTTTCCCTTTTTTTTTTGTATTTACAAAAAGGACTGAGGGATTGCACTGAGGGAATGATTAGAGAACATTGTTGGAACCGTTTTATTTCGACAGACATTGCTGATAAATGGTCTGGACTCTTGATAGCAGCAGAGAGATGGAGGTGGGGGAGTTGAAATGGAGGTGAAAGATTATGAAAAAGCAAATCATGTTTATTTACTGCATCTGAGGTCGGGGGTTAAAAACAGTAAATTGTGGATGAGTAATCAAAGGCATGTGATGGCAGATTTTATGGCTAGTTATCTGCCGGTTCTCACCGTTCCTTCGCTCTGTGTGCTGGGAGATTGCGGGAGGAGCCGGCGTGCCAAGTGCCCAAGGCTTTGGGCCCTTCCTTTAAAGCCCTGCTGGCACGCAGCCCCCTATCGGAGCCAGAGCGCTGCGCTGCATGCACTCATTATGGCCTCCATTAGAGTAAACATTTCAACAGAACCCTCATACAAACACATCACCCCCACCCCCCTGACACCCGCTTTTATACTCTTACTGCCAGTCTGCATCTAAGCCGCCACGAAAAGATGAGAAATGGGCCCACTCTTCATTTTATTTATTTATTCATTTATGTATTTAGAAGAGTATTTTTCAGCCAGAGCATTTCTGATGTTTTACGTAAAGAGCTTTTACATGTCACGGCTCTGGCTTGAGTGCTGTTATCTAGGTTGCCACTGCAGAGTGCTAACAAAGAGGATAGAAGAGAGGCCAGCATGTTCATTAGCAGCTTCTGCTAATTCCTGCTGGGTCAGAGGTCATTTGAAATGCGAGGTTTCACTGTAACTGAGAATATATGTTCTTTTATTGCTCTCAAAGAAACAGGGGTTGTTAAATTCCTTTTTCCCCTTCTTTTTCTTTTTTAATTTAGCAAGATAGATACAGTACAATGAAAAAATGTAGTGAATAGTAAGGAGTCCATAACATTTGAAGTGAAAAAATGAAAATTTTGTGATTATTTACTTTTCAAACTGTGGAAGAAAAAACATATATCGTGGCTGTAAATTATTAATTATTTCCCATGAAGTATTAATTTGTGGCCATGTTTTATTAAAGGCACAATATGCGTATTTTTGATTAAAATATACAAAAATCACTAGAACAGTCTTATATATTTTGTTGACTTGTGTACTTACATTATCCCAAATGTTTCCAAGACTGTTTAAATCCAGAGAAATTAAGAATTTAATGGACCGTCATCTGCCATTGATGTCAGATACCCTCAATTTCTGGTTTTATTTTGTAGAAGACATGGAAACACTAAAGACGCTTTAATATGTTTGCATTTTATTGCATTTTATTAGACAGGTGACAAATGCACAGAGTAGCATTATAACAGAACTTTCAACACACTCAAATGTATCCAGTATGATAAAACAGCGCTGCTTTACCCCATATACGCATGAACGGAAAGAGAGGAAGTGGTCGTCTGTGACATAATAAAAGCCCTGCTGTTTTTGAGCCATTATTCGTGCTCGTCTCTCATTAGCAATTCCTCCAGCGGCCTTGTTTCACTTCCACGACTTACACCCCCACTCTGTTTTATACGTTATATTTTAGCGTAGAAAAAAAAAAACAGGGGCAGGGGTGCCCCAACGGTACTTTTTTTTCAGTACTTTACTCTCCATATAATAACAAAAACATTTATTTCAGTAAAAAAACCTCCAAAACTCTCAATTTCAACATTTTAAACAATAGGGTCCTATAATCTTTTTTTTTCTTTCTTTTTTTTTTTCCAGAAATTTTTGTGTTTTATTTTTTTCTGATAATCAAATGCAGGCATTAAACACTTATTTATTTTTAATCAAATGAAAATTATTGGCAAACAAACAGAGGTTTCCTGTCAAAATTAATACATGGAAGAAAATTTGTGTGAATATTCTGTTAAAGTTTTAATAGTAATTGTAGAATTTTTTCTACAATTAAGTGGTTAATCTGGTTGTAATAATTATTTTTAGAATTAAATTGTTTTATTTAAATTGGCCAAGAATAGAAATATATAAAAGACATACATTATACTGTACAAAAGTAGTACTAGAGTAATATATTTGTGTTACATGTTAAACCGTACTTTTATTTTGAAAGGTTGCCATGAAGTTTCTGTGTGTATCTCTGGATATGAAGTTCATGTGTTCATGTCATCATATAATGAGACGCAGAGGCTGAAAATCACTGAGAGCATCAGAAATGACATGCCGTCGTGTAAATAAGATAAATAACATAAGACCATTTAGTTTGTTTAATAAAAGAACAAGGTATAGACCTGTTCTAAAGGAAAGGTAACCTTAAATGACTTTTGTTGCGACCTGGCGGTATATAGAAAATAAAATTAAATAAAATTAACTTGATCTTCAAGGGGGTGGGGGTAATATAATGGCAGGGGAAACACTGATGTATGTGTATACTGTGTATATGTATTATGTATATATAAATAGCAGTATATAATAATAAACAGTATATATTTGTAATTTTTTTTTAACATGTATTTACATTTTATTTTGGATGCAGTTAATTGCGATTAATCGTTTGGCAACTCTAACAAATATATATTTTGTCCTAACACTTCTTGGTGAATTGGAAAAGCAGCAAAGTCTGGTTTGTGAACAAATCATTGTTTCTTTCATTTGATCCAGTTCACAAAACCTCTCTGAATGATTCCCTCTGACCGATACGGTTCTTGAGTTTAGCTCACTGACTGGTCGCAATAGTTAGCACACCACTGGAGGGGAAGATTATGAGAGAAAAATGAACTAATTTCTGTTCACTTTAGTGCAGAAGTGAGATGGGCCACTTTTATGATTCTTTTACTTTTATGATTCTTTTATTTTTGAAGCTTGACAGCTCCAGTTCTCATTTACTTTCATTATGAGAATGGCCAGGATATTGTTAAAAAATTCACCTTTTATATTCTGTGTGAAGAGAGAAAATCGGGTTTGGTACAGCATGAGGGTGAGTAAATCATTTTTGCTGTATCCTCACCGGGGTTCAACCGTAGCTGTTGTCGCACTAAAATGAGTGAAATCTTGAAGCGTTGCCGTGGAAGAATTATTCTGGGTTCCTTAAAGAACTTTCAGCAAAAAGTTCTTAAAAGAACCACATTTTCTTAATGTGAAGAACAAGGACCTTTTGCAATGCAAAGGTTCCACGAATGTTGAAAGTTCTTCATGGAAGCAAAGATGCCAATAAAAGACACTTTTTTTTTAAGAGTGCAGGCAGAGATCTTGAATGATATCGTCTCTTCTCTAATGATGACAAGGAAAACATTTCCTTCTTATATTCCCAATTTATGAAAATGAAAACCTTTTACTGAAGAAAGCAAGAGAGTAGGCGTTCCTTTGATCTCACTGACGCCTCACTCTGTGTACTTCTTCAAATACTAAAATACACTAATTTATGTGAAAGTAAAGTATTAGCATCCGTGCAGACAGCTGCTCCAGGGTTTCCCTTGGCGACGGTTAGCCTTGTGACTTCTGTCAATGTAAACGTCTCACTGACCAAATGCGCAACCGGAGTACTGCTAGAGGTGTACGGTGCAGTCTGTGATGATCGTCTGTCACCTGTTTGGCACACACAGCCACATACTTTATCTCTCACACATACAAACTTGCAAAGATAGAGAGAGACAGACTTTTTTTCCTTTCTCAGGATGAGCCCTGGATGTTAGAAGATGTTACAAGACCCCCTTGCCTTTCCCTCTCGTCAGTCAGACACTCGCTGTCAGCGAAACACATGTAGAGCTAACGAGCATCTGTGTAGCTCGGGTCGGCCACTCATCCCGCCCAAGGCATGCCACAAGACAAGCCAGTGAGCACGGAGGATGCAAAAGCCACATGACATTTGCTTTTGTGTATCATATCATTTTTCAATCATCTGCATTTCATTTATCTCTCAGACACAGAGCTGCGAGCCAACGTGGCAGGCCTGCTCGCTTAGTTATGGAGGGTGTAGAGAGAGACATAGGCTGATGAAACACTGTGATTTGTGCTTTTCTGACAGAGATGGCTTGCAACATGCAATGCTGTGCGTTGGCCTTATTGTGTATGAGGACAGATGAATACAAGTTGAGCTGGGGGTGGATGTCCATTGTTGTTTTCATTTTGTTTCGTATCGGGTTAAGTTTCATCTCCAGTGCTGAAGACACTTACATCAGATTGTTTTGTGCCTTTTTTTGGTTATTCCTGTTATGCGGTGCCTTCTGAGCTCTACAAATCTAAGATGTGTTGTCATGCGTTGTCATTTAAAGACTTGTTTTAATTAAAGGTTACACCAGACTATTGGAAAAATGCTGTCGTCAAGATCAGTTGCTGAAACTGTATTATTATTTTTAATATTTACACATCATCAAGCAAATTGACAGGGTGTCTAACAGGATGAAAACCAAGGAAGCAAGTTTAGTTAGAAACAGAAAGGAAAAAAATAAGAAACTCTGAAAGTAATATCTTCTCAAATTAAAGAAGTGCAGTATAATATGTAAAATTCACCCCATGTTTACTTTATTTGTCACTATTAAAGAGATTAAAATGAAAATTCTGTCATTAATTACTCACCCTCATGTTGTTCCAAACCCGTAAGACCTTCATTCATTTTTGGAACACAAATTAAGATATTTTTGATGAAATCCGAGAGCTTTCAGATCATGCATAGACAGCAACACAACAGCAAAAATGTTCCCAGAACCAAAGATGAACAAAGGTCTTACAGGTTTGGAACAACAAGAGGATGAGTAATTAATGACAGAATTTTCATCTACTGTTTAGCTATTTACTATAGCAACAGAAGAAAACAAACTTAATATCATTTTCCTATTTAAATATTGCAAGTTTAATATTTTATGGAATATTTACTTCCAAAACGATTTTTTTTCTCAGTGATGCTGCAGAAGAACAATTTTTGGTTCCCAAATGTGACCCTGGACCATAAAACCAGTCATAAGAGTAAATTTTTCAAAATTGAGCTTTATACATAATCCGAACGCTAAATAAATACGCTTTCCATTGATGTATAGTTTGTTAGAAAAATATTTGGCCGAGATACAGCTATTTCAGTATATGGAATCTGAGGATGCAAAAAAATCAAAATATTGAGAAAATCAGTATTTTAACGTTGTCCAAATTAATTTCTTTGCAATGCATATTACTAATCAAAAATGAAGTTTTGATATATTTACAGTAGGAAATTTACAAAATATCTTCATGGAACATGATCTTTACTTAATTTCCTAATGATTTTTGGCATAAAAGAAAAATCTACAATTTTGACCCATACAATGTATTTTTGGCTATTGCTACAAATATACCCCAACGATTTAAGACTGGTTTTGTGGTCCAGGGTCACAAATATATTTTCTTTTTTTTTTAGAATTTAATTATCTAAATAACCTTTTTCCATTATAAAGAATGGAAAGGTTCTATGAATGTTAAGTTCTTTATGGAATCACAGATGCCAATAAAGAATCTTTATTTTTAAAGGGGTCATCGGATGCCCATTTTTCACAAGTTAGGGGGGAAATTCTTTATGGTCTTTTATGGTTCTTTATGATTCTTTAGGGTCTTAATAAAAAGTCTATAACATGCTCTGGTTAAAATTTCTCAGTGGTAGTGTAAAAAACACTCTTTTTACCTTGTCAAAATCAGCTCTGTTCAGAGCAACCTGTTCTGTTGGATGTTCCTTTAAAAGCTAATGAGCTCTGCTTATCCCGCCCCTCTTTTCTGTGGGTTGACAAGCTGATCTGTTTACTTTAGCCGCATTTAGCAGCTAACTTGCTAACTAGCACATGAATAGAAAAGGCGATTTGCAAAGATTCATAAAAAATATGTATACTCATTTCTTCTGCAGGCAAAGCTGGATCAGGAATGCTTCGCGAGAACATAGACGTATTTAGGTAGATCGGAGGGCACATTCCCTTCACAAACAAACGTAATACTCTGCGTCTTCAGCGGCTCAGATGTTGGGAGTAAATGACAACTGCAATATTCATTATTACATCCAACAACAGAACAACACATTCGTTTAGGAGACATTCTTGTCTACTCCTGCTCTGGAGTCGAAACAATGGCGGTCGGACTGTTACAGCTCACTCAGGGCGGGACAAAGGTAAGACGGCCATGCCAGTCAACTATCATGGGAGTGGCCTTGGTCTGTGTGACGTCACACAGCCGAGAAGCTGAGAATGTCTTGATTTGATAAAGGGGATATTATTTTTAGTAATTAAAAACACTGGGTGGATTTTTACCATTATAGGGTGGATGTGTACACACACTGCTAACACACATTTATGTTTAACATTTTTGCAATTTTGACCCCTTTAAGATGAATTAAGAAATATAAAGAGAAAGAGATATCAAAATGTACTGAATGACCCTTTTAGTATAATACAAGAAATATTTGAAATGTTTCTATTACGGAGAAAGAAGTAAACAAGAGTGATCAGCCTGGCTTGGATTTAGCCAGTTCTTATTGTAGGAAAATGTTTCTGGCCCCATAAATATTTCAGAGGCATTCTTTATGTTTTGACTCGGCTAATGTTTTTTTGTTTCGCGGTTAATGCAGCATAAACTCCCACTGTTTATGGTTTGAAGTTGCCTCATATTTAAAGCGAATCTAATAATGGACATTGGTTGTAATTTATCCCGTGATCCTGCATTATTGATATCCTCTCTCAGTCAGACTGCCCTATTGAGAGGTTAAATGCAATACTTCTGTTGTCATAGAATATTTACCATCAGCTCTGTCTGTATTGATTCCTTTTATTTTTTAAATAAATAACTAGAAATCCTCTAAATTATTAAAGCACCAATCAGCTCGTGAGAAAGAGAAAGAAGGGGAAATTAAAAGGCCGTTTGTAGTGAGGGTGTGAACGGATTGGGAGGGTGCTGCGGGGGCGTTTGAAACTAACATTTGTCGGAGATGAGGTGAAATTGGATAATTTACTGCTTGGATGCAGAAGAGCGATGTTCCTCTTCTGCAAATTTACAAGTAAAGTACCTAATAATGCCAGGCAATTAGAAGCTGACTTCTGCTCGAAAACAGGGGCTGGAGTTGCCAGGACGGATTAGGGGGCATTATCCAACCAATGCAGAGAGAGAGAGAGAGAGAGCGCGAGCGAGTGAGAGAGAGAGAGACGGAGCAAAAAGGGAATGAGAGAACCGTTGTTGAAAGGTGGCATTACACAAGCTACAAGGACAATGCCTTTAAATGCCACACTTCAACAGCAAGAAGGGATTTGCCTCTAATTAATTTCCAAAGATTTCTCCCTCTGTGGAAGACCGTTGGCGGGAGAAGCGCACACGGGAACTCTCCTGTCGTGAGCAAATGCTCAACATCGTTAGAAAAAAATCAAGTGCCGGCGCTTCTTGAGCCAAACTTACTTGGATCACTACTTCCATCTGCACAAGAAATTACAACATTATTGGAAATCCTTCTCTAGGCGCTCTAAACATACCACCTGCTCATGACCTACATCACCAGATAGGAGGATTATGAGAAATGTTTCTCAAGGACACTTTCTGAGGAGTGCATTTCATTTATCATATTTTAGCCCACTGGTGATTTTAGAACTTTTAGCTGTTTACTCATGCATGTATTCATGGACATTTTTAAGATTGTTGAAGAGTTTGTCAGACTCATACAAACATACAGTTTCACCACCACTGCCATAAAGTATTGTTATACTCAATTCTAATACTAATTGTTTCTTTCTGTTTGACAGACACTTTCTAAAAGGTTAACTAGGGTTGGGAACCAAGAACTGGTTGTTATTTAGAAAAATACCAGTGATACAAAATACAACAACTGAATGAATTCTGTGATAGTTTATTTACTGTCCTTGCACATTCATTTTGCTGAAACTGTTTCCTGCATTACTATTCAGTGCAAACATATAATGCAACCAGTAAATTTAGATTCTCGAACGAATGGCTTTTGTGAGACCTTTTCTTTTGACTGAATCACAACCAGCACAAGCAGTGAAGTCTGACTCTCGAACAAAAGAATAAACTGAGCCGGTTCTTTGTGAATAAAAACCATACAGCATGACCAGGGAAGTCTTATTCCTAAACAAACGTGACCCTGGACCACAAAACCAGTGATAAGTAGCACGGATATATTTGTAGCAATATCCAACAATACATTGTAAGGGTCAAAATTATAGATTTTTCTTTTATGCCAAAAATCAGTAGGATATTAAGAAACAATCATGTTCCATGAAAATATTTTGCAGATCTCCTACCGTAAATATTTTGATTAGTGATATGCATTTTAAAAACTTCATTTGGACAACTTTAGAGGTGATTTTCTCAATATATTGATTTTTTTAGCACCCCCAAAATCCAAATTTTCAAATAGTATCTCGAAATAAAATCTTTCAAATAGTATTGTCTAATAAACCATACATCAATGGAAAGTTAATCTGTTCAGCTTTCAGATGATGTATAAAAACAAAAATTCTAAATATTGACCCTTATGACTGGTTTTGTGGTCCAGGGTCAGAAATGACTCTAAAGAGCTATTTACTTTTTAGTGAATCAAAAACATACAGCACGAGCAGTGAAATTCAATAATTTGCTAATGATACTCGTACTTGATCTCATACACTATAAGAAACAAACTGTAGAAAAAATTAATTGTCTGTTAAGTTTATGGACATTTCCTTTAACCCTAAAACACAGTGCAATGTGTAATTCAAAATACGGGTAAAACACCCACTGGGGGGAAACAAAAGAGTAGGATTCAATTAGAAATTGATAGTAAATTTTACAAGTAATTACGAAAAAACAATAAGCAACACTTTTTGAAACAGAAAGACTGAAATTGTATTTTCTTGTAAAACATACTCTAGTAAACTTTTTTTTTTACCCCAACTCCAAAAAAGCAATATGAAAAATTACTTCATATTAACACAGTACATTGTGCCCGATTTTTACAGACTTTTCTTAGTGTACTTAAGGCCTGTGAGACTTATTGTAAATACTGACTAGTTGTTCATATGGCAATTTTTCAAAAATAATACAATGAATTAAATGTTACCTAATTTTTTGTACTTTGTTGTTTTCAAAAGAATCATTAATAAATTCAAAAGAATCATTAATAAATTCAAAAGAATCATTAATAAAATGAAGGAATCATTAAGAGGAATCGGAAGCGAAATTGTTAAATTTCTTATGATTCTCTTCTCTGCTCTTAAGCACACACCCATTTCCTCTGTCTACACACACACACACTCACGCACTACCCTCCTGGCAGTTTATCTGAGTGCCATCTGATGGGTTGTTTTAATGGAGAGGAGGACTGTGGTTCTGGATGACAGCTTTTAATTACACACACACGCACACGCAGACACACACACGCACGCAGTCTAGTCGCACAAGAATGTCCGGGTTCAGTTCCCCCGTCAGCCAATAGAGAGGCTGATAAAGCCACAAAGATAAAAGAAGCACAACATGATTATGTTCTTGACAATTGTGAACGGGCAGCACTGATGTGGCACTCCGTATGCCCATCAGACCAAGCACACACGCACAAATACAAAGACCTGCTCTCTGTGGATTTTCTCCACATATATTCCAGACTTTCCCACTCCGTCAAGTTTACTCTAAATACTCGTCTCATGAAAAAAAAGGCAAAAAAGCAAATTAATTGGTCCCAGTACGTTACTGTAGACATTTAACCGTGTGTTAAATGTGAGAAGATGAAACATGAGAGGCCTTGACTGAGGAGGATCCGATACCCCAGTGAGAAAGAGGCGAAGATTGCAGGGGGTGTTAAAAGAAAGATGGTGTTTCAATGTTAATATGGCATCTACTGTGGAGAAAGGTTGCACCAGCAACTTCTGAGCGTCGACTGTTTTTAATTAACATTAATTTGGTCTCTAATAATGAGCAAAGAATGATTATCAGTCTGATGGCTTACATTATAAATTGACCCCTCGATTTTTCGCAAAGCAAATGTTGTCTCCATTACTGAGTCTGGTTTATCACTGAATAATGTTGGCCGTGAAAGAAGAGACTTTTTGCCAACAGAATAAATTATTTGATTAATCACAGTGGCTTTGCACAAGCTCGGTCTGGTCTAATTTCCAGCATGACGCATTACCTAAATGTTTTGTATGCCAGTAGGGTTTTAAATGGGCCAACTTTGAAATTAATAAGCTAGTTCATTTTGCAGTGCTCTTATGTACAACAACTTTTTTCTTTCTTTTTTTTTACCTCAGAAGTGACTAGAGAAAATAACAAATACTACATATCAGACCACACACATGCAACACTTTTAAAAAACTTCAAGTATTTGTACTTTTCCCAGCACTTCTTTACAGCAGTCTGGCTTTGTTCAGGTTTTCCATAATCGACATACTGTGACCATCTCTTGTCATAAAGGGTTCCATGTGTGCTCCCTGATCGTCAAACCATTGAATTCACTTTCCTACTACGACGCATGCCACTGACTCTGTGGGAATGTACAGCCCTACGCATCAGAAATAAACAGAGATGCAGCCAAAGTCATTGGCAGAGCCTCTCCCGCCGTCTGCGGAGCATGGAGTGTATCTCCAGCGCCGGCTCTTTTCTCGTTATTCCGCAGTCGCAGCCTGGTGCTCTGGAGATACATTGAGGTCTGCGCGGCTGAATCGCTAGAGCTAGTGCAGTGTGAACGGTAACACCCAGGACAAATTACACAGCGCGAGGAACGGGCCCTCTCCGCCGCTGAGCCATGGTGGCATCACAGGGGCGGAAAATGACAATTCCCTGAAAAGGTCATACAAGACACTCGTGCCCAGCGATTCAAGCTTACAGCCAATCTGACAATCTTAATTCAAATCATGACATCCCTTCCCCCACAAAAAAAAAAAAAAAAAATCATTTTCATCCCGTGTCAAAACGGCAGGTTGACCTTCAGCATTTCAGCACTTTCACTGAGTTGTAACCTAATGCTAATCAAAGGGAGTCATTAGCGCTTGCACATTCTCACAATGAGCCTATATTTATATAGTGATTGATTGTGTGAGATCAATGACAGGTTTTATGCTAATTCTAATGGACAGAAATTGACATATTTCATTGTTGATGCAATGACATATGCTAATAGAGTGTGAGGGGTGCTAATGCATTTCAGAGACTTTTTGTTTTTGCATGCACAATATTTAAGCACAAAAGATGTAATTGTATGATACAGAGAGAATAATATGCCCTGGTGGCCATAGAATAGCCATAAAACCTGCAGATTTCACATTATATTGCATCTAAAGTTTCTGGGCATTGTAGCATGAAGAGACGATCGCCAAATAATGGTGTAATAAAGTAAGGCTCCTGCAGGAGATAATAGGCTTTCCTCTGAATAACGTCTGTTCAGCCACTGTGTGGTGCTACTCTGTGCTACAGCCCGCGACACCAGTGCATGCTGATACCTCAGCCCAGTGTGTGTGTGTGTGTATTCTGACAGAAGGACAGAGAAATGCTTGCTGCTCCAGCCAGTATCTGGTATGATCCACGTCTCCACAATGAGTCACAGATCCCAATGAAATCCAAATATGGGCCGGTGATACTGGCCGTGTTTGCGCCCCAGACTGTCGCCCGGGGGAGGTTTTGCTGGGAGAGATATAGTAACCCACTCTCTTTTCACAACACAGCTCGGTGCCCAGATTAATTGGGAAGATAGGCATATGCGCTCGCTCATCAGTCTGATTGTGTGAACGGCCTGCAGTTTGTACGGATGATGCTTTGAGTGAGGTGATCATGGCTTTGGTAAATGAAGACGAGCTGAACGAGTTCTTGTTGTAGCATAATGACTCCTGTTCCCTCCATAAACCCACATCATGTCTCTGCTTTCCTCTCCCTCTGAGTAATCACACCCAGGGGCACATGTGTCATTCTGTCAACTCTTTAACCTAGGTGCTTTCAAACATTTTAATGCCACGACCCCCCCTCCCCCCCCAAAAAAAGAGAATATCATTTAATGTACAACAACCTATTTTGACTGTGTAAGAAAAGTATTAAGTGTCATATTATAATTGCAACATGTTGTTTCTAAAATTAAATAACTGTCATTTATATAGTACCTATATCAGGAATCTCCAATGCAAAAATATACTTGACATATTGGACGTGGGGTTATTTTAATTATCCCATTCATATTCATTAAACTCACAGTAAATACTGCTTAGTGTTAGTAAGCAAAGTTAGTAAGAGTTTCATGCAGGTGCAACACGCAAGTAGGTTTAGTTTTGTGTGAAAACCGCTCTATTTCTGCTGTTCCACAAGCACCACCTGCTGTCAGACAGAGGATTTACATTATCATCCAGCCTGTCTGCTGTTTTAGTTCAGATCAATGTGAAAGTTTAATCAACTTTTTTATTGTAAATCCTAACTGGTCCACGGAAAACAGGCTACCTTGTTAGATTTCTTCTTTTTTTAGTTTACAAAATATTTTTTGTTTAAAATCCGGCCATCGTTTTTAATGTTATTATTTCAATGTTTATGCAAACCAAAAGTGCATAGTGCTGCTAATTTTATTTGTTGTTCTTTCAAATATAACTTATGAAAATATAACTTACTGAAATATAATGATTTCTCTGTGTGTATCAGTATACTTTTTAACTTAAGTATATTTGATTGTGCTAAAGTGGAACTATTGCAAGTATACTTTAGGTACACTAAATATTTTGCATTTAAAGACCAATATTATTTAATGATCATACAATCCTCATCAGTACTGACATTAAAACATATTTTAGGCTTAATATTAAGAAATATACAATATTTATATTAATAGGTCTCAAACAGTATATCTGTAAATATGTTTATAGACGTGAACTATACTTAGTATAAAATAAATGTATTTTAAATCTATTATTTTTTCACTAGGGTACCTTTAATAAATAAATAAATAAATAATATTGCTTTAATAAAAAAAATACATTAAAATAATGGTGAATAGTGATAGAAGAAATAATGATTTCTGATATACATTAATATATATTAAAACATATTGTAAAACATTTTTATTTATCCTAACATTGATATTCGTTTTACGTATTATTTTGTTGAATTGCTTAAGTCACGTTCTTTCAAATTGTCCCCAGTTTGACAATTTGCAAAAAATGTTTTAATGAATATATTGGCTACAATGGAAAAAGTTTTTGACGGTTTCTACTTAAAAACAGGTTTAGCAGCTGCCTGAAAATTTTAAGTTAAATCAACTTAAAAGTACAAGTCAGTTCAAATCACTACAATACAGTGAGTTAAAATGACTAGTTGATTTAAAAAATTTTAAAAACTTATAATTTTAAGGCAGCTGCTAAACTTGTTTGAAGTAGAAACTGGTGAAAACTTTTTACAGTGTATTTACCAGGTGTTCACATTATGCTGTCCAGCGCCTGTACAATGACAAATCGTCGCCTTAGAATTATAAGGTTCTATCTGTCATTTTTTGTCAAAATTTAGTTCACATATTCTTGTATTCTTATTCTTTGACAACTTATTTACATTATGTGATGTTTCTTTTGTAAGCTGTGTACATTTTGGGCCTTTTTTTAGAAAACAAAAATGGTTCTATCTACATAAGTCTATGGAACGCAAAAACTTTGAAGCTTAATATCTCAAAAGTGCTCAGAATGCAGATAGAACCTTATAATTCTAAGGCAACGAAATAGTACGTGAAAGTAGTAAATTAAAAGACCAAAGAAATCAATAGAGGGAGCATTTGTGTTAGCAAGATGATATTTCGTTCAAAGCAGGATAGTGCTCTGTTCTGTCGCGAAAATGTCTGCATATGCACCAGGAATGACCCCTGCAGAAACTGCAGCTGAATAAGTTTAAAACCAAATAAAGTTGAAAATTTAGTCTCGGTCTGAATGTATTCACACAGAGCATGGTACCAAATTGGATGCTTGAACTGTTCGGCATCTGAACAACTAATCAACCTAGATTTTTGGTGCTAAAATTCAGACCTGTAGTCTTGTATGCTAGTTCAGTTCAACATTATTCTCTGTTGCATTTGAGTTTTAAACTGGTTCAGGTGCAGTTGTTGTCTGTTACTTTACTCTTCTTTTTCACTCCAAGGCTCCCTTTCTCACTCCATGTTCTCCACACTTTCAGCCAGAGGTTTAAACTCGTCAGCTCCCGAAGGTCACCTGTGCTCTCAAGGCTGTTTAGGAAGGTCAGCCAGTAATGAGCTGCAACTACTTTATTTGCTACGCGGAAGCTTGGAGGGATTAATTGTCCCCGCTCTGTCTCATCCGCCATCGGAGGCCCCTTTGTCAAAATGATCCATGGCTCTTGTCCCTCGGGCCCCCACTTTCATTATTAAGGTGCTCTCTGATCGATCTGACCATTTTTAACATTGTGCCCTGTAACTTTTATCAATCCTTATTATCTAATGACCAATAAGGCTCCTATCTGCAACAGTCGAGAAGCTTATGCATTTTTAATTGGACCTGATTGTTGCATTAACAGCTGAATATGCAGATGGCCTTCTTCTCCCGGGCGTGGACCAATAGTAAGTGAAAGTTCTAAATTAAAAGACCAAAGAAATCAATAGAGGGGGCATTTGTGTGAGCAAGCCAACATTCTGCTCAAAGCAGGATGGTGCGTCGTTATTCTGTAGTGAAAATGGCTGCATGTGCACCAGCAATGACCCCTGAGGAAACCGTTGCTGTTGAAAAATAAAAATCAAACACTTAATGGGTTTAAAAGTTAAGTTTTTTAAGACTGCATCAGACAGTTGTCCGACTGTAGCTTTTTTAAGAGCGAGAACGATGCATCACGCAGTGCCGCACTGTCAGAAAATATTTTATGGGCAAACAGCACGCAAAGCGCTAATTTAAAGCTTGAATCCCTCTCATCGTGACACAACAAAGAGGGAGGTTGACAAACAGCTGGCAAGTGGGCAATTACTAGTGACAGAATACATTTTGAAGCTGCATTAGGCAAATTCATTTGACAGTTGCTCAATACCATTCTATAACATGACTGGATTATATGCTGAAAGCTCCAGCAGATGCTGCAAAGTGCATGAAAGTATTTTTAATAATGCATCTTTGAATTGCGGGCGAACGGAATTGGCGGAGGAGCTGCTGCGGTGTGATCAGAGCGCCTCAGGATCTGAGCTATCATCAGGACAATTGGAGAAATGACTCAGTTCCTTTTGTAGCAATAGGTCATTTTCTTAGATCAGAAACTTCTCATAACTATTAAATGTGAAAAAGCATTAGAAAAGCATTAGAGCAATTTTTCTACTCGATTTCAGCTAAGTTCTTCTCTGCATTAATCCTCTTCTTATGTTCAAAGTCTTCATGTCTCTTTTTTTTTTTTTTAAAGGGGCCACCAGTGGTGGACCTATCTCAGTTGGTGCTGTAGACAAGACTTTTTTTAACTGCTTAGTAGTTTCCATAAATGTGTTCGTTTAGTGGTATAGTTTTCTTTAAATGTACAAAGGGGTCCGGGATCAGTTCCCAAAATGTACGGTTTTAGCACACAAAATTGCGAATGAATTTGACAGCCAGTGATCATCATGCATTTCCATTGCTTGGAAAAGCTTTTGACATTTTGATAATAACTCCTCTTGTGTTCAAAAGGAGGAAGTCATGTGAGTTTCAAACCTCGTAAAGGTGGGTAAATCATGATGTGTTTAAAGCAAATGACACTTTGTGAATACATGGCTTCTCCCACTTAGGCCCTGTTTATAGCAGTGCGTTTTCAAAACTAAAAAAAAAATAATTTAAAAAATTTTAAAACTCCGTTTTAAAATGAAAATGATCCTTGTCTACACTGGCGTTTTCACTGCGTTTCAGAAACGATCTCCGTTCATACTACACAACCAAAAACACGCCACATGACCATTCATAATGAGTATGATGTTACTGTTTACTCGGTCATTAAGGATACGCAGAGCGAATGTTGTGCAAAAGTTATGCGGTTTAAAAACAGAAATGCACTAGTGTAAATGTAGCCTTAGATAAACACTTTTTCACTTAACTATACAACTTAATTATCAAAAATTCTATTTATTTATGAATCCAAAAAAATGCATGATGCTACTGGGGTGTAAAGTCTTTAAATCGGTGCTCTTTGGTCACGGGAATCTTTACATATCTTCAAAAAAACTCATCAACCAAGGCACTCGAAAATCTTCTTAGTAGAAAAAATAAAAAGCCTTTATTCACATGGCTTTACAATTAAAAACATGCACCGACGCGTTGCGGCTAACTTGCCTTCATCAGGGTGTCAGTTTGCAAACACACTCAGAATCCATTTAAACAATCAATTTATCACATTAGGTATCAAGACAACACAGAGACATACTTTTCAGAATTATAATCCTACACATTAAATGAGATTATAATAACTCTAATGAAAAAAGAAAATAACCCATGAATATAAATTCCAATAGAATTTTAAGAAAAAAAAAAAAACAGAGTTACATAAAAAACATTCAAATTAATTACAAAAAAGGGGAAAAATCCAATTCTCCATTTAAACCTGGGAATTGAGTAGCTTTCAATGTATAAATCCAAAAGGACTCTCTCTGTTGTAACCTTTTTATTCTGTCTCCTCTCCTAATTGACCTCGGGACATGCTCAATACCCACTATTTTCAATGAACTGGGATTACCATAATTTTTATGTTTTTATGGATTACCACGAGGATTTATTGTATAAACCAATCACAGCAAAACATAGCCAGTCATATCCAATCATATTGCGATGGAGGCATTACCTCCTCTCACGTGACTTTCCCCCATTCATTCTAAATTACCTCCCACCAAACTAACTGCATGCTTTAGAGCAGTGGTGGGGAACCTTGATCCTGGAGGGTCGGTGTCCCTGCAGAGTTTAGCTCCAACCCTGAAAAAAAATACCAACCTGTATCCCTAAGACCTTGATTAGCTTGTTCAGGTGTGTTTGATTAGAGTTGGAGCTAAACTCTGCAGGGACACCGGCCCTCGAGGATCAACGTTCCCCACCACTGCTTTAGAGAGTGTGTTAAAATTCAACGGGCTCAGGGGGAGGCGAGAGAGACGTGGACTCCCGGTGTCAGATTTACCTGCTGGTGTCGCTATTAGTGTTTCTTTAAAAAAACAAATGATTTATATGCTCTTTTATGTCATATTTTGTAATATTTGCGTTGTTTTATCTTTGCATCGTGATTTATTTTCTCATCCAATTTGTTGAGGAGACACTGCCTCCTTTGCTTCCTCAGAGGAAACGCCCCCTGATACACATACATTTTATTGGCTTTCATGAATGCATGAGATACAGAATTAAAGTGGGCAATGAAGCAATAGGCAAGTTACTCAACTAAATTACCTGCGCACTTTCTCTCTCTGTCTCTCCCTCCCTCTGTCTTTCTCACACACAGGCGCTCAAAATGAGGCTAATTTGCGAAGGGATCCAAGGCTGTATTGGCCAGCAACACATTTCTAATTATCACTGCAGCTCTAGAGTGATTACTCACTCAGTCTCTTTTGGTGGCCCGCTGAAGTGTGTGTGGCTGAAAAATAGATGAGATCTTTGTCACTCAAATCACTATATGTTTTTAAGTGCTTTGGATGGGTCCATCATGCATTATGGAGCATAGTGGAGGGAGTAAGGGAGCATTAACTACTTTCTTGGCTACTTCGTTGCTGTCATGACTCTGTAAGTGTCATGGGTATTGTGGACAGCATGAGAGATGCGCAGCATCGGCTGTTTTAATATAGATTTATGTTTAATGTAAAGTTTAGACCTAATTAATCTGAGCGATACCACATGCTTAAAGATTCATTCTATGCTAGCTGAGGCAGCTAATACCACCCATCTGTGATGCTGAGGAGGAGCTTTTAGTGGACTTTAACAGATTAGGCTAGTCAGCTTCGCTTTGATATTAGCTGCTGTTTTCTTTAGATTGCAGATGTACAGTCCTCGTGTAAAGGCACAGAGATAAGATTAAAAGAGTAGTATTGTGCCACAGCACACTGTCCTAAGCTAAAACGCTAATAATAGAAGCCGTTTCCACAAAAAGCGCATGTAATTCCAGGAGCAGGACTTGACACTGCAGCGAATGACCAAACTTTAATCCTCAAATATTGTAATAGTTATTTCACCATCACTGACACACAATGGTAACCTTAAGATCTTTTAAATTGGAAATATGTTAAAACTAAGACTTGATCTGTTCTTCGAGATTTCCACAGCCATAGTAATTGTCTCCAAATACGAGAGCACTTCATATGTATACTGAGGGTAAATGAAAATTGTAAGAGGATTGTAATCATGTGGCAACAGTTTCTGGTTCCCATCTCGAGCAGTTGCCTTATCGCAAAGTATAACCTGTATTTCAAGCAAAAAAAATGTAATTCCTTTAGTGTTAATTTAAAAGCATTGTTAACACGCTGACTGTAAGTGTTGTCCAGGATTAGTGTCCAAACACCCAGTAGACCCTCATTATGTGGTTTTTGTGTGCATGTGTGTGTAGTGTATTTGATTTCCCTTAAGGGCACTAGCACAGGCTCCAGTACAGTTAGAGAGACTTGGCAGGTTCCTATCTGCTCAGGGTCATCCATTATTGAAGGCTTGATGGGGAATAAGTCAGTCTTACTTCATGGCCAATGAGAGCACTGTCCTGTGCCTGGAGCTTGTGGAGTTGTTCTAACAATCAGACAGGTGAGTTAGCAGAGAAGCTACAGCACTGCAATAGGACGAATACTTTCTGTAACACTTCTGTATTCACACTTAAAGTGATAGTTCACCCAAAAATGAAAATACTATCATTTATGTCAATCAGTGTTGTTTTGGACTTCACTAGCTTTCGTTGTATGGACAATTTCAGTCAAAATGTCGTTTTATTATGCTCTTGCGCATCACTTTGACCTATATATTCCTAACTGTACCACCTAGTTTGTCCTTGATTTTTTTTTAGAACATAACTGTAAGAAAAAAAACCTGTCTCCTGTTGTTAAAGTTTCTGTGATTATGCAAAGCACATGAATAATTAATGATGCAAGCGCTGATCAGTTTATGACTGGTTGTTTGCTAAACAGTTGACATTATATTCTAAGGGGCCATTTACACAGAACGTGTTTTCGCATTTTAAAACACAAGACGGAGGTCATACAAAACACTAGGTTTAAAGACACATTGTTAAGTTATGATTTCACAAACAACAACAAAAAATGTTGACAGCCTTTCAAAATTGAAATGTTGCTTTATCAAAGAGTTAGTTAAACCAAAAATGAAAAGGCGCTGTCGTACATGCTTTCACAAGAAAAAGAAGACATTTTTCTTTAGAAATCCTTATTTTGTACTTTTAAATTGTGACGAGTGTTTTGTTTTGTTCTCCGCTCCTCCATGTTCGTCACTTCTCGCTGGAGCTTAGACTATGCCTACATCATCCATTGGAAGGCCACTCTTGTGAACGCACGTATGAAAGTTAGCGGAAGCTAGAGATTACAGTTTGTAAAGTTTTAAATATGGATACACTCTTAAAAATAATGGCTCCAAAAGGGGTGTTTTTGCAGTGAGGCCACAGAAGAACCATTTTTGGTTCCCCAAAAACCTTTCGAACAGTTCCATTTTGAGGAATATTTTAAATATTATACCTTTTTCCACTATAAAGAACCTTTTCTGCATTTGAAAGGTTCCATGAATGTTCAAGTTTCTTCATGGAACCATTGATGCCAATATAGAAGCTTTATTTGTAAGAGTGTATTTGTCCTACACAGACGCATCGATTCAGTTCAGAAGGCCTTTATTAACCCCCCGGACCCATGTTGAGTACTTTTTATGATGGATGGATGCACTTTTTTGGCCTTCAAAATCTCGACCCCCATTCACTGCTATTATAAAGCTTGGAAGAGCGAGGACATTTCTTAATTTAAAGGAGAAGTTCATTTCTGGAACAAAAATGTACAGATAATTTACTCACCCCCTTGTCATCCAAGATGTTTCTGTCTTTCTTTCTTCAGTCATAAAGAAATTATGTTTCTTGAGGAAAACATTTCAGGATTTTTCTCCATATAATGGACTTCTATAGTGCCCATGAGTTTAAACTTCCAAAATGCAGTTTCAGTGCAGCTTCAAAGGTCTTAAAACGATCCCAGCCGAGGAGGAAGGATCTTATCCAGTGAAACGTTTGGTTATTTTCTAAAAAAGTTTACAATTTATATACTTTTTAACCTCAAACGTTTGTCTTGTCTGCAATGTGCATGCGAACTCTGTGAAATCCGGGTAAATACAGTTTATGTCGAAAAAGTCCCATCTCATTTTCTCCTCCAACTTCAAAATTGTCCTACATCGCTGGAGAAGTACCGACCCTGTGTTTACAAAGTGAATCTGCAAAGAAGATCAAATGCCCTTTACAAAAAAAGGTAAAACAGCGATGTAGGATGATTTTGAAGTTGGAGGAGAAAATGAGATGGGAGTTTTCGACTTACCCTAACTGTATTGACCAAAATTACACAGACCATAGAAGTCCGCTATATTGAGAAAAATTCTGAAATGTTTTCCTCGAGAAACAAAATTTCTTTACGACTGAAGAAAGAAAGACACAAACATCTTGGATGACAAGGGGGTGAGTACATTACCTGTACATTTTTGTTCTGGAAGTGAACTTCTCCTTTAACTCTGATTGTATTCAAGCATGGCTTGAGAATGAGTAAATTCATTTTTGGTTGAACTATCC
Organism: Labeo rohita; assembly: GCF_022985175.1. NCBI lineage: Eukaryota > Metazoa > Chordata > Actinopteri > Cypriniformes > Cyprinidae > Labeo > Labeo rohita. The sequence goes on along the minus strand of NC_066875.1, from coordinate 33,419,751 downwards.
CTTTAATCTAATTTTGTGCTCCAAAAAGAAAGAAATTCATGCAGTTTTTAATAACATGAGGGTGAGTAAATGACAGAATTTTAATTTTCAGATGAGCTATCCTTTTAAAAGCAGGGTTCATAAAGATGATAGCCTGGGTTTGAGTGCAGTGTGAAAAGCCCAAGACGGTTTCAATCTGGAAAGGAGAATTTCTAGGCTGTAACATGGTAAGACACCTTTGCTTTCTTAAGTTTGAGTGATGGGTAATTAAAACAGGTCATGTCTACCTCATTAAGCGCTTCTAAACCTATGATTCACACTGGGGGCTGTCAGCTGATAAGGACATCTGAAGTGGCCACAAACCTGTAGTTTTACCTCAACCCTCCACTTTCCTAATGGCTATTTAACATTATAACATCAGATGGGACTGCGTACATGAGGGACTTTGGATTTGTTAGATAAATTCATCCATGTGCCATTTAGCCGAGTCCTGTCAGTGTCAGCCCGTCACTCACAGCCAGATCTGACTCATCGGTGAGACTGTTGTGACAGCAGCTGTCTTGCGTGGTCTTCCATCTCTTTGGCTTCTAAGCCCACATTGGGTCTAAACGTCAAGATTCTGTTAAGGGCGCCTTCATCAGACATCAGAATCATTGGCGCTCTCTCGCTCTCGCTCTCCTTCCAGTTCCCTTTCTCCTCCCCCGCAGACGCACCTCGGGTTGGCGGAAGCCTTCGTCGTTTCCTTTGTAGTGCACATCTGTTCAGCGTTAAGTGACACAGCTGATTAGCCTCACTCAGGTCTTAATAAGACAAGCTCAGCTCCTCGCCAAACCGAAATCGGTGCTCTCGGGCTTGTCCCCGAGCCACATCCCATCACTAAAGTCCTGACTCAGATTAATACGTCGTCCAGGTTCCATATTCTGGAAGTCTCATTACTAGGAATGAATGTTACGAGGCCTTGTCACCTGGGCGGCAGAATGTATTTGTTTTATTGTTGTTATTGTTTGTTTTTTCTCTGCGTGTCGGCTTCCGCAGTTTTGTAGGTAATGATTATGTGTTTATGACATCTTCCCCTCCAGGTGTGTCAGAGGCGATTCGCCGACTCTCGTTTGCCGTGCGACTTCCGTACGATCTGATTGGACTGACACAGAGGCTTCACACCAGAAATGGCTCACAGTCTATTTGAAATATGTGCCAAGACACTGCAAGCATTTGTTATCCACAGTCCCTCCAGTTGAAACGCGTATACGGGTTGTCTGTTCGAATGCATCATACATTATGAATATAGTCAGACATAAATAGCATGTTTTTGGTCATGGTGTGATTTATATAGAGTGGTACACTGCTGTTATTATTCCCCTCCACCGCAGCTATGGCCACATTTGCCTAATTGCACCAGGTGTTCATGTGTATGTGTGCAGGGAGAACAAAGCCGAACAGGCAGCGCTACGCGTCTGTGTTTCTAAGTTTGACCGTGAATGCTGAAGCGTGTGGGTGTACGCTCACTCCCGGCTCTCTTTCTCATTGTAGCGGCAAAGGGTCGAACTTCTTTCCGCTATCTGCCATTGTCTCCGTTCTGCCCCCCTCCTCGTCGATGCCCCAACTTTGTGATCTGTGTGTCCCAGCCCACCTGTTCAGTGCTCATTACTGTCAGCAGCATGGTTAATAAATATCCAGGTGGAGAGATCTTCCCATCGGCCCTGCTTCATCTCCATAAGTCTCCCTCTACACACACACACACGCCGTGGACGAGCCTGACAGCGTTCATGATTACACTGTAAGTACGGCCGTTTTTCACCCCATGCCCAAACCCTGACACTGCACTCCATCTTACACACAAACACACACACGGGGGAAAGTACCGAACTTACAAAAAACAGGACTTTTTAAAGTGAGTTTGAGTTTGAAAGATAATGTTTGAATAGCTGCTTTTTTTGGCCTAATGTTTTATTGTGCTGGTAGGAGGTGAGTTGCATTGAACGGAAAAACAATTTTCATTGCTTGGTTGAAGAATTTTTCGCCATCCCAAGACTATTTAAAACTTTATGAACTCGACAAAGCGTCTTCACTTCAGGACATACTGTAAAAATATAAACAGATATAAAATATAACAGATTACTAGTAGAATGTGGATTAGTAGTGGCCCTTAACTGGTTTGGCTTCAGGATATAATATTGTCCTTAAATTCAACAACAAAATTATGTTTTTATGGTCTTTGCAGTCAACATTTCATTCACTAAACAAAGAACTTTATGGTCCTCGCAAACCATGTTTAACTTTATTGTATGCCATCTTATAGGGTAGAGTGTGGGAAAATGCCCCACAAGATGAAATCAAGATTAATTTTTATTGTAACTATGGACTACATTGACAAGAGTGATGTAGAAGTTTTCACCATGAAGTTTACACTGGTGATGTACCGGAGAGAAAACAGATTTCACAGTAAATTATCTAATCTTCAGCAGCAAGAAAAAAAGTGTTTTAAAGCTTGTTGTTTTGTAGAACATCACAGTTATATATGATATGAGAACAGTAGGGCCTGTAGATAGGGTGAATGTGTTATTTAATAAAAATATAATTATATTTTATCCAGAATTACATATTTTTTTCTCAAACATAGTCAGTGGGGCAAAACGCCCCCTTGGTACAAATTTAATTTTTGTTAAAAATCTAATAATAACTCGGGACATTTTTCATACTTTGTTTATAATTTATGTCAGTGTCACTAAAACTAAACATTGTGGAGCAAAGAGATAACTGACATCACGCCGACAGACAAGATGGAGCAAGTTAATTCTGGTATGAAACAAGGTCTCAGCTTTGAAATGTTGTAATTTTTTAGTAAAGTCAAACAATGAATACCATTTTGTGGCTCTTTAATATGTTGTGACAGATCACTGTATCACCTTATTAGATCAATCAACACAGGACCCAATCTTTTCTTCTTTATACTTAAAGCATGAAATAAACATAAATGAACATCAGAACGTATTTTATTTCAACCGTAGAAAGACATCAATACACACAGTTCTTTAAATTTAAGTCCACCAAAGTTAATCTACTCTTCTGTCTGGTTTGTTTCTCTGACAAAATGGCGAATTTGGCGTTATGAATGGTCAGATCGCCTTTCAATCAAGCTGTTTGCAAAGGGTGAATTGTTTTTGGAGAGAAGCATAAGATGTATCTGTCTTTTATAAATATGATAAAACTAATGACTCTTCGGAGATATGAAAGATGCAATTCTACTCTATAGGTACACGAGTAACATGAGATTGTCAGAAACTGCGTATTACAGCATGACGCCTTTAATTTAGTCCGCCTTATTTTATGGTCTGTGGTTTGAAGTATTTAATACAACCTCGTTCTGCCTTTATTTTTATTGGACAGTTTAAGAAAAGAGAAGGAAAAAAGATCAGGAAAGGACCATGAGCTGGGACCAGAACTCAGGTTTCTGGAAACGCTCACACGTTCAAGTTACTTTGACTGCAATAACACAATGAGAATACTTCTTTTATGTAAATGTACAGTATTCAAATTAACAATGATCTTTGATCTGTGAAGGGGGAATGCCTTCCTGTAGCTCAAACAGAAGACCATGACACTTGTCATGCCAAGGTCATGGGTTTCATTCCCAGGAAATGCAAGAACTGATAAAACATGTACCCTGACTGCCAAAAATCCATAAATGTAAATGTAAAGGGGTGTTTAATCATGCACATAAGCAAGATGGGAGAGTAAGAGTGGTCAGCTTTCCACAGTACTCCAAACTCCACTAGGCCATGACTGCTGCCTGTAAAGGCTGCGGAAATGACAGCGAGTACACCAGACACTTGATTCTGAAGAAGCAATCAGACTCTAAGGCATTTAATGCACTGCCTTGAGTCTGAGCCACAGCAATTGGGTTTGATAGCCGTGTCATTATGAGAGGAGGGCGTCTGGAGGTCTTCAGGAGTCAGGGATTACAGAGGGGAGCGGGTGCGAGTGTGCGTGTCACTCCAAGCCCTCTCAGCAAAACTCCCACCTTACCACTGATTCCCCCTCCGTCAAGAGCCTGGGCTGGAGAGGAGCACTTGACCAGACGATAGTGTGTCTGCCGAGAGAGCACCAAGGGCACTTAGGGATTCATGCAAAAAGTTAGGATTGGGATTCATTGACTTTGAGAAGACGTCATTTAGAGTATAACCATAAAGCATGGTGTCTTGATTGAATGGAAGATGTTTGCTCAAGACTGCATGCTTGTGTGGTGGACCGTAAACCTATGACCTCCGCAAAGTCCCGGACAACTTTGTAGCGTGAAAGAAGGTATATATCGGATGCAGGGAAATGGGTAGAGTGTCATCATCAGTGCAGAGAGATGTGTGGAGAAGAGCCCGGGCCTTTATCTCTCTCTCTTTGATTGGGCAAACTGTGTGGCACCCGTCGTTTGCCACTACTTCACTTTGATTAGCGGCTCCATGAAAATGTATGCCCCGCTCTCAAAGAAAACTGGGGGAGTCGCTACCTGTCAGGAAATTCACAAACAAGCCTATGTAAAGCTCGGCACGCCGCATACATTAAACTCTAATCCACCTAGCCATTTCATTGTGGGGCTGAGTTGCCAAATCCCCCCTGACTCCCCCCTTCCTAGTGCTCTTCCCACATCTGACGCACACATCCCAGGACGACAGGAAAGGAGGTGCAGAACCAGCCCCCCGAACCACAATCAGGGGGAGAGAGAGCACTCTGCAAAGCGTACTACAAAGGCATCCCAACAGATGCTGTGAATACCAAAAAAGCCCCTCTCTCTCTCTTCTTTGTGAAACGCAAACAGTATATGAATTAATCAGAGTGCAGGTAGATAAATAAATAATGTATATAAGGAGCTAATTAAACGTGTTTATTCCTGTTATCATATGCTGCCCCCATTTCCCCCTTTCTCAAAGCCATGAATCTTTAAGCGCTTGTTAAATTGGTCTCAGGGGCCAGTGCGGTGGCAGAGGAGCGGTCAGCACCTGTCTCCGCTGAAGGCAGGTGCGTGACCAACGGCCCATGATCCTCTGCTGCGCCAGGCTTCGTGAGGAGAGAAGGGAGGAGGCAGGCATCATGCTGGGAGGTTAGCGTCCAGACGAGGAGCGGCTGACAGGGCCGGCCGTCACAGCCCCGGCTCGGCTTTGATTAATGAGGGCATTTGAAAGACAATTAGCGGGAGCAGATTTACCTTCAACTGCCTTATCAATCAGAGCCCTTTAATTCAAAGTAGAGCACCCCCTGTCACAAAACGGGTGTATCAGCACCGAGCCTCCGATGCGCAGACAGCTAAACAGTGCCAGCGGGGGGCGAGGAGAAGGAGGGCATCGGGAGCTTCATAAACAAAGCTAACTTTCAGGCCTTACAGTCGAGGAACTCTCGTATAACTTTGACTGTAAGTTCTCCGAATGGCTTCCTTGGCTTTTGCTATGAGAGCCCAGGATTTATTGATCATTTCACTGAAAATACTGTCTTATTAAAGCAGACCATATTTCACTGCATGCATAAAGACTGAATTCTGATGTGAATGTGTAAATTGTACCATCTGTGGGTAGATTTAATAAAATACAGCCATGCTGACATTTAACAAGGTTTTAAGCCTTCTAATTATTAAGTAATGATCCCAAATTGCAGACATAAATCATGTTGGTGGGTGTTACGCAGAAGACTTTCTACAGTTTTCGCATTCACTCTTCACGTGTTTGCAGCCCACTGCAGCACAGAAGTCTTGCGTTTAAATATTATGTGAAAAAAAACACGGTTGTGCTGAATTTAATTGAGAATGCTTTTAAATTCGAATTTAAATAGCAAACAGAATGCTTACAGGGATTGTGAAAAATGAAAATTACCTCATGTTTTACTCAACCTCAATCCTAGGTGTATATGACTTTCTTCTTTCAGTTATATTAAAAAATATCCTGGCTCTTCTAATCTTTATATTGGCAGTGAATGGGGTTTAAGATTCAAGTCCAATTAAAGTGCGAGTGGAACAACACTCTCTCGTGAACATGCATACGACAGTTAGCAGAAGCTGGAGATTATGGTTTATAAAGTTATAAATATGGATATTTTTCGAACAAAAACACATCGATTTGCTTCAGAAAACCTTTATTAACATCCCGGAGCCATGTGGAGTACTTTTTATGATGGATGTGTGCACTTTACTCACCCCCTTGTCATCTAAGATGTTCATGTCTTTCTGTCTTCAGTTGTAAAGAAATTTTGGTTTTTGAGGAAAGCATTTCAGGATTTTTCTTCACATAATGGACTTGATTGGTGCCCCGATTTTGAACTTCCAAAATGTAGTTCAAATGCAACTTCAAAGGGCTCTAAACGATCCCAGCCGAGGAAGGAGGGCCTTATCTAGCGAAACGATGTGTCATTTTTTTGGAAAATAAAAATTTGCATACTTTTTAAGCACAAAAGCTCGTGTAGCACAAGTTCTGGGATGCACGTTCACGTACTATTGAGTCATGTCGAAAGGTCACACCAAACGTAGACGGAACTACAGACCCAATGTTTACAAAGTGAACGCGCAAAGACTAACAAAGTGCAAGTAAGGCAAACGCTGTTTACAAACAAAAAGGTACAACAATGTTGGACGATTCTGAAGTTAAATAAGAAAATAAAATGGAGTTTTTCGCCATACTCTACCTTTTTGTCCGGAGTACACAGACGATGAACTTAGATGTGATTCGTAGTAGTGATGGGAAGTTTGGATCATTTTACTGACTCTGACCTTTGAGTCTCATTCAGCAAAGTGAACAAATCTTTTTTCGAGTCATTTTTTAGTTCATTTCGTTCATCTTAGCAAAATATAATTAAAATGTTACGTGTTACTTCCCTAACACATCTACTGCTTACACAAATGTTGATTACACTACAAACAAGCCAAAACTATAATGCTGTAAGAAACAGAAAAGATTAATTCATTGTTTACCTTGGTCTTTAGTCTATGATTAGCTCACCTCACCTCTTATCTGACAAGTTTTCAGGTTTGAGTCGTTCGTTCATCACGTGACAGCCCCATAAGCTCAACCAATGCAGTGTGAGCCGGAAAAAGAATTGATTAGTTCATCTCTCGAGTCTTCGTGTTCGTTCATCACGTGACAGCCCCATAAGATGAACGACTCGAAAAACCCGAAGACTCGAAACAGGTGAACTAATTCCAGTACAGAACCTAATAGGATGTTCGCATATGTGCGACTGAACGAATCACTCCCTGAGACGACTCGTTCTTTGTGAGTCACATTAAAGATTCATTCAAAATGAACAAATCGTTCAAGAACGACCCATCACTAATTCGTAGCATCATGAACGCATATCCCAGAGCCTGTGCTACACAAGCCTTTGTGCTTAAAAAGTATACAAATTTTTATTTTTCGAAAAAAATGACGTTTTTCAATGTCAAATGACGTCGTTTTACTAGATAAGACCCTTCTTCCTTTGCTGGGATCATTTAGAGCCCTTTAAAGCTGCATTTAAACTACATTTTGGAAGTTCAAAATCGAGGCACCAATCAAGTCCATTATATGAAGAAAAATCCTGAAATGCTTTCCTCAAAAACCATAATTTCTTTACGACTCAAGACAGAAAGACATGAACATCTTGGATGACAAGGGGGTGAGTAAATTATTTGTAAATTGTTGTTCTGGAAGTGGACTTCTCCTTTAACATTTTGTAGATTCTGCAAGGTGTATGTAAACTTTTGACCTCAACTGTACATAGATAGATAGAATTTCATTGAAAACTCCTCTTCCTTTTCCAGTTCAGTTCATATTCATATACTGAGAGGGAGCCAGTTCTTCAGTTTTAAATTTTGCCCTGTCCTGGTAAAAACACGGATATAAAGGCTGATATGCTCAAGACATTTCCTCCAGTTTTTGACAGCCCACGACAAATATACTTATCAGGACTTCAGAAACTGTGCGCAATTACACGTCAGTCATTCAAACTCAAATTATTTGAACCAGTGGAGGAATGATGAAGGCTCGCCGGAGCGCTTAACGGGGTTTAAAACAGAAATTTGTTTTTATGAAGCCGGAACAAGTGAGTAAAGAAGCATCTCTATCGATCTGACTCCTTGTAGATAAAGCAAGTGCGAGGGGTGAAAAGAAACAAACACATGAGGTAGACAGTACCTCTAGGAGGAAAATCAATATGGCTGCCCCACTCGGTCTTCTCTGGTCAGCCTATTCTCACTGGGCTCCAGAAGCTGCAGGGGGAGCGAGTGGACAACTTGAGCCAGTTTTTTACATTGACATATTGAAAGATTTCGTTTAGGCAGACAACAAAAATGGTTAGATAATTATTTCAAGTAGAGCTGAATAGATTTGAAACAAATGCAGTAATGACACCCAAGTTCTCATTTGTCCATACTGCCGAGAGCTATTAGAAAAGCACGGCAGACAGCATAGAAATGAGAGCGAATCTTGACGGCGCTTGTCTGACCCCGAGAAAGAACTTGAAAATGACTGTAGTTTGCCAGCTGGCATTAACAGTCAGACCTGCCTTCATAGGGACATGACATCATTAGAGAAGAGGTCAGTGAGGGAAGAGAACTGCACCGACGTAGAAAGCGAGGGAATTACTCCCACAAAAGACTTCTCTCGGGAAAATGAAGAGAAACCTGACAATGAGAGGAGATATCTGTTAGTCATACACTCTCGTTTGTGCTACGACTGACATTAAGCCCACAGGCAAGGCCAGCCCTCTCTGCTTCACCAGCCCACTAGCTCTCCTTCAGCTGCAGCCCGTTTCCCTTTCAGGAACATGCTGGCGCCCCTCTATTTTCCATTAGCCGTTTATTTCACGGAGAATTTACTTGCTGCATGCCATAATTGGTATGTAGGGCTTTTCTAACGCAGTAGGTGCATTGGACATTTGGAAGGTGATCTTTTACACAGGTGAAGGATGCATAAATTACCCTTTCAGCTAGACGTTATTAGATTTTAATTCTCCATTATTTGCTGCAAACACTGAAACAATTGATTTCACTTGAAGATTTGATTATTGCAAATAATTCTTAGTTTACGTCTATGCATTTGGCAGACAGTTTTATCCAAAGTGACTTGCACTGCATTATACAATAATAATTTCTTTCATTTCCTGCAAAATTTCTTTTTGAACAGTAGTGCATTTTATGTAAGGACAACCTGTTGTGTGCTTGCTGAGAGATGAGAAATAACAAATTACAGCAAAAAAGGGTAAAGCCATGTAACAGAATTCATTTACCGTCGCATTTACGTAGGAAGCTGTTCTAAGGCACATAAAAAGTTAGCGCCATTGTGCATGTCCAAAAAAAACTCTTAGAAGTTTTTTTGTAAATGAACAGTGTTAAAGCATTACCGTGTGTGTCAAACACTTTCCCGTTCCCATATCCTTAGCAGGGAGTTCTATGGAAAAAGTTCAGTATTAGTTTTATGGTTCAAGTAGTAGCCTTAATTTGCGGTTTGCCCTCACCTCACGACAGCACGCATTTAATGTATTTACAGGACGAGCGAGAGCGCACACGTGTCATTAACCCACATTTCCCAGTAGTAAGAGTCATAGTGTGCGTAGCTTTGAGGTTTCATTAGTGATGTTTTATAAGGAGCCGTTTGCGTAGAAACCCGTGATTTGTTTTCCAATGTTTGCTGTATCCAGGAGACAGAGCGATGTAAATTTATTTAGTTTCATAATAGATATTTGCTCTCGGAGAGGAATAAAAAAAAGATAATTTTATTTTTCAATAACGAGGGCACCTTAATTATCTCTCTCTCTCTCTCTCTCTCTCTCTCTCTCTCTTTCATAACTTTCTGGGGCCCAGTTACTGCAAATTAGTCATCCATTGTGTATTTGGAATTCCGCATGCATACAGCAAGTATTGAATGACAAATTGCAATAAGTCTTTGTCTCCGGTGGAGACCAAACCAGGGACTGTAATGATATTCATTTTCAAACAGGAGAACATTCTAATGGGCAATTAAGACGATCAAGCCTGCCAAGCTACATGTGAAGAATGGAGACCCGGTGCCAGCCATTACGTGTCCACCCCCTTTCCACTTCTCCCCAGCTGGATCTTTGTCTAACATGTGTGCGCGTACGACGGGAGGGTGCGCGGGGGTGTCAGGGGGGAGCTCCAAAAGCACAATATAATTGAACTTTCCACATTACTTCTCACTAATATGTGCTGCCACTTGGTCTCATTAGTGGAATGATGTGCTCTCCAGTTCAGGAATGAACTCTTTGCCCGAGTAATTAAAGCTCCTAAAGTTTCCAGTCCTTTGTTTAAAGAATTCGTCCTTGTGCTCTCCATGCCCCATCAGCTGCCTAATTAGCAGGGCCTTTGTGTGATTAAAAATTCTCACAGAGATTCCATTGGATATTTTCCTCTGTTAATGAGTGTTTGTGGACAGCTGGGAACAGGCGCCGACTCCCTCCTCGCCGGACCTCCTGTGCACCGGGCCAGACCTCTGTCAGGGCCCAGGAGTGAAAGCTGTCATTTCTGTAATGGGGATGGAAATTGGTCAAAACCAGCGCTGGCCTCCCGTAGGATTGGAAATGCCTTGAAATATAAATGAGGATGAATATTCATATTTCTCCTTCTCTCTTTTTCACCCCCTGATTCAATAAAAGTGCTGAGTATTAATATACATGTCAATCAGATTAGGAAGCCCCTCGGAACTCGGCGCCAACGCCGGCCCATTAATGCGTCCCTGGCTTCATTTGCTATTATTCTCAGGTTCTTTCTCTCCCCAAAGTTGGGGTCACCTTCTCCGCTGAGAATTGCTCACTGGAAGCTTTCCCTTTTGTAATGTTTCTTCCCACTAAGTGAGAGAGAGAGTGTGTGTGTGTGTGTGGTGAGAGAAGCAGAGAGGCATTTAATGAAGCCCACTCGGAAGTACGGAAAGTAGGGGTCAAACTCAAATGAAAGAGGAAAGAAAAGCAGTGCGTGCACTTGGAAGAACTGGAACCTGAAGCGGGGAAAAAGGAGGTTGGGGGAAAAACCTGACAAGAGACAGTTGGCTAGTATCACTAGACTGTTCTCAAAAGCTAACATTGTATAGTGCAGTGATTCTCAACTGGTTTTGCTTCAAGACTTGTTTTGATCGCCATCAAGTGGTGACCAAAACTCTTTATCATACAACTACACAAAAATATCTGTAAGATAAAACACCAAGATTTATTATTGTAGATTTTTTCAGTGACTCTTTCTGCAGGTTGCATCGTCACAGTAAGTCACTGAGTCATTAAATCCTTGATGCAATTGACTGTTCGCAAACAGCTTGATTGACAGGTGATCTGACCAATCATAACGCAGAATCTGCTATTTTGTCAGACAAGAGAGTAGATCAACTTAAACTTGAAAAATTGTGTGTATTGATGTCTTTCCGCAGTTGAAATAAATGTTCATTCATGTTTTTTCATGCCTTAAGTAAATGTTGATTTATCTAATAAGGCAATACAGTGATCTGTCAAAACACATTAAAGGATTACTCCACTTTCAGAATAAAAATGTCCTGATAACTTTATTCACCCCCATGTCATCCAAGATGTCTTTCTTCTGTCACAAAAAATAAGCTATTTGAGGAAAACATTCAAGGATTTTTCTTCATATAGTGGACTTCAATGGTGCTCAACGGAGTAAAGGTTAAAAATGCAGTTTCAATGCAGCTTCAAAGGGCTCTAAACGATCCCAGCCATGGAATAAGGGTCTTATCTGACAATTTTCTTTAAAAAATGTATACACTTTTTAACACCAAATGCTCTGCAATGTGCATGCATACTCTGTGCACTCCAGTTCAAGAGTTAGGGAATGTCGAAAAACTCCCATCTCATTTTCGCATACATTGCTGTTTTACCTTTTTTTGTAAAGGGTGTTTGACCCTCCTTGCACGTTCACTTTGTAAACACTTGGTCAATACTTCTGCAGCGATGTAGGACGATTTTGAAGTTGAAGGAGAAAATGAGATGGGAGTTTTTCGACATACCTTAACTGTATTGAACCGGAGTGCACAGAGTACGCATCGCACAGCGTTTTGAGGTTAAAAAGCATATAAACTATATGTTTTTTAAGGGAAAATAACCAATCGTTTTGCTAGACAAGACCCTTATTCCTTGGCTGGGATTGTTTAGAGCCCTTTGAAGCTGCACTGAAGCTGCATTTTTAACCTTTCTTACCAAAAGCAACCTGCTCTGTCTTGTCTGTCAGCGTGTTGTCACTTTCCTCTTTGCTTCGCAATGTATTTTTCACTGCTTGAAAACATGATGTCTGGTGTGAGAGCGGCACTGTTTGTCAGACATAGCAACAGTAACTAAGGAGTGTGGGTTTCTGCGAAGGGTCAGTTAATTATTTCAGGAATGAGACAAGTCATTGAATAATTCACTTAACCAATCTGTTCAAAAACATTCATTCAAGAACTAAATAACTCACTTTATGTGTGAGTCACTGAATCATTTACTCAATTCATTCAGAAACAAAACACCACAGTGTGTTGCTTAGAGACGTATACTAATTTCCTGTTTACTAAACCATTGTATGCAAAATTGCTAAAATAGTGAACTAGCACAGGTTGATACAATAAACAATGGTGTTAAAATTATTTACGTATTAGTTTATCACTGTGCGCAATACATAATATTTCTATATTTTCAAAACCCTATAACAAAGATTAAACAACCTATTGCAACCAAGTGCAGGATGGGCTTCAGGATATGTGAGTTCACCGCTCACGAGGCTTGAGGCAGCACAAGACAAATCAATGATGTGATAAGTACTTGACATGGGTTTGGAGAAACTGTTGAAGCAGGCGATTCTGTGAAAGTTTAATTACAGTTCAGGAGCAATAGATAGATTTCTGGAAACATCATTATAAACAGAGAGCTTGCGCGACGGGCCGCCTGCCTCATTATCCTTCTATTTAAAGTGTCACATTTCCAGAGAGCAGAAGATCTGATGACAGAACATCTCACTGAACAATCTACACCTGAAAGGACATGTTTTGCTTTGAAATTTAATTGAACAAAGTGACAGGAAATGATTCCTTGCCTTGGCTAAATATGATTTTCAAAAGAAGTATGATGTGTCTTGTGATAAAGGCCCTGTAGTGAAGGTTAAAGTGATTAGACTTGATTATCAAATAATGAATGAGACACTGATGTAGTCTTAATTGCATGCTCCGATGACTGTGTTGTTTGACACACATCATGTGTTCGCTTTGTAAATATAATCCAGCTCTTTGTTCTTCAGGCTTTGGTCTCTGCTTTCTCTGGTACTGCTGGAGTTGCTGTCTTAGGCTACGTCTACATTAATCCAGATACATTTGAAAACGGTGTTTTCGTTTTAAAATGCTCCAAGTCCACACTGGTGTTTTCCAAAAGTTTCTCATCCACACTAAATATCAGAAACGTTGAATTTGCTTTACTGTGCATGCCTACAGCCTCAAAAAAGCTCACTGAGGCAATACAGACAGAACAGACGTGATACGTTTTCATGCCGTTCTTCTGGCAGGATCGTTTTATTTAGGAAAATATCTCACCATTTACTGACACGTCCAGGTCACACTGACTCCCAACTGTATGTCTGATCTAAAACACAACTGCCCTCATGTTTTGCTGCAAACAGCCATCGCGAGTATATTTTCTGTCATCTTTGCAGGACTGTGATGTGAAGAGTGTACAAAGTAACACATCTGTATATTGCACTAGTGTAAAAGTAAATAGCACATAACAGGGACCATATGGGTATAAATACAGATATCTATTGGTACAATATGTGTCACATTGTTTTCAAAAGCCTCCATTTTCACAATCCACACTACAACATATATCCACTTTGGAGAGCGTTTTCAAAAAGCTCAGATTTCCTTGATAAAAACAGTGTCTTAGTGTGGACGGAAGGCCAAAACAGAGAGAAAAAGATGCATTTTCAAACGAAAACATATTAGTGTGGACAAGGCCCGTTCACACGGTGGATGATAACGATAAAGATATAGTTCTACAAATCATTCTCAATATTAAAGAATAGTCCACACCACAGTTATTACAATAAAGGCACAGAGAAACAATATCGTTGGAATCACGTTCAGACCGACTTTTTTCTAGCTGATGATCTATAAAAACATTGACACTCAATCAGAATCAGTCCTGCTATAACGGCCTTGAGAATTTAAAGCGGCAGACGAGTGTGCACTTAGAATAAACAGACGATATCGATATCTTTATAGTTATCGCTCTTGGTGTGAACGGGCTTTTGAAGTCAGCATGAAAGGAAAATTCACCCTATCTGTTTTCTAAATGCATGTTATATATTTTATTGTGAATTAGTCATACATGTATATGTAAAAATAAATAAATAAATAATTTTCAGTCAAATTGTACATATTCCGATCTTACAATTCAGATCTGCTTCCATCAACAGTAGATGGATAGAAGTCTCTGCCCTTCATCTTTTTCTTTTTTGATGATCTGTTTCACTCGGATATATGTCTCAATACAGAAGAAAATATTTGTTGCTACTTCCATTATATTGCATATTTAGAGGGTACAAAACAGAACTTAGTCAAATCAGCCAAATAAAATCATATTTTGATGCTAAAAGCGCCAACTTGGTCTCATGAGAAGTTACATTTACATTCATATGAAACATTATTTAAGCCTAACCAGTTTTGTAATTGTACAAAAAAGATTTTTTGTTTGTCTTCCTATTCATACAACATTAGTCATACAACATTATAGGATTTTGCCATGTCATACAAACTATTGCAAGTTCTCATGAGGCCGTTTTACAGTCACAGTATGCAAATTCTAGAATCATACAAATTTGTAAAAAAAAAAAAAAATAACTTGCAATAATTCATACAACATGGCAAAATCCAGTGATATCATACATGTCCTACAACTTATTACAAGTTTTCATGAGAATTTGTACAAGGCTTAAAAAATGTAACAGTGGTCTATAAATTTCAGTTCAAAGTCAAAGTTTCCTGCTTTAAAGTAACATTTGATATCCCCATCTCCTTTTTGGTTTCTAATTATTGGGTTTTGATGAAAATCAACTGTTTTTCAGCTGCGGCTGCTAGATTGTCCTGTTTGGTGATTTGAGCGTGTGTAATCAGCAGCGGTGCTAAATGTTGTTTCATTAGGTGTGAAAAGGCCCCATAACTCAATTGCAACCAGCCAAGCCTCCTCCTGGCACTGGCTGGTTACTAATCTGTTTTTCATTTCATCTTAATCAATGCAGGAGCTCCGTAAAGGGAAAAACGACATACATCGCTGGTTGCCCTCCTGTGAAGTTAAGGGTCAGATGGTAGAAGCGTGGCTGAGAAACTCTTAAACACTCCAGCTGTGAGCAATGATGTGCTATTGTTACCAAGTAAGTGACTGCTTTGAACAGTACGTTGTAATGTGATTCATTCCGCACTCCACACAACACAGTACTAAACATTAACTGGCACTTTCTCATGACTGTTGTATTATCTCGTGTAAAATGGCACTGTAATATAATTCATTATTGTTTGTAAATGGCAAATGAGGTCCCTATAGTGCAGGAAGTGTTGTTTGATGTACAAAATAAATCATTGTGTGTATGTGGCAGGACAGAGCAGAGATAGAAGGCCCTTGAGTTGAAAAACAAGTGAGGAGACATGACCTCTTTCCCCCCACCCCCCGAAAGACTTGACGGTGTGAGTATCTTCTACTTGTCTTTTTTTCATCCTGAATAGATTATCGCAGGGCCTAATTTGCTTGGTGAGAGGCATGGAAGAGTGAACCAAGCCCTCCCCTCTCATTTCTTCAGGGATGACTTCTGAAGCTCTTAATAAGGCGACAAGTACGCCTTCCCGTATTGAAATACATCAAAACCACTAATCCTTGTAGATTGGAGCCACCCACTGATTCAGATTGTCATTATGTATTTCATAAACGTTCCAGTCTGAGGTTTTTATGCTCCCAGATAAAAGAAAGTAGAGAAACCTCAAGAAGATGTGGGTGGAGGAGGAAGGTGTAAATGTTCTTTTCATTAGCATTCCTTGCTTTCTGCCGAGTTAAACCCGAAATGGCTGACTACCGAAACATTCTCTATGGCTGTTTTCCACCTAAGATGAAAGCCCCATTTGCGGTGGCGATAATGGTTGCGGAGCCATGTGATTTGACGTGGCTTGTATTTCTCTGTTCTCCATCATTTAATTGGGTTTAAGGAGCGTGAGAACACTGCAGACTTTGTGACCGTCGCAACTAATTGACCAGAAGAACATTACTTACAGTGGTGCACCACTGTGAAAACAAGAGAGGTGGAGAGAGTCTTCACTTTCGCCCATTTGTAGATATTAAGCAGTTTTATGTTACTACTTCACATCTGAAGCCAGCAAACACAAAGAAGCGGTCCCCTTTTTACAAACATGCAGCTCTGCAGTCTGGAGTCATTTTCACTTGGCTCGTTTCTCTTTACTGAAGCTGATAAGTTGATTACTGATAAAGTATGATTAATTTCAATAAGCTAACTAATTAAAGTGGAATTTTATCTAAATAAGTCAGCTCTGATAGCAGTAGACATGAATTTTAAGTTGGAACTAAAGTTGGCAGTTGACATTTGTTATTTAATTTTCTTCCGTTGAGCCGCTCTAACACGATTTTCTCATTGTCTTCCATTATACCGAATGTGCTTTTCCTATTCAATTAGCCTTTAAGCAACTAAGAGAAGTCCATGAAGCAATATGGCTCTGGCATTTCTTTACCGAAATTAAATGTATAATTAAACGTAATTGAAGACATAATTGTTCCTGGCAGCAAATAATAGAACTAAATTGTGCCTGTAAGGAGAATCAATATAAATGCTGACATTCCTCTTGCGTCTGAAAAGAAGTTTGTCAATTCGGGAGCCGACGAGAGTAACTCGGGGAGGGGGAAACGCATTTAGACTTCTTTGGAAAGGGAAAAAAAAAAAAAAAGAGAGAGAAGGTAGCTGTTGAAATGGACTCCTCTATTTTTCATGAACAAGGTCACTTATCAGTGACCGGAAAGTCACCAAGTTCTCTTCATCAATTTAATAAGGATTCAAAGTAGAAAAATAGTATGGTCATTTCTTTGTAATACACCCCTGGGCTTTTTATTATGACTTCATTTCCCAATGTAATATTGGAATGTCTCTATAATTGTAAAAGTGTAATAGACTCTAATAGAATTTCATTTTGAACCCTGAATGGTCTATGCCATCTCTGCTCAATTTGAGTAGAATAATGATTTTTAATGTCCACACATGGCTTCCTGTGACCTTATTCAATCTCAGGCCTGATCAGGAAATATATCGATTCAATTACAGCCTGATGACAAGCCAGCTGAGGAGAGGAGGGGAAAAAAGGTCAGCATATATTTGAAAATGTAAATCTTAACAATGTCTTTTGGGTTTGCTGAAAAAAGCCATTATCAAATGCCATTTGGGTCCAGCAGCACCAGGCCTCTTTTTCTCTCTCTCCCTCTCTTTTCCCTGAGCGATGGGAATCGTTACAACATGTTCAACACAGAGGTCGGACTTTCCTATTGTCTGGAGTTGTTATATGCGAAGTCATTTCGCAGGAGGGGCCTGTTTATTGGGTTATGTCTGCGCCTCGTACCGCTACTTGTCACGCATCGAAAAGACTAAAGGTTTTGCTGGTTTGACGGCCTTGCTGCCGCATTTCCTCTTCGCGAGTCCAAGGATGTGGCTCTGCCTGTGCACCTATTGGCGGAATTTTAAAATGCGCCGAAGTGCTCCAAATCCACTCAGAGCAAATTACATGCACATCACAACGGCTGCTAATTCTTAGTTTGGTCATTAAAAACTCATTAAAATTAAAGTGTTCATTTGCATAGCTCTGTGTGTTGCATCATAAATTATTAATTGAAAATAAATAAATGAATGCAATTTGGAGGAATAAGTGGTGGAACACATGCACCTGCAGAGCTGTTTTGACTGTTTTCCTTGACATTGACAAAACACAGAAGGGGGAAACGGGGGAATCTGGGGTTGTTCAAGGTTGTTTTGTGGACTTTTTTTTATGGTGGCTCTTAGTACCGGATATTAATATACAAACTACTTTCTGAAAGCAATCACTAGTCCTTCCTTCAAGATGCAGCAGAACTTTAAATGTTGAAATCCATTAACTGCAGTTGTTCACTAGCACTTAGGATCGCTTCAGAAACTAGGATTTGACATTCAGCGCTGCGTTCAATACTTGATTAAAGTACGTACTGTTATGTGTCAGGCGGCGTGCCTTTATGCCTCGTTTGATATTTTTTGCTGTTATATTGTCTCTTTTTTTCATTTGCAAGCATTGGTAATTGCAGCCCTTTTTCAAATCACTTCATTAATTAAATGAGATTGGAAAAGGTTTTGTGCTAATGGATTACGCAGGGGCCTGGTGGCTCAGCCCTGTTTACCCGAGGTCACATTTCATTTGCTGCCTATGTCAAGCGACTAGCGGCAGGACCCTCTGAGGCAGGCCAATCAATGTCTCCGTGCCCAAGCCCTCAAATGAATCCATTAAAGTTATGCGGATGCATCCTGCCTGGATGGAGAGGGAGAAAAAAAAGGTCTCCTGATACCTCTGATAGAAATTAGCCATGAATTAGGAGCAAGGCTGCCTCAGTCTGGAAACAGGCCAAAGCGGAATTAATAGGCCATCAGTGCCTCTTGTGTGTTAAATCCCATTTGTTCGCAGTGTTTCATGAAAGAGTTTTTCCTTCTGCTTCATCTGGCCTGGCCTCGGACCCCCATGCTCCATCCAACATGACCTCAGACTGTTAAAGAGTTCAACAAAAATCTAAATTCTGGCATTATTTACTCACCCTCAAGTTGTTCTAAACCTGTATGCTGTTATTTTTCTCTAAAACACACATTCTTAAAAGAACCGTCACACTTCTCTTCTTCACATAATGACAGTTCATAAGGATTGTGTCTGTCAAGCTCCAGAAACCACCACCGGCACTTGCTAGTAATGATGTCACAACTGTCACGCCATTTTTGTAGTCCATACAACTTTTGTAGTTCTTTTCAGAGATTTCATATCAAGTAAATAACAAATTTGTGTTTGTTTGCCACATAAAGCTATTATATTTGAATTCAAAAGACTTGATACACACACACACACACACACTAGTATAAAAGTAATTTATAAAAAATACATTCATTTCATACTAAGTATAGTTTAAATCTTTTAACATATTTATTGACATATCGCTCAGTACTACTTGTGCACAATGCACATTTCTTAATATTAAGCCTAAAATGTGTTTTAATGTCACTATTGATGAGAATTGTGTGATCTTTAAATATTACAGATCATTAAATGGCAAATAAATTCTATTTTAGCACAATCAAATATACTAATAATATGCACACAATTAAAGTGCATTAAGTACAAAATGAATTGTTTCAATTTAGCAGACTTTAAATATACTAGTGTAGTATACTAAAAGTACAATTGCAGGGTATTTTTATTAAGTACATAAATATGTAAATGTATTTGTAGTATACTTAGCCTGAAATAAATATATTTCAAATACACGTTAAGTATATTTGCCAAGTAAATGCATTACTTATTTGAAAAAGATATTTCGATACTATAGTGACATTTTAATGCATTACTGTAAAACAGTAAAAAGTATCTGATGACATATTATGCATTTCGCCAAAACACTAATGGTTGGTATGAACTGTTATGATAAAAATCCTTTTAAAAGTAACAGCTTTTAAGGTTAAAACAGCATGTGGGTGACTAAATAATGACACAATTTAGATTTTTGTCGAGAACCATTCTTTTAAAGGATCAGTTCACTTCCAGAACAAAATTTTACAGATAATTTACTCACCCCTTTGCCATCCAAGATCTTCATGTCTTTCTTTCTTCAGTTGTAAAGAGATTATGTTTCTTGAGGAAAACATTTCAGCATTTATCTTCATATAGTGGATTTCAATGGTGCCCTGAGATTAAACTTTCAAAATGCAGTTTAAATGCAGCTTCAAATGGCTCTAAATGATCCCAGCCGAGGAAAAAGTGTCTTATCTATTGAAACGATCAGTCATTTTTTAAACAAATTGACAATATATATACTTTTTGATCTCAAATGCTAATCTTGTCTCATCTCTGAGATGCGCATGCATAGTCTGTGTAAACCGGGTCAATACAGTTAGGGTATGTTGAAAAACTTTTCTTTCCGAACTTCAAAATCTTCCTACTTTGCTGCAGAAGTGTTTACAAAGTGAATATGCAAAGAAGATCAAACGCCCTTTACAAAAAAAGGATAAAACAGTGATGTAGGATGATTTTGAAGTTGAAGAAGAAAATGAGATTAGAGTTTAAAAAACGAGATGGGAGATGAGCATTGAGGTTAAAAAGTACATAAATTGTCAAATTTGTTTTAAAAATGATGATTGTTGTGCTACAAAAGACCATTCTTCCTCAGCTGGGATCATTTAGAGCCATTTGAAGCTGCATTTAAACTGTATTTTGGAATTTCAAACTTGGGGGCACCATTTAAGTCCACTATATGGAGAATATTCCTGAAATGTTTTCCTCAAGAAACACAATTTCTTTTCAACTGAAGAAAGTTTGTTCTGGAGGAGAACTACTCCTTTAAAGATACAAGGAAGCATTGTTGGACAGAGGCTTTGATGACGTGTAGAACATGTTTGCTTCTGGTCCACAAGAGTGGACGACTCAGGCTGTGTTTTCGTCATCTTAATCTCGTGAACTAATCTTAACTGTAGATCTCTCTCCTCCGACTGCAGATGCAACCCCTCAGTGCGGCATCATTATTTTCTCTGTGTGGAGAGTCATGAGATATGAGACATGAGATAATTATTAGACATATACTTTATACATAAAGTAATGGCTCTTGGCATCTGTGATTCAGAGGAGCTGTCTAGCTCCTTTTCTCATGCCCACTCATATTGAAGCTCTGCATAATTCATTGGAATGTTGCCCTTAATAAAGCGCCGAGTCGTACTGTGAGGCTTTACCGTGTACAGTTCTGTTTCTCTGTTCGCTTTGGCTGTTGCTGAGGGTAGTTTTGTCCCTTAAAGACCAATTAGCAGCCTTTGTTTAGTGCAGCGTAATCGCTTAAACTGATGGATCAAGCTGTTTTCTCCACACTCAGGTTCAGTGCTGATGAAAGTCTGCAGAAGGAGTGGATAGAACAGAAAAAGCTCTATCGTTTATTCTGTTCCCAAGCTGAGTTTGGCTGATTGTGTATGCTTCCATGTCACTGACCAACAGCAAAGATAACCTCTAAATGAACTCTTGCCCACCAAAATCAAGCAGCCAAGCAAACTAGGAACTGGCATGTTTTAAGCTAACTGTTGATGTGATCAGCCACCTGAAGTTAAACAAACATTTCAGACCATCAAAAATCCAGAGTTTGGCTAAATCTAATTACCTAGGTTTTCAAGTGTACAAATTATGCTTTGTTTGTGTCATATGTGTTGAAATAACCTCACTTTTACCTATTGCCAAACTGTTGTTTTGTTCTTATTTCATTCAAATTTCACAGACTGCTAGAACCACTGATGTTACATGGACTATTTTAATGATGTCCTTACTACCTTTGAACATGGTAGTTGCTCGCATTTCGTGAAAAATATCTTAATTAGTCTTCCGAAGATGAACAAGGTCTTACAGGTTTGGAATGACACGAGGGTGAGAAATGAATGAAAGAAATTGAATTTTTGGGTGAACTATCCCTGTAATATGTTATCTGCAAGTACAGTTTTTATTATTATTTAAAAAAAAATACAAGTGCACACTCAATGCAGTTAATTAATACAAGTTGTGGCCCAGAACCACTGGCATAAACAACGACAAGTAGTGTTCTCCGCTCCTCTCTGGCCTGAATGTAGGCCGGCCCATCTAAGCAAGCCCACATAAAATGACCCACTGTAATGGATTGAACTGCACATTCACATTTTCTTCCATAGCTGCCATCCCACACACGCAAGTGCGAACACATCCGCATACACCCAACGTAAATGAGATCTTAAACGGCTCTATGCTTTGCCCTCTCTCTCCAGCGCCAGAGTCACGCATCATAGTCCGCAGCCAGCAAAACAAGATGAAATAAAATTCTAAGCCGTCCTGGCAGTCAAGGACACCATTCCCTCACCGTAATAGCCTGTATCGTCTGGACACTCCATGTGTAGCTTTTCTTCATTGCTCTGGGCTTTTCTTCCAACAATAAGCTCTTTATCACTCCTCAACACAATTCATTTAAAGCCACCGTCAAGAAGCAATCAAACCTTAAGTAAGAGGATTCAAAGTCAATGTGTTATTGTTCAGCAAAGTACCATTGCTTCATTTCCATAATGCACACAAGGAAGATGCCAGGGAAGTCACACTTTAGCGATAGGACACATGAAAAGAAACCATTTGCTCGATTCTATTTATTGCCATATTATTCGCGTTCTTTTGTGTGCACGTTATGATTTAATTGTTCCTATTGTTTTCGCATTTCCTCTCTGTAATGTCCCTGTTTTCACTCGTGCTTCTTATTTTTTTCCTCTTTCTCCGGGATGACATTATGTTTGGCTTTCTTGTCTCTCTGCCCGGAACACCAATGATTTAGCAACTCTTGACATATCCATTACACAGTACAGATTGGCTATTCTCTCCTCCTCATGTCTCAGCACCTATAGAAATGACATGTACCTTTCTATTTTTTCTCTAATGCCCTCAATCCGTGGACTGATGCTTTTAGCTAGAAAAGGATTCAAATTTTAGGAGTCCTTCTGTACTATTAACCAGAGACTTCAATCTTGACAAAGTCTTTCTGGAAAATGTTTTTGGTTCATATTGCTTCTCTACTGTTCTTCATTATTTGTTTGTGTCCTTATATCTTATATACTGTATGCAGGCCTTGATTAGTGTTCTTGATTTCATGCACTTACTGATTTGTCTAACAACATACTGTAAATTAGAGCGTCAATGATTCCTTGATTCTATTCGAGTATTCGATATTTAAAAAATCCTCGATTGCATTTTGTCGAGTAATCGGCAACATACAGAAAGTGGCGCATTCAATCCCATTTAAAAATCATAATAAAGCATAATGCTATTAAGAATTCACAACACTACGATTCAATTAAATTAATATATGCAATGCAGGTTTAATATATGCGCTTTAATTATGTACATGTGTGTAACGTAGGTTACGTACATGCGTGTCGGAGCTGCTCAGTTCACAGTAAATGCTGCTACACAAACTGTTATCGTTTACATGTGTGGAGCGTCTTAAAGTCCATCTCTGCATGTTGTTGAGAGTTTGGCTTTATTATAATGTTCATCTGGGAACGCAACGTGTGCTATTCCATCTTTGGAATTTGCAAGGTAAATTGTTTTTTTTTTTTTAAGTAAATCATTTGTTTGTTTGTTTGTTTGTTTTTTTTTGTGTGTGTGTGTTTTTTATAATAAACTACAAGAAAACATATACAATTATAACAAGACATCCAAATAAACAAAATAAATAAATTAAAAATTAAAAAAGAAAATCGGGTTTACAATTTACATTTTAGATATAAATATACAAAAAAAAGATACACTTTGACAAAAATACAAGATAAATACAGTTGTCAATATTCCAAATGACAATGTATATAATTTCACTTTTCAATCAACTTTAACTCTTTAGCAAATAAAATTATATCTTTAGATTTTTTACTGTCGATATATTGAAGAGAATCCATATACGCATGGAAATCAATCATAAAAACCTTTAAACAAGGTTTAGAATTATTTCTTCCTCTTTTATGAATATGAAACTTTCCAAATAAAATCATCGGATTCACCATAAAGTTAACAGATATATTTTTTGATTCAAAATATATTAAAGCATTCTTTGAGGTCAAATCACAACTATAACCAGTTTTCTCCTTTTTTGAATGATCGCATTCATAAAAAAGATGTACCAATTTTTCTGGTTGATCTAAACAAAATGAACAGTTTTCATCAATATCCATAAATTTTGACAGAGTATAATTACTCACATAAATGTTATGTATAAATGTTATTTTTAAATGTAATTCCTGGGAGCAACCAGGTAAATCATTTGTAAACCTAGGCAAACAGGAGAGTTTACACGTTTTGATGTCCACAAATTCAAGAAATTACAGTGGCTGTAGCATTACTATCATAAAAAAAGGGCGAAATAATGAAGATTAAGTGGAAATTTGAATGAAATGTTGTTTAGTCAATATTAAACAGATTAGATCATACAGTGAGGTGTAAAAACAATTGTCAGGCCGTTGGCGACCTCTGCAGTCATTTGTTATAATGCATAATGTAGTTTAGCAATACATTATGTATTTGTATAACAGTTTTGTTCAATAAAATTATGTGATTACTTGCTTTTGATACTTTTTTTGAACTAATTATTGTTGCCTCATTGCTATTATATATGTATTTTAAGTCATTTTAAAAGCTATTGTTCACTTGGGTCTATTTATATAAATATTATATTATATATTATATATAATATATATAATAATGAACTGATTACTCATTTAATCGTCAGAATAATTGTCAGATTACTCGATTACCAAAATAATTGTTAGTGACAGCCCTACTGTAAATATGCCTGTACTGTCACTTCAAGCTTCACTAACACTGTCTCTAGTTGCATAAAGATTGTGACAACAGCACTATGCTAATTCTAAAGAACGCTGAATTTCACCTTGTCTCGTGCTATAGGCTGCTGTGCATGACCTTAAGAGCCATCTGGTCCTGTCTGAAGTCCGAAGTGACTCCTGTAACTGTCTACTGTTTAAATCACCCTCATCGCCGATATAGCGCGAGGCATATTGCGGTTAATGGTCTGACAAACATGTCTCAGGCAGGTCCTGTCCACTCTTTCCATCTCCACGAGACTGTCCTTCCTCACCCAGCCACTCCTCCATCACTAGAGGATTAGAGCTAATGCTTTAAATGAGCACGGTCCAGAACCAAAGGGAATTAAAGGCAATTAACATGCTAACAAATGGCTAATAACATGTCGTTTCCACTGTTTGTACGGCTTTACCTGTACTCTTTTGACAAGAGCTTTCATTCCCCCCTGTAATGAATGTACTCGGGTGGTCTATCAATTATTGAACACAACTATTTTAATATTAATAATTCTGCTTTGTTAAAAGCCCGGCTAACATAAAAGGATCACAGGATTAATATTTCCACATTTTATCACCACTCTGCCATAATGTCACGAGGGACTAGAGTTTTGTTCAGAGATTTCACAGTAAACGGTAAAACAACTTAGCGGGCTTGCGAAAGAGGTTGTGCGTGTGCCGCGCCATAGAACGTCTTGCTAATTAATCCCATGTAATTAGCACTAGCGTTCTATCACGGTGGGTTTTACACTGTGATAGATTTCCCGGAAGCCATACACAACATTATTTATGTCTAATGTTATTTATGATGATTTTTTGGTGCAGCAGATCTCTGTGATTTAAAAAGCATGCATGATTCATCTCCACCGTCATCTCTGCGCTCGCCCAATAAGCAAGCACTACTAATTACAATAATAATGATGATAATAGTAATAGCATCATTTCAATCTCACTTTCAGTAATTGCATTGTTCCACCCGTTTCCGTTTCTGCTTAAATTATATTTAACTTCATCTATCCCTGGCCCCGCAAACAGGATTACTGGTACTTATCTGAAATGAAAGTGCATCTTTGACGCACTGTAATAACAGGGAGTGGAAAATCCAGTCCATCGCAATAAAGCTGAAACTAATTCATTAGAATGGCTGTCTGCGAGGAGTGTTTTTCGATTCCGCCGTGCACCGCGTGGCTTGGGCCCGCCACGCTGGCGCGCTCCTGTCTCAACCCCCCCGCGGCCCTTCCCTGGAGCAAATAATAAAGGCGATGATGAGGGCCATTTGTGTGATGTGGCATGACCTGAGATGGGGAAAGGGGCTGTGGAAAAGATCACAGCAGCTGCATCAACAGCCATGTGCGTCAGGCCTCTTCAAAGGCCGCTGCTAAAAGGCCAAGCTGAACGCAAACAAGACTATCAAACTCTGCAACTTCTCCGGAGATGGTCGGGGAAAAAAAATAGGGGGGGTGACGAGAGGGAGGGAGGAACCGTGTCGTCCGTGCCTCCTGTTCCATAATGGAATAGAAACACAGGGGCCCTGTTTGGTCGCCAAACACAATTAACAGGGTTTCTTCACCCACATCAATACTGCTATTTGCATAGCGTATTGATCTGAGGTCCTTATAATCACAAAATGTTAAGTGCACCAATTAATTCTCAATCTGTTTGTGCCCTTGTCTGTTCGCCAGAAGCTCTGAAGGTCGGCGCGAAAATGAACTGCTCTTTGATTTCCCTCCTTTTTTTTTAGTTAGACAATGCCATTCTCTTCAAGACAGCCGAAAAAAGCCCATCCCAGCTTTTCATTATCATTCCTTGTGAATACAGGCTAAAATGTTTGAAATCTTGCGATCTGATTTGTCCTTTTAAACAAGGTGTTTCTTTCCTCGTTCACTAATAGGCCTCTGTTCCTTCGCTTTCAGCTGGGCCTTGGCTTTTTATAGTCTGAAAGCCCCAATATCTACCTCATATTGTCTAATAAGTCTATGACAGAGCGTTTCACTCTTGATTCATACCCATGAGTCCAATGCCGCAAAACGCTCTGTCTGGCCTTGTTACAGCACTATGGAACGTGACCTTGCGCTCGCTCCTCTATTTGAGTTGATCATAGCAATAAGTTAGCAGCTGCTCCCATTCTCTTGTTAGTGACATCTCAATCCATTGGGAGAACGAAGGCTGCGTCTGCATGTGAGGATTATGTATGTGAACGTACCTTTCGCTTTCATAATAGCTACTGCAGATTTTTATCTTTAGATAGGATTTATTCAAAGATAATGAAAGCTTGAGGTTGGAGGTGAGCTGCGACACAATACATCCTCTCTCCCTGTATGACTGAGAATTTGCTCTTTTTCATCTAGCTCCTTTAAACACTTGTTTATGCACAGAAAAGAAGATACATAGCATCCTTTGTACACGTTTGCCCTTCCTTGTCTGGTTTGCGAGATCTGTTTGTGCTGCAGATGTGAAGAGAGGTGCCAATTGAATTCGCAGCTCAATGGCTCTCACTTGTGTCGCACCTTTGTGTCTAAGATTGGTAGTGCATAGCCAACTGATACGCCTATATAGCATAAGCAAAAGATTCTCGTGTGCCATCACGTGTCCTCCGTAACAGGTACGGTTGTGGCGCTCCGCTTGGCCCATTCTCTCATTCTCCATCAATGTGGCAGTCACCGGTTACGGCCAAGTGACAAATGAGCTCGCCTTCAGCGAAAGATGAATTTCAATCCACTACACCTGTGCCACCTCACCAAATGAAAGGCCTGATTGCCCGCTATTGCGTATTTGAAATGCTTAATTCCTCCATTAAAAAACCTATTTACATGAATTAGGGACAATTAGCGTTTTCAGACCCATTTCGGCTTTGTTCGCCCTGTCCATTAACATTTAAAAGTGTCGGCTGCCAGACGCAAGAAAAGCCCCGTGATCTGATTTGAGCTGACCCCCCACGTTGGGTGCCTGGATGGACCCTTTTCATCTCGCCTGTGCTGATGAGAAGGAGCTGGCCTTGCTTCTCAGATTTGCCTCAATTACACATAATCAACAAAAGCAATTCAAGCAGGGGCGAAAAAGAAAAAAAATGCCTTGAAAGAAGAGATGGACGGGGCAGAGCTGCTCTCAGACTTCATACAAAGCCAGACTGTAAATGTGCACGACATTACTGATGAAGATGGCTTCATTTTTTTGCTTTTCATATGGATTCAAATCCAGATCAACAGTCCAGAATGTGAGGAAGAAGCAGCTCAAAGGAAAAGGGGAAGGTAAAGGTGACATATGATTTAATGAGCTCACATGAGATGCATTAATTGCTTTACTATAGGTTTCTTGCATGCTTGAAAGTGAAATCAACTCGGCTCCGCTGAGGCCATTTGTACCCAGCCACTGGTGTTCATCTGCTGCCCTTCTGCACGTCCACAAATTGCACTGTCTGACCCCAGTTGCTCATACATAGAAAGAGCCCTCTCTGCAAGAATCGATTAGACGGAACGATTCAAAATGTCATGCTTTTTACGAGAGGGTTACAGAGCTGAGAATTATTATTTTTATTCTCACTTCAAGTTCATGAAATCAAAAATGGTGAGCGATAGTGTACTTTTCCTGCTCTTTCTAGTAGCGACTAGCCTTATTCAACAGGCTTTCCAAGGGTTCAGCCTTTAAACACAGGTGCCATGTAAGTGTTGTATGAAAATATTTCCACTTTTTAGTTGGTTCAAAAGAGGTTGAGGCTAGGATCAAAGCAGAATGGTTGCTCAGAGCAGCAGAGAAGAAAGCAGAAAGAGTGGGCTTCATCAAAAACTAAAAGTCCTTGAAAAGAGATGAAACTGATGCTTTTGTTTACCTTGTGCTTGAGAGAGCTCATAAATGTAAAAGTGTTTGTATACTCTACTATTGAAAAGTTGGGGTCGGGCAGATCAAAAACAACAGTGAAGGCATTTATAATGTTACAAAATATTTCTGTTTCTAGTAACTGCTGATCTTTTGAACGTCCATCAAAGAATTCTGAAAAAAAGTTTACAGCTTTCACAAAAATACTGAGCAAGATAAGTGTTGTCAAAATTGATGATACTAAGACATGTTTCTTTACCACCAATTCAGCATATTAGAATGATTTCTGAATGATCATGTGACTCTGAAGACTGGAATAATGGCTGCTGAAAATTCAGCTTTGCCATCACAGGAATAAATTACATTTTAAAATAGGGTACCATGGGGCTAAAGGTGCCCCAGGGGTAAAAGGTGCCTTTGATATTATTATTTTTCTCTAAACTACTGGATGGCAGAATAACGTGGCATAGCACTTCACAAAACATCTGCTTTTCAAGATACACGTGCAAATTTGTCTGATCCTTGACACGATCACGGGCAGCAGCACAGAGTCCAGTCTGTGCTTACTTGATCTAATATTTGATGTTTTTTAAAATGTTGTAGACTTAGGTAGCAAACAAGAATCACTAAAATTCTTGAATATATCTTGAGACAAAGGTCTTAACGATTTTCAGATTTAAGATAAATAAAACAGCACTTTTTAAATAACAAAAGAATATGTAAAAGTATGGTATTTGGGGTAAAACACGCCCCTGCTGTTAGTAAGAAGAAAATAGTACAAACTTTGCTAAAGTGATTGTTTTGAACAAGTATTAACTTAGACATTATTTAAAAAAAAAAAAAAACATTATTTTAGCTAAAGTATTTGTATCAATACTGTGTGCTTTTTACCCCATGCTGGTGAGCCTTTTACCCTGTGTGTGGGGTGCCTTTAGCCCCATTGTACCCTATATTGTATATTGTATATAACAGAAAACAGTTATTTTAAATTGTAATAATATTTTACAATAGTACTGTTTTACTGTATTTTTCGATCAGATTAATGTAGAGAATCTTACATCCCCAAACCTTTGAACATAATACACTATGATCTCTCGTAGATGCTAACAGCTGAACACCAGCTGCTAACCTGACTTCTCTGCTCTTGAGAGGAGCAGAATGTGACCTGTTCAAAACTATAATAGTCATAATGATGAAGATGATTTGAAAGCATATAGAAACTAGAGGCACTGTTTTACACAGTGAGGCTATTTTCTCTAAAATATTTGTCTATAACATTCACGTCTCTATTTAATAGTCTAGTAGTTCTGTTTGGAATGATGCAATCAAACTCTGAAACGTATCCTAGAGTTTCCAATTCTGAACTAAAACCTCCAGCAATCCTGCCAATATCACAGGTTTCCACAAAGGACACAGTCAAATGCCATTGTGTCTCCAGCTTTGGTACAAATATTGTATTCTTTACCAGACAATCCTTTTCCAATATGGTTCATCTCAAAGAATAGAGAAGGCAGAGGTTTCAATATCCCCACACGCCCCAAAATCACACACACACAGACATATACACACATTTACTGCGTCTTTTCAATTTGGCATGTGCAGCATTATACACTGCTGCTTTTGATACTAAACATACTTATACATTGGCAATATTTGAATTGGTTTCCTTCATTTAGGAGTGATATTAAAAGAGACATATGAAAATCTGCCTTTTTCCATGTTTAAGTGGTATAATTGAGTTCTGGTGCTTCTACCAACCCAGAAAATGTGAAAAAGGACAACCCAATAACTTTGTTTGGTAAGCCTTTCTCTGCAAGCATATTAAAAAACATGCCGCTCAGATTTTGCTCTCCCCCCGACTCCCCCCCGGGGCGTAAAAAGGGGATCTTATTATAATATTAATGCCCCTTAATCTTGACATTTCCACCCAAGCGGCATCGGTGTACCAGTTCTAACACCATGTAGAAAGTTCGAGCAAAGCATGCTAACTGTTCTGTTGTTGGCAGCACAGACGAGCACAGAACATTATTTAGAGTACCAGCCTCAGAGAAGACAAGACTAATATAAACATGCGATTTCTTTCCCAGCTGTTTACCCTCACAGACATAACTGCCTGTTTTGTAACGCATTTGTGTTTTTAGCATAAAGTTGTGTGTATTTAACAGTTTAAGCGCAATAAGACATGAAAGAGAATTTGGTTTAGTACTCACATGCCGTGTGACAACCTGCTTACTGTGTGCGTGCTTCGAATGTGTGCGCTCAGAAAACCCTTTATCAGAAGTTGAAACTAATATGGCTTAATTATCAAAACCAAACAAATGTTTTTTGGTAGAGTATCTGAGCTATGTTATTTGCTATAAGCTGCTATAAGCTGCCATGTTCTGGAAAAGGGGGTGGGGAGTAGCAGCTCATTTGCATTAAAAGAGACATGCACGATTTGAAATTTAAAGAGACATCCACTCAAAATGAGCATTTTCAAAATGACATGAATTATTTGTGGGCTGTTTTTATTTTTGGCATTTTTAGCCTTTATTGTGACAGGACAGATCAGTATGGACAGGAAGCGAAGTGGGAGAGAGATAGGGGGCGGGATCGAGATTCGAACACGAGACGCCCGTAGGGCAACGGCGCTGTATGTTGGCACACTGCCCACAAGGCTGTCGCGCCAACTTTGTGGGGTATTTTAAGCTGAAACTTCACAAACACATTATGGAGATACCTGAGACTTATATTACATATTGTAAAAAGGGGCATAATAGGTCTCCTTTAAGTAATATTTCTGACTTTCCACAGTGTTGCAAGTATTTATTCTGTGTTGTGTGGGTCTGGCACGGACAGTCTGTACTTTTTCAATGAATTCTCACTTTATAAAGTGGATTGTGTAATAGAAAAATGAAAAAGGTCACTCAGGCTATATTTCACAAGTGGTAATTTAGCCCCAGCCTTTGCGAAAGAGTCTATTAGCATAATTGTGCTATTGATTAGGAATAACTCACTTTTCCTCATTATGATTACATTCGGTTGTTGACTTCACATACAGTGAATTCATTTTTATGTCAGTCTTGTTGACTGGTATGATCTATGGCTTATCTATATCATCGATTTCTGCAAAGTTCATCCATCCATAGGTGAGTGGCATAAAAGTGTTTTACATAAAAAGATTGAAGAGGGACAATGTGCATGTAAGCGAAATGTCACTGTTGTGGAGACAGGCCTCAAAGGCATCGTCCCTTGAGGTCTTTCGTAGTGGCTTTGGCCACATTGTGATATAACACTAATTATGAAAGGTTTCATAATGGATTGCTGCATACGGCATGCGCGTAAGCGCGTGTCTGAGTTTAGGTAGTGCACTACAGAACACAAAACCTCCCTATTTTTAATTCCACAGTGGTCAGAGTCACAGACTAAAAGCCAAATAAAGCACTCTCTAAATAAACACTTTGCCTGTTGTGAGGTGGACGTTTCTCCAGTGGTGGAAAAAGCAGCTGTTGTGACAATGGACTGCCCTCAGAGAACCTGTGGATATCCAGTCTAAATCCAGCCCAGGTAGCTGTGAAAAAGCTAATAATGCGTTATTGCTGCTCAGGTCTTCTCTGTCATCTCTCTATCAGTCACCCTATACAGGACTGGCCGAGTGATAATGGGTAATAATGCAACGGGGAAAGAGACCAATCTCAGCAGGTCCAGAGTGGTGTGAGAGGGGCCTGGGTGTTAGGCTCTATATCCCACGTGTGAGCCCTATTCCGAGTGAGCCGGGGAGGAAATGAGGAATCTTTCTGGAAACACGACACATTAGAGAGTGAACGTGGATTATTTGACTATAAAATTTGTATACGGCCAGGATAAGAGCCAGCATGAAAGACGTTTTGGATTTAGCCAAAGTCACATGGCATATATGGGGTTTATCTTTTAGCCATTTAGTCCCGCCTTTTAGGGATTTAATGTTTCAAAGTTGCATTTTGCTCTTCTTTTGGTGTTTTCTGTTTTATTGCAATTAATTAACAGCATGTTGCTGTTGCTCTCAGCTTGTGTATTCACCAGGGTAATCTGAACAAGGCACCATCCTTAATTCTAACCCAATTACATCTATCTTGACATTATATCCATATTTAATGGAGCTACATTCCCCCCACCCCAAACTGGAGAGAAAAAAGCGAGAGATCAGAGATTAGTTTGGCGCTAATGCAAACTGGTGGATTTGTTGTGAGGGCGTTTAAATCTTTCAAAGAGAATGGGAAATGATGAGGAGTATGGTATTGCTATTACTTCAGGCTTACTCAAAGAATGGCGCAGCCTTTTTAAGTGTCAACGCCTTTTGTTCCTTTTTGTTTTACTGCAAAGTTTTAAAACAGCCTTAAGACCTGACTTGAATATTATCTGCATTTTCAAACCTAAACATATTAAATATTCCCCTCTTTGATCACAACAAATGTGTTTTTACTTTTCTCACTGTGGTTTACTATAATATATTTCTCTCTGGAGTATTTGACAAATTGAAAACAACAAAGAACTTAAAACAACACACAAACAACATCAGTTGATTTGGGGGAACTGTTTGCCTCTCTGTAAAACACAGAAAGAGCCCCTGGTGCAACTAGAACACATGCTGATAATCTACTCAGACATGGCTGACAATCATCATGTTGGTATGTTGCGACACAGTTATATAATCTAGATATTCACATACCTTAATGTTCTTTTTTTAAAGCACATTGCTGTATGTCAGTTGTTACAATTCCCAGAATCAACCCTGTGAGGAAAAACAACTTCAAACAATGAATACTTTCCCCCCATACATGGACCCATTATGAATAAATGACTGTTTACGTAATGCTAATGCACTGAACTAAAGGAGTTAAACCCTATTGCACTCATAAAAGGTACTTCTGCACGTTAAAATCCTCCTCTCACATGATTTTGATATAAATGACTTAGTATTGCTGCTGACATGTGGTAAAGTGGGTCTGTCTTTTGCTGTCAGTAGTGCTGGTGAATGTGAGCTGCTTCTGAATATCTGCTCTCTGGGTAATGGACAGTGAATCTACTTGCCCAATAGTCCTAAAGTGGTCATAGTGAATTCTGCTGTTATTGTCCAGCGATTACCTGATACACAAAACTCACAACAGAGCCTGTATCCTGTACTTTTGTAAATAATTGACATCAATGGCTCCATGAAGAAAGGGATCTTTAAAGGAATAGTTCACCCAAAAATAAAAATTCTGTCATTAATTATTCACCCACATGTCGTTCCAAAACTATAAGACCTTCGTTCATTCAGAACACAAATTAAGATGTCTTAGAAGAAACCCAGGAGACCCTCTATAGACAGCAAGGGTCCTACCACATTTAAGATCCAAAAAAGTAGTAAAAAGTCCAAGTGACATCAGTGGTTCAACCGTAATTTTACAAAGCTATGAGAATACTTTTTGTGCACTAAGAAAACAAAAATAAGAACTTTATTCAACAATTTGTGTACTCTTTATAATGGCGCTAGAGTGACGCGGAGGAGAAGAATTGTTGAATAAAGCTGTTATTTTTGTTTTCTTGGCGCACAAAAAGTTTTTGGAACGACATGAGGGTGAGTAATTAATGACAAATTTTCATTTTTGGATAAACTATCCCTTTAACATTCATTCAACATTTCCATTCCACAAAATGTTCCTTATACACTCTAAAAATGTTGGGTTAAGTACAACCCAGCGCTGGGTGAAATATGGTTACTTTATTGCTATTAATATATGGCTGGCCAAAATAGGTTGTAAACATATTTCCTAGAGGCATCAGTAATAATCAAAAAGTGAACATTTATTAATAAGCTTCATTTATTAATAAATGTTAATTTCCAACCTATTTTGGGTTCATTTTAAGCAAGACATGTCGTTTTTAATCAATCGCTGAGTTAAATAACTACCCAGAAGGTTGGGTTAAACATTTAAATTAACCGCTGGGTCAAAGCAACTCAATCACTAAGTTTGTCTATATTTTACCTTCTGAATATTGAAATATTCTTTGAGCTAAGAAAAAATGGTTCTGGAAGAAACTTGCTGGAACCTTTATTTTTAATAGTGGAAAGCAGTTGAAACGGATGTGTTAAAAATAACCAACTAAAAAGCATAATTTGCTTGCAAATCAGACTACACAGGTTACACTGTACACATTCTCAAATTGAATTTATTGAATTCAAGCTTGTTCATGGGCATAACTAAAATATTTCCAAAATGACACACCGCAAGTGTGCCACAGGTTGCAAAAATGTTTTCTGTACTGATTTTCAGTGGCAGTGTTACTTATGGGATGCATGGGTCAAAAAAAACTAGGGCCATCAAACGATTAATCGCATATAAAATAAAAGTTTGAGTTTGCCTAATATATGTGTGTGTACAGTGTGTAATTATTATGTATATGTAAATACATAAATTAATGTATATATTTAAGAGAAATATGTTATGTACAAAATATTTGTATTTATATATAAATTATATAAAATTATAATAAATACATATACTTGTAATTAAATTTCTTAAATATATACATGACTGTGTTTGTATTTATATATACATAATAATTACACACAGTACACACACATATATTAGGCAAACTCAAACTTTTATTTTGCATGCAATTAACTGTGATTAATCGTTGGACAGCCCTAAAAAACACGGTCAGATTCACAAACAAATTATTCAGTTCTTTTCTTGAATCATTTAAAAAACTCACAAAAATTAAAAGTAGGTTACAATCAGTGAAAAACTAAATTCTGTCAATAAATTAACTAAATTTGTCGGCGCAATAACCTTGTGGGCAGTGCGTCGAATCCTGACTCCAGGACCTTTCCCGATCCTGCCCCCTATCTCTCTCCCACTTCACTTCCTGTCCATTCTGATCTGTCCTGTCATAATAAAGGCTAAAAATGCCAAAAATAAATCTTTAAAAAAAAATAGTTAACTAAATTTAACAAACAAAAAAAGAAAAAAAAATCTAGCAAATATAAAAATGCACTGCAAAAAATAAAAACTGAACTACTTCAGAAAAAAGTAATTGTTGAGCCCTGACAAGTAAAATACAGTTTCTCTTTTGAACTTTCTGTTAGAAAGTGTTATGGACTTTTATCAGTGTTTTATGGTCAAGTAGAACCTATTTGATCACCCACAAGGATATGACCTCTCAAGACACTTTTCGACTTGGCTTTTCTCTGAAGTAGTCCTTGTAATCGAGCTGGATTTATCACAGGCCTCTATTAAACGCCCCAATTACTATAAGGGTGACAGCAGTGATTTTCCTATCATAGAAGGTGTGATGCTCGATTTCATTAGAGCGCCCCTCTTCAGTAACCCTGCAGGTGCCCTCGGCTATTGTGCCAAAACTCTGGTAGGCGCACCTTCTCCACACAACGCCTGCAAAACAAGAATTAAGTGCTCGAAAAGAAATTGATTCATAGCAACAGAAACGTGTCAAATGACCTTTTCCGACGCTCATTACACATGGCGCGCATCACGCCGCAAGAATGTTCCCGTTCTTCGGACCTTTTGTCTCGCTCGCTCTTCTTCTCGCCACTCGGCCTTCTCCGGGGAAATGGTAATTAATTGAAATCATTTCCATGTGTAAGGTTGCCCAAGTCCCTCCTTACACTGTGTCAATGGGTCGATAGGTATTTGGAGCATACAGTGCACACAGGTGATAAGAACTCAAGTCACACTGTGTTAAATGATTGCCAAAGCAGCAAGTGAGAGAGAGCGAGAGAGGGGAAAAAAACGAATCAGATTCAAGGGCAGAGGAGTTTGCGGAGAGGGAACGAGGGATGAGGAAGAGGAGGGGGAGGCGAGCAGTCCTCTGTGGATGACATTCTGGCAGCAGGGGCTGATGGTCAGCACCCGCAAAATTGAAATATTTCAGGTGATTCAAGGCTGGCCACATTTCTCACTCCTTTTTCCTCGCGCTCTCTCGCTCACTCGCTTTCAATTATCAAAAGGTTGTCTGTGGGAATCAAACAGTCTCCTTGGGGGAGTTCATGCGTGCGTCTCGGCACTGTCCTCGGCGCTCCGAGCGCCTTCTCGAAGACGAGGGCCACTCGTGGCCTGCCGCCTGCCAAAGAGCCGCTGTATCTTTAAGAGGCCTGTTACATGCTGTTGATTAGTTTTGCTGAGTGGGTATGCAGAGACCAATAAATTAAATATGAATAAATTAAGAATGTACTGTAGCAGAAAATTGCTTGGAAAACAACCACCTCCCCATTAAAATATGTATAGTAATGCCTTTTATGTCTGGCGACGTGGGATTAGATATCACTGTAAATTAACACGCCATCCGACCGTAGTTGAGAACTTTTCACTTTTAACAAGGACTTATAAAAAAAGCATTTACTCTAGTGTGTTCGCTAATTAATTTGATATTCAAATGAGCTTATGTATTATAATTGCAAATATCCCCAAATAAGAGCAGTTTGGGAAAAAAAAGAGAGGGATAGTGTCAACAAAGATTGATGAAGCTTGCTTTGAAAATGCCATCTGTTTCGGATGTTTACTCGAGGCGGAGCGTTTCTCCTTTTAAGGAACGCTTCTGCGGTCGTGTCAGCACCTAACGCGCCACGCCGGCTCCGCTTTGCATTGAAGGGGATCAGGGACATCAGCATGTGAGATGAGCTCCCGCCGATAACGTCCCCGCAACGTCGCAGTGACATTGTAGCCGCATTAGCTCATTACTACAATGTCATGGGCGACATGGTGAGGATGCTGTGCATTAGGAGGAACTCGACTGCAGGTATCGGGTCTCCGCAGATGAGCCGATTAATTAGGAGAAGCGCCATTAAGGTTATTGAGATGCGACTCCCTGTACGAGGAGATGCTGGGTCCGGCGTGGGTGGGACACCGGAGGGGGGCACTTACAATCCCTTCTCCCTCTATTCCTCCACCTCAAGTGACATTAGCACCTCCTGCACACCTGCAAGCTCCCAGAGTCGCACAGCGGGCCGCATCTCCGCATCCCTCGGTGCCTCTGACTCCAGGATCTAAAAGAGGCGACCGATTTTTAATTCCCCCTCTCCTCCTCCTCCTCCTCCCCGGTGCCCATCTGTCAGGCTACACTACTGCAGAGGAGGAGGAAGGCAAGCACCTTGTTCCAACTGGCCGCCTTTCTAATTTTCTGTGCCTCTACGGCTTGTCCCAAACAAACGCCCCTTTCTCAGCTGCCATGCTACCCTGCCTGCTGCGTTGCACACTGGCTTTTCGGAAGAAAAGTTTGCGGGATAAAGATCTCCCATCCCCCCCACCCAAAAAGAAAAAAAAAATCAATTTTACAACAAACTGAAGTGTGGATGTGCCGGCGAAGAGGAATGTGAAGATATCAGGGCCATTCCTCCAGCCGAACTCCAACCAAGTTTTTCTCTCGGTTTTTTAATCTACTAAATTTCTGCTCTCTTTCACTCTCTCCCTGAGGCCTACAGATGCACTCCTGTAATTTACTGCAGGTCACATTCCACCAGCACAATTCAATTTGAAGATTTCTCTCTCTGTCTCTCTCTCTCTCCCTCACTGATATAATGAATTAAAAGTCTGGCACAAGAAAATGAGGGCCATATGTTGAAATCCCATCCCTGCTACTGACAAGGCATTAGCTGTACAGGAGGTTCTCCAAACATGCCTTATGCAAATTCACTCCCCAGCCTCAAGGGGGTTGAGATTTTCTTAAAGCATATAAATCATTGTTATCTTCCCTTTTCTCCATCAATGGATCAGTTTGGCTAGTGGTAGTCGAAAGTCCATCTTGTTGTAGTACAATCGCTCGGATCAGGTTGTGGATATGATTCATTGTGTACGGGTAATAAACACTGTCATACACTATAATTATTTAATGGCTCAATCCATCAAAAGTGACCACGGCCAGACACGCGGGAAACTCGATACAGAGCTATTGTGATCCAACACTCGTCTCTGTTCCTAGCGTGACAGTGCTTCGTGTTTTCTACAGCTCCATCCAGTGGTATCACTCCGCTCAGAACGTTTACAGTTATATAAGTCTGAGACTGAACAATCACTGAGCTTAGTTCCGTATTATAAGATAGTTCCGGTCCACTCTGATTGGAACTGATATATTTCACTGTTTGTGCAGTGCCTTTAAAAATTACTTATCCTACTTTGGCTTCGTTTGAAACTATTATTTAATTTTTTAAGCATAAAAATGAACAAAAATGCAGTTCTGAAATATTACTTACTTGATATGATCAACCCAGGTGAAAAAAAATGCACTTCCATAATGTACTTAAAGTGCTCTATTTTCATGCACTAATTTTGTACTTAATATACTAAAAAAAAAACGTCTTAAGATAAACTTAAATGTGCTATTTTGGGGCACGCTGAATATGAACTAAAATGTGCTTTTAACAAATTAGATGATCTTAAGTTTATCCTAAGAATTACTAAAGAGTAATTTTTAGTATATTAAGTACTAAATTAGTATGTGAAAATAGAGCACTTTAAGTGTATTATGAAAGTGCACTTTTTTCATTTTGGAAATATGACAATAAATACATAATGCTGCAAAAGTGTTAAAAATGTTACAATCCTTAAAATGGTGTATCTTGGTTTTCACAAAAATATTAAAGTTCACTTCCAGAACCAAAATTTACAGATAATTTACTCACTCTCTTGTCAACTAAGATGTTCATGTCTTTCTTTAGTCGTAAAAAAATTATGTTTCTTGAGGAAAACATTTCAGGATTTTTTCCATATAGAGGACTTCAATGGTGCTTCCAAAATGCAGTTTAAATGCAGCTTCAAAGGGCTCTAAAATACTCAAATACTCATCTTGTCTAGCTCTGCCATGCGAATGTGTACTCTGTGTAATCTGGGTCAATACAGTTAGTGTATGTTGAAAAACTCCCATCTCATTTTCTCCTCCAACTTCAAAATCAAAATCGTCCTACATCGCTGCAGAAGTACAGACCCAGTGTTTACAAAGTGAAAGTGTTAAGAAGGTCAAACATCCTTTACAAAACAAAAGGTAAAACAGCGATATAGGATGATTTTGAAGTTGGAGAAAATGAGACGGGAGTTTTTTGACATACCCTAACTGTATTGACCCAGATTACACAGAGTATGCATGCACATCACAGAGCTAGACAAGGCGAGCATTTGAGGTTAAAAAGTATATAAATAGTAAATTGTTTTAGAAAATAACCAACAGTTTTGCTAGATAAGACCCCTTTTCCTCGGCTGAGATAATGTAGAGCCCTTTGACGGTGCATTTAAACTGCATTTTGGCAATTCAAACTCGGGGGCACCACAGAAGTGCACTATATGGAGAAAAATCCTGAAATGTTTACCTCAAGAAACATAATTTCTTTATGAATGAAGAAAAAAAGACATGAACATCTTGGATGACAAGAGGGTGAGTAAATTATCTGTAAATTTTGGTTCTGGAAGTGAACTTCTCCTTTAAGCAGTACAACTGTTTTCAACACTGATATTAAGAAATGTTTCTCAAACACCAAATCAGCATATTAGAATGATTTCTAAAGATCATGTGACACTGAAGACTGGAGTACTGAATGCTGAAAATTCTGGTTCAGCTTACTGCCATCACAGGAATAATTTGCATTTTAAAATATATTAAAATAGAAAACAGTTATTTTAAATTGTAATAATATTTCACAATATTACTGTTTTACTGTATGATGATCAAATTAATGCACCCTCTGTGAGCATAAGAGATTTTTTTTTCCAAAAGCTTTAAAACATCTTACTGACCCCAATTTCAAAAACAATATTGCCATTTTGTTCCAAAACTAGTAAAAAAAAAAAATGACACAAACATGGGGAGTGATACAAACAGTAAAATGATCCTGTGTTTGACTAGTCTAATTATATTGCTTAAATATTATATTTTCATATCTAAATTGTCTTCATAACAGCTACAGAATTAGTTATCCAGGTAATATCTCACCCCTGATGGTCTATTGTTATATACACAGCTACCATAGCAGATCATTATTTTTGTTTCATAGCAACGTTCTGTTAAATCTTCTCGCACAAGTATGGCACTTCATGAATGTGCTTAATAAAAAATAGTTTAATGAAAATAAACATACTGATGCACAAATTACGTACTGACCTTATAAAAGCAACAACACACTCAAGGCCTCATTCCTTACAAGGCCTTTCGGACTACATTCATAATAAAACAAGCCTTTCCTTGTTTTCAACTAGTTGCGCATTAATGCAGTCCATCACTTCTTCTTTTACTATAAAAGGATCAAATTGAAAAGATAAATAAGTGCACAAGTAATAATACAGCTAGAAGGGTTAAATGGATGGGGCCTTCAGTATTCTCCCTGAAATTCCCATGAACACAAACACACACTCGCACACATCCACATGCAAATAGGAGGATTGTAATACAGTCTGTGTGAGTTCTGCTTGACTATTTTAATATTGTATCCATCTTGGGGATTATTCTCTCTTCAGCAGAGAGACCAGTGCTGGAGTGCTGCAGTACTCACAGTATACCCTGCTGCTCTCAACAAGATTAGAGACCCTGCACTTTGACTCCCAATCCTGCTCTCTTCATGGTGTCTAACCACTTGGCGCCCCACCGCTCACAGTCATAGCATACGGCTAACATTAAAAGTCCCCTCGCCCCCTGACTTATTTATTTGTGATGCAAGCGTTCTGCACGTCAAACGCCAGTAGGAAATATTTTTAGGGAATTAATGGGTCACATATACTGTATACACGAGTCACTGAAAGTCAAGATGAAATTCTGTTGGATGGCTTCTTTTTAATGGACAACAAAAACTAGTCATATACAACAGCTACCTGATGCGATTTGGCAAAAGATGCAGAGGAAACAACAGATGTTTGTAAAATGAACAGACAGAAAACCTGAAGTCCATCAGAATAGTTTTTACACGTACTGTTGTGGCATTTGCTTTAGTCGAAAGTGGTAAATACTATGTTGTGTTTGAATATTGCATCAAATGACTCTGTTATTGCCTATTTACCATTGCAAAACAGAGAGCAAAAGCTATTAAACCCTGTTATAGTCAATACATTCTTCACAGTCCTTCATGATGAAACATAACAACTTCCTTTATTCTCTAGAGAATTTATTAGCTAATAGCATTTCATTGTGCAAAGATGACTTATGCGCCTTATGTTAGATGCCATGAATAGGCAAGATGAGTTCATTTGTTCCAGGTCCATAAAAATAAAGCAGCAACCAACGCCCCCAAAAATCTAGTAGCTCATCCTCAAAAAGAGGAGGCCTACTAAGAAAGCCTACAAAAGATCCATCCTACTAAGCAGACTAAAAGCACATTCACATTGGAGGAAGTACAGTTTCACTTTTGATTCACTGTAAAACTGTTCTGGCTTAAAAAGTCATTCGTGTATCCAGCAGGCCCACCACGTAGCAGTGACCCCCTGGAATTCCTCACCTTTGGCACTGAATGCAAGTACTCAAGTAGTCTCACCGCCGAGGTCTAGCTGTGTTTTTTAGCCCGAAAGCCAAAGGCTGGATTGGCGGAACG
The DNA here is from genome assembly GCF_022985175.1 of Labeo rohita. Lineage (NCBI taxonomy): Eukaryota > Metazoa > Chordata > Actinopteri > Cypriniformes > Cyprinidae > Labeo > Labeo rohita. The sequence goes on along the minus strand of NC_066875.1, from coordinate 33,377,824 downwards.
GTGGATGGAAGTGGTGTAGGGACGTGGGGACAAGCTTTCGCGCCTGCTTGAGTTGGATGCTGCAGAGGCTGCTTCTGTTGATGATGGTTTGAGACAGGATCCCGAGATGGAGGAGGCCTTGCTGTAGCTTTTTGTGCTTGGCTGAGCAGGGGGTTTGTTACCTGTGTGGGACTGCGGAGATAAGACACTCTCATTCATCTCACAAAAGCACAACACACCACACTACTGGACAGTGCTGCATGCTGTATGACAGCTGCTGGAGAAGGGTTATCTTGGCACCATCTAGTGGCTGTTCAGAGAACTGGCAGTTCTTTTTAATCCAACCATGGAGGTTAGCTATGAAATATTCAAGATTTCTTTGACATACCTTTTAAGAGGCAAAATAACTCTCTTTGAATAAGCACAAATATTTTAGAAAATTAAAATGCAAAGCAATCAGAAGCACAGTTAAGTGAATGGCTGACCTGTGCAGTGGATGTATTCAGAGTGCTGCAGGCCTTTGCACCAGACACACTCTTCTTAACACCATTAGAGGACGAGGCTGATAGCTTTTTCTTCAGAGGCTATAGAAATGAAATAACACATGAAAAAGAGACCTTCAAAGCTTTTCGAGTAACCCAGTCCACATGTCATCAGTGTTAGAATTTCTAGTCATGCAAGTATAGCTCCTATCTGCTTAAATTTAACTCCACAAAACTGCTTGCCATCTGTTTGCCAAGTTTACAATAAAATAACTTCAGCTCACCGAGAAAATCTGACAAAAATGACAACATAAACTCTAGGTTTTTTAGCTCACATCAGGCTAAAAACTGTATTTAAAGGTATAGTTTGTCATTAATTATTAACCCTCATGTTGTTCCAAACCCATAAGACCTCATTTTCAGAACACAAATTAAGAATTTTTTATGAAATACAACAGTTTTCTGACCCTGCATAGACAGCAATGTAATGACCATATTTAAGGGCCAGAAATGGAATAAGGACATCATTAAAATAGTCCATGTGACATCAGTGTTTCAAACGTAATTTACGTAGCTAGGAGAACACTTTTTGTGCACAAAGAAAACAAAAATAAGGACTTTATTCAGTACCATGGCGCATGTGTGCATTCCTTTGCTTGTAAACAAGGCACAGGTTTGCTCTACGCCAGAACGCAGGCTCCTGTGTCAGCAGCATTACATGTATGCGTTTTGGTACTCGCCGTTATTGTTGCTTTCTTTGTACACAGAAAGTATTCTCGTAGCTTCATAAAATTACGGTTGAACCACTGATGTCACATGGACTATTTTACCCTTGAACCTTGGTACAGGGTTGTGTCGATAGCAATGGTATCGTGTATCGACGACAGTCAGAGATATCGGCTGTTGCTGATGCCTTTGAGGATAGCAAAATGATGATTATTATTATTATCCGTCAAAAATAGTCTAATAGCTAATCTTCAGCAAAGCAGCATAAAGAGGATGCTTCAGAAACATGCTGTAGTGCAACTGGTATAAACACAAGCATTGACTAGTCTAGAGTGGTCGCAATCAGCTCCGGTGGCCACGCTGGAGCCGTAACGAGCTTAATTCAGTCATATTAAAAACATTAGGCTGCTTTTAGCCTTATGCTGGAGTTGCGTTGCTTTCTGTGCAGTGTCAGATAGCTCTTGAACTTCATCAGGAATGTTTTAATTTTTGTTCCGAAGATGAACGAACGACATAAAGGTGAGTAATAATGACAGAATATTTATTTTTGGGTGAACTATCCCTTTAAGGTACAACAAGCTGTGTTGTCTTGTGAATATTGTGTTAGCTAAATGATGTTGTTAGACAAATATTATATATTAGCTGTGAATATTTTCACAATATAGTATAGCCTTAGTGCTTTTGTATTATGTTCACCATATTATTGGTTTTATATTTATTTTCTTTCTTCTCTTCATTTCACATCTGACATTGCATACTATGAATATTACTCATGTTCCTCTTCTGGATGTTGCCTTGGATATTTAGTGTTTGCTAAATGCATAAATGTAAATTTAAGGACATAAACATTCATTAAAAATATTTTATTAAATTCAATAAGTGGCATCCTTTAACTAAATACTGTATTGTCTGTAATAAGTAAACAATAACAGAATTCTCTATGGGTGCAGTGACATACACATTAAATGGTGAACAGATTATTTGCATCACAGCATTTATTATTTTTAGAACTAAAAACAGGACTTCCATTCCTACGGATATGATGAAGGATTGATATTCTTCCAGACTGCTCTTGAAAATTTGATCTGACTGATCTTTCAAGTCAAGTCAAGTCATTCCGCTACATGTGTGGACATACAGTAGAACTAAATGTCATGTCTCACAGGACCACAGACTTTCATAATACAATAAACAGAATGCTTTTTTAATGGATGATCATACAGAAATGCAACATTTTTGTATTTGTGTGAACTGTATTGCAACACTGTTTTTGTTACCTTCTTGTTTGGGGTCGACGGTTTGCTGCTACTGCTGCTGTCTGTGATGTCCTCAGGAGGTCCTGGGGTTACTGAGAGTTCTTGAGATGTTCTCGGCCCTGACCCTTTGTCCTGAGAGGAAGTTAGAGAAAGGTTTTGCAGTCCCTCGTTCATCTCCGCACTCTCTTCATCCTCTGGAGCATTCCGGAACTGACGCATCATCTCCAAGACGTTTGTACGTGTAACAGTGGTGGAGGTGTCCCCCTTTGAACACAGATTTACTTTCTTTAAAGTCTTTCTCTCTGGCAGGTTCCACATTTAGTCATCCATCAAATTGAAGAGTGCTAATTAGCTGTTTTCTGAATCTATAATATTCATGACCTCATTTGAAAAGGGAAAAGAGTAATTGAGTTCTCTCACCGAAATCCAAGGGTTATCAAGTAGCTCGTTGGCTGTGATGCGGTGAGCTGGGTCAACATTCAACAAACACCGTATTACATTTTTGGCTGTAAGACAAAACATAAAATAGTTACCACACTGGCTGAAATGCAATCGTGATGGAACTGAGTAGGTATTAGAGGCAGTTCTAACCCGCATCGCTAATTGTGTGCCACACAGGGCCAGAGAAAGTGAGCTCTCCTTTCATAATCATCTCAGAAAGCCTTTCCTTAGAGCTGGAAATGAAAGGAGGCTCTCCACACAGTCTGAAAAAGAAAAACAAACACAGCCCAAACATACACACAAAGTTTAAGTCAGCAATGTGAGTCTGTGTGTGGGCATGAAATGGAAAACAAAATGAGAGATCTTCTTACAGCATGTACATGATGACGCCAATGCTCCACAAATCACACTGTTGGCTGTACTGGTGACCATTAACCACCTCAGGCGCTGAAAGGGCAAGTCCATGTGTCAATAATGAAAGATGTTTGAGCCCAGTGTAATGCGTGATATCTGATGCGTGATGCCGTTGACAGCTTTCAGCCTCTACTCCTTCTCGAATGCTATCAGCTTCACATCACTTAAATTAGGTCATCTCCTCTTTACTGCTCATTTTAATCAGCCCTTCATTCAATTTATTAACACCCCCCATAGTAATTCATCAAATCACGAGTAAATGGAACATGTGAATGTATGCGTTTGAATATATGAATTACCCATGTAGATAGGCGTCCCGCAGGTGGCCTGCAGCATGTTTTCACTGCCCACACCGCCCTTCTGAACAGAGAGTCCGAAATCTGTGACCTGAAATAAGATGTTTTTCAAAATCAACATAAGCACATACAAGACACACTCAAACATTTCCTTCTTTTCTTAATGCTGTTTTTCAGCATTAGATTCTGATCTAGCGAAATGTTAAAGTAATGAACTGCAGACATGCTGCACTGGATCACTGTATCTCTCTCGCTTTCACTAGTAGATCTCAATTAAACTATTTACGGCCCAAACAGACTTCTATAGAGCAGCCAGTACACCCATTCGCACAGGCTATGCGCTCCTGAGCCATATGAATAATATATACGAGGAGTGTATATTGTTTCATTGGTGCGTCAGGGGCGGGCAGGATTAATATCCAGGAGAGATGACCACCTTCTGCCAGATAAAAGCTTTTAATACAGTGCCAGGACAGCGCTGTCTTTGGGCCCCCGTTCTACTCTGATTTATAACACAGCGCTGCCCTGATTCAACCCTCCGCTCCAGGTAGCGGCTTCAGTCGGCCCCCGTCAACGCTCTATTCTGCTCCACGCTGTGCCCCGGCTGGTAATTTGTCTCAGAAAAGCCACTTGTGATTCATTTTCTTTGAGAATGTGATATGAAAGGAGTTAGGCAGGAGGTCTGGTGTAATGAGACAGTATTTAAAAAGCAGTTAAAAGGTTTGGGCAAGGAGGACGGTGGGAGAACTAAACAACAGACGAGAATGTCCAGAGGTCCCGCCGTGTTTGAATGCCATACCACATGCCTGCGCAGAAGTTTTTACCGTCTCTCTCACCTTGATATTGACCATATCGTTATCGTTGCCTTGGTGACAATTCTTCACAAGAATGTTTTCCAGTTTGAGGTCACGATGAACAATGTCTGAGAGAGAGAAAGAAGAAACAGTGCAAGATGGTTTCGTATTATTCATAGAGAGGAAAACATGGCAAAAATACATTGGACCATTGGCTTCAATGACCAATTCTGGTGAAATTTGTTTGCTCCGTTCCCTTTAAAGTGTCAGTTCTATGCATGTGAACCCAGCATAGACTACAGGGCCCAGCTCTTCTTACCATCAAGATTCTTCATTACTGCTTTACACGTTAACTGTACGCACTTAAATAGAAATGTGAAAATAATCAAATTATAATCAGCGTGTGAGGCTAATATACTGCAATCTCATAAAACACTCTAGTCCTATATACACATTGCAAGTGGCATCATTAGCTCCTCTAGACGTGAGGCACACCAGCACTCGGGGACTGTTGAAAAACACACCTATTAATCAGTATTCCTCCCCTGCTCGTTGTTAATGACTCATTAGCCCCATGTAATGGTGTCTCATTGCCAAGCAACGTCCTAAATTACCTCTAACTGCAGATTTCACAAGAAGGAGAGAGAAAGAAAAAAAAACACCAAGCATCTTCAAATAAACCCCTCAGACTCAATTAAAATGGGCTGATATTTTGTCTGACAGTTGTTCATTATTATCTCATTATTAAAACAAGCCCGATTCTCCGTAATGACAGAGAAACTTAATGTGGATGCAATCATCAGAGCGATTATCGGATATGGGGGGAACAAAGGAATCCAGGCTGTTGCGTATGACTTAAAGATGTGAGCAGGTTTTTTAAACTTTAGAGTTTTCATTTAAGGCATTTCTCTAAAGGTAATGATAAAATGTAATATGTTTTTTGGGGTAAGGATTAAACAATACATTTCCTCAGAAAACCCAACCACAGGCTCATGAGAACCATCTGCATATGGATGTCAGAGGGAGGATGTTGGGTTTTGTGTGCGTCACCTTTTTTATGCAGATAAACAATAGCTTCAGATAAGCTTTTGATGATGTGTCTGGTCTCCTCCTCAGAGAAGTGCTTGTTCTTTTGCAGGAGATCCTTTAGATCGCCTCCTTCACAAAGCTCAATCACAAGGTACATCCTCTGGAGAATGGCACACAAACATACACACTGTATATACATTTCTAGTTTCTGACATCAAACGCAAAACCGTTGTCAAACACAATCCAGCTGCATATGATTCAGCACGGCCAAGTGAACTTTAAAGGAAAGAGGAGTGTGAAACAGAATAGATGTTTTTGCTCTCACCTTTGGTGTCTCAAAGACTTCCTCCAGATGTATGATATGTTCATGTTTCACTTGTTTCATGATGCTCACTTCTCTTTCCAGATGTTTAACACCAGAGGTGCCTGCCTGAATGGATACAAAACATTTGTGACACTGAAACCCATCCTTGACAACCATGGAAGCGGCTCTCCATCAATCACCTCTGTCAACAGGTGAAACATGACGATCGAACACTTACCTTCTCTTTGTTCACCTTCTTAATTGCCCACTTCCTCTGCGTCTCAATGTGAGTGGCTTCGCAGACGACGCCAAAGTTGCCTTGACCTAATTTCCTCCCAAAGGAATAGATTTTCTGGGTAACCAAATAAAGAGGCCGCATTATGTGAAGTATTACATACGCACTCCTTCTCCTATAGTGACAGTAAACAACGCTCCAGCTCTGACTAATGGGGACAGAATGAGGGTGGGTTTGTTTTTCAGCTTCTCTATACTCCATTAAGTTGAGACCTGAATCCTTAAAGTGGAACTTAATTTTCAAGTTTGCCAGTCTCTGGAGTTTGGGAGAATATAGTATTTCTAATCAAGTTACAAATGATTAAGTTGCTGCCGCAGTTCATTCAATCTCAGGTCTAATTAACTTGATCATTATCTCTGCGCATGCAAGGCTGAGCACTGCCTGCTGCGGATTTGGCAAAGACAGCAGTCGGAAACCTCTTGAGAGGGCGAGGGCAATCAACAGCATAAAGAGGTGTAATTTCCCTCCAGGCCTGACGGGGGCGCTACCAGATTGAAGGGAGGTCACGCTGGGGTGAGCAAGGCCATGGCTCTGGTGTAGGATAGAAATGGCCTTTTGCCACTAATTTGAAGCCATCACCTTCTGTTTGCTAAAATAATTTCTTCTGCGCAGCAAGAATTTGAGGGAAAATTGGTTGAGAATGTGCATGTGGAAATAAACATGCACTGCATTTTAAGGAATCTACCTGTATGTCGGATTCATCCTCAATGCGAGTGTGGGGCACCTTCTTCTCTGCACTGTTTGCGCGAGTCCACTGAGAAGCCATTTTCTTTTCTGCTCCAGAAACATTGGTATGTGTCATCTAAGGGTTAGATGAATCAATTTTTAGTCATTCGCACATATACAGCAACAAAATAATTGCAAACATGGAAACTCTCACAAAAAGCGATCAAAGAATTAGAAACACTGGGTTCTGATTTACTAACCGTGCATGTACTCATATTTGTGCAGAAAACCTGTGTGTGAATATTTTCATGATTCATAAATAAATTTATTCTGTTTAGAAATAACAAAAACCAAACACAGAAATCACTACATGTGGCCTTAGAAACACAGAATGTCGACCATGTTAAAAAAAAAATAATAGAAAATAAAAATAATTACATTAATCAACATTAGAAGAGGTTAAAGGGGTAGTTCACACAAAAATTTAAATTCTGTCATTAATAACTCACCCTCATGTCGTTCCAAACCTGTAAGACCCTCATCTTCAAAACACAAATTTAGGAGCTTTCTGACCGTACATGGACAGCAATGTAACTGAAATGTTCTCAGGCCCAGAAATGTCATAAGGACATCGGTAAAACAGTCCATCATGATACTCTCTACAGTTGCGAAGGACATGACTTCCTGTCACACTGATGTCAAATGGACTGTTTTACCGATGTTCTTACGATGTTTCTGGGCCTGGGGAACATTTCAGTTATGTTGCTGGCTATGGAGGGTCAGAAAGCTCTCAGATTTCATCAAAAATATCTTAATTTGTGTTCCGAAGATAAACAAAGGTCTAACGGGTTTGAAACGAAATGAGCGTAATTGATTTTCATTTTTTGGATGAACTACCCCTTTAGTTTATTTGTAAATTTTTCTAAATGTAGAAACCTTTCTGTGCATGTAAATACTTGTATGTTATTATTAGTGAACAATGACGAGTCTCTCAAAAGCTTGTATATTACACAATGAACTGTAAAGTTTCAAATAAGATATCTTATTAAATATTCAGGCTGGAGTAAGTGTCAGTCATCACATTCATGCATCTATGAGTCTGACGTCTAAACCGTAACCTATTATTAGCTAGGCTTCACCTGTCGCTCTCCAATTCGCTTCTCACTTTAAAAGAAAGTGTCTAAAGTCTCCACACTAACATTAAGTACAATTTACTCAGCTTAAAACCGTTCTCCAGAGCCAAATTAAATGTAAAGCAATTATGGTGTGATGAGTGGGAGCGGCGAAGTGGATCAGCCACACAGACAAGAGATTAAATATTAATGAGGAAGCAGTGTCTTTAACCTCTCGTCTCTCAGCGGCATTATCAAGTCCCGCTGACAGGTCCTCTCATAACAGCACTGCCTCTCCTATTACTGACCATCTATCTGCTAAACAAAACGATTGTGACACATTCTGGAAACTCCTATCAGCTCAATTAGAGTTATGTGATAAGAGTAGCACAGGTCAAAGTGTAGCACACGCGGCACACAGGTCTAAGAAATGGGGAAAAACGATCAGGGCATAGAGTCATCTGTCACTTCTTGCAGCACTGGCTTCTGCAAATGCTAGAGGATGTGTAAAAGAGATTCTGAGGTGAACGGTAAAATGTTGCTGAACCTGTACTTTGTTGAAAGAGAAGAATTGTGAAGTCCTCTTCAGAAAAGCTCTTAAACTTCAAAAACTGAGTGGCGTTGATGAAAAGGTGCATCAGCATTTCAGTGGTTTAAATCGGATAAAACAACTGCAAAACTCAGATATGCTGAACTTAACAACAGCTGAGTGAGCCAAAACCAAAATTGAGCCATAAATGACATAAAAGCCCTAAGATCAGAGGGCTGAACAGTATATTGAAAGCACTCTCTTCATGCTTACCGCTGAATATTGATTAACATTACAGTTTTTCTTGTGCTGTCAAAAGGATACTTCTTCTGGTCTGAGGCCTTGCTGAGAACAAATTAGAATAAATTAAACTCATTCTGCAATTTAAACCCGCACACATCTGTTTTATTATTATTTTTAATGGGATTTTGCCATGTATCTGATAACATCAGCAACACCACACACCGTGTCAGAGTACACGCATTTCCCGCCAGGCTACGTTTTGCATCTTTGAGGTACGCTTACAGAATTTCATTTTTGCAAGCCAACTACAGAAGCAAAACATCTTCATACAAGCACAAATTTTCAGTGAGCACAAAAGCAAGCACACATGTACCCAAGCAAACATAAACAGGCAAGAGGGTAATAAGCCTCACAGACTGTAAGAGAGACATATTTTAGTTCCCTCACAGAATATACCATCAGCTAAGAACCAATCCACAGACCTCCTAGATATCTGGAAGCACTCAAAGGAAAGTAATTATGGCAGATAGAATGTCTGCAATTGATCCTCTTGCATTTTTCATTTCTTGGCCATAACAGTAAAAACCCCATTAGTGCTTGTTTACTGATTGTTTATGGACTAAAATGTGCATTGTTTCTCCTGACTGTGGGAGATGGTGTGTCTCTGGCTTGAGCCCAAATTAAATGTGGCGCTGATATGATATCTAAACACACACAAAGATATTACAGTTCTCTTGCTCTTTTCTCTCTATCACATGCAATTTAATTCCTATTTCCCCTCATGCCTGTCTTTCTCCTCTTCTTACTTCCCTTCTTGCTAATATCTGAATTATGGACTTTCTGAAAATTATCTGGACTTGATTCATGTTATGCTCTCCCTTTTAAGCTCTGTAATATATGTTTTTGTGTAAATAATTCCAGGGCTAATAAAAAGGCCTAATATGATAGAAAGTAAAGTTGAGGAAAAAAAGAAATTATTAATGAAATTAAAACAAGATTGACAGGAAAATGTCTGTTGTTTACATTTTGAATATAATTAACAAAAAATTAAACCTTGAATTTTTCTTAATAAACTGCCTGTTTTTCATAATAGAAAGGCATGCAAGATATATTTTTATAATTCACATAATTAAAAAATATTTTTTGAAATCAAAAATGTTTAAAAAATAGGGACTGTAATATTTAATCTAATATATTAGGACAAATATGACAATGTACTGCATATCTTGAATGACTTAAATTATTTATCAATAAATACTTGACCAAGAAGATTATTTGCTGAGGCCCAGCACTTGTAATATGTTATTAACGCATTCAAGAAACATTATTAAACATATAAGGTATGCTAGAATGAAGCCATAGTTTCAATCACAAATGTGTTGGATGTTATTTGAAGGTCATTGATTGCTATATTACATTAAATCTGAGCTACACAAAGCAAACTGAAATCAAACCTTGAGTGACGCAGTGGTCTCCTGTTCTACTCTTACTAAAGATTTTACTCTTCTCATCTGCAGCTTAATTATTCATTGACAGGTGCCTTTGATGAAAAATGATAAACGTCAAAGTCTTAATGAAGCTTGGAATTACATTACCAAGTGATAGAGTGCCTTGCTTGTCTGGACTGCTTACACTATTGGAGTCATTTAACCTCATAATAATAATTTACCTGAGTGCTTCACCTCGCCATACTACATAATGTTTTCCTGTTTAACATGTAGGTCTGTAATGGACTGCCACTTTATATAGTCCAACAACTGGGACATTTAACAAAATGTTACAGAAGAGGGCATATTTGTAAACCTATCAATGAATTATTGCATATAAATATGGCTTGTCTTGAAAATCTAAACCAAGATGTCATGACTCTCATGTGTTGGAGAAAGTTTACAAGTGTCAAATTGCACCCCACTCTAAACCAGGATATCAGTGGGCGGTTGAGAAGACAGAGTCTAGACAAATTTATTCTTCTAAAGCAAAATAAAATAACAAAAAGTATTCTTAGAAGTCTAGAAGATACAGTGTCAAGAAATAATCAATAAACTGCATGTTAAAGGACTGTGTGTGGTACAAAGTAATAGCACAAAAAACATTTCTTTCTATTTATTTGTCCCTGTAAAATTAACAAACAAATGACTCTTATGAGCCAGCTCTTTTAATGAATCATTCAGAGTGATTCCCAGTCTCACAAGGTATCAGTCTGGTGAGTCATTTATAGACTGAATTCATCAGTCGACATTTACAGTAAATCACTGACTGAACATTAAGTTATTGTTACTTTCATTTTCATCTCGAAATAAAGCATGTATGCTCTTAATGTCTTTGAAAATTAAAAACATCCTTACTGCCTGATTGTTCTCATGACAACAATAATGATTAAAATAATACTAATAAATGTAAAAAAAAAAATAACATGAAAAAGCAGGAGGTGTGAAGAAAAAGTCCCGTCTTTTCCAGTATCAGTACAACAGATTTGCACTCAACATAATATTCACCATACAAATGTGGTTCTCTCAAGATACTTGTAAGAACTCCTGGATATGAGTAAATATATCTGGTACTGGACTTTTAACAGGCAGAACCCAGGTGGTCAAGATTGGAAACATCACCTCATCCATACAAATAATTAAGACCAGCACTCCACAGGGCTTTTGCCTCAGCCCTAATTATACTCGTTATTCAGCCATTCACTGCATCTCTACACAGTAGAGCACCATCATCAAATTTCCTGATGACAACACCATTATTGGGTTAATCAGTGATAATGACGAGTACACATACAGGGACCCTCTGCAGGAGAGGATAGTGTTATAACAACAATCTAGCCTTGAATGCCAGCGAAACAAAAGTACTTATAGTGAGCTTCAGGAAAAAAGGACAACGCACAGTCCAGTCTGCATTAATGACTCACCTGTTGCAATCATTAACAATTCTTCAGACTGCAAATAAGAGCTCACCTGGACACCAAACATTTACCATAAGAAAGAGCACATCAATGGTATTGTGTATTTCAGAGGCTTTTAGGAGGTGCAAGCCAAATGGGAGAACAAGCATCAAAAAGACTGAGAATGCAGCTAAGGATCATAAGTAGGGCTGCACATCATGATATGACTTGTGCAGTTATCAATTACGTAGGTTGCAATTGAAAAAATATGTGCTGCTTGTTTCGGAGAGAAACACGACACTGTCTTTTTTTTTCTTTCTCTTTTTTGTTACACGTGAGCAACTCATTATCCAGTATTTCAGAGTGGCTTAGTTCACAGTAAATGCACAAATCGACTTTGTATTGCAAAAACGTATAAACCACTGTTGTCAACAAACATGAAGCTTCAAAGCATCCGGCTGGTTTTCTACCAAAATATAAACTTGATGGGAAATGGAGAGATTAAGACAAAAATCTTGTTTTGTAATTTTATTATCACAATATTATTATTATCATTAGTTTTATTATTTTTCATAAATACTTTTTTTTTTTTTTTTTTTTACAGTGAAATACTATGATAGTACTAAATTTTTTTATTTTAATATATAAAATGTATTATAATATACAGTATAGTAAAATAGCACTCTGTTTGTGTAATATTTTTATTTAGACATACAAACTAACATTTTTTTCTTAAATACTCTCAAACGTCTTTGTTTAATATTTTTCATTTAGCAATATAGTGGAATTAACAGCAACACCACAATAATAATAATATTTAAAACATTTTCCTTAAATGTGACCCTGGACCACAAAGCCAGTCGTAAGTCGCACAGGTATATTGTAGTAATAGCCAACAATATATTGTATGGGTCAAAATGATCGATTTTTAGATCTTAAGTAAAGATCATGTTCTGTGGAGATATTTTGTACATTTTCTACTGTAAATATATCAAAACGTAATTTTTGTTTAGTAATATGCATTGCAAAGAACAACTTTGAATCACAAGGTGATTTTCTAAATATTTTGATTTTTTGCACCCTCAGATTCCAAGATTTTAAAATAGTTGTATCTCTGCCAAATATTGTCTTATCCTAACAAACCATACATAAATGGAAAGCTAATTTATTGATTTATTGATTGATTATTATGATGTATAAATCTCAGTTTCAAGAAACTGACCTTTATAACTGGTCCAGGGTTACAAATACTGATACTGATAGTATGTCTTACTTTAATATTTAAAATATATTGTAATACAAAATATAGTAAAACAGTACTACTTTGTTTAAAATTTTATTTAGTAATAGAACAGAATTAACAACAACACAATAATAATAATAACAGTCATATTGATATATAATCATATTTGTTATGATTATACATCAAATTGATTATAGAATATAAATAATATAAATTTTCATCTTAAATCCCAATCACAGCATTTGTTAGAAGAAATCATGCAATCCTGATCATAAGTGATAACACATGTTCCTAGAAAAGAGCGTACAGCAACTGACATGCTCCCTTGTGTAGCTGATGATTGAAGGGAGCTGGGATGAAGATGTCTGAATAAGGGGATACAAGCATATATGTGGATAGTGTGACTGACAACCTGCCAACAAGTGACAGATTTTCTGAGAGCACTTGAAAGAAATTGTCTGTTGTTGGATGATGAGATACTATGTGCAAGCCTAGTCGGACTAAGCAGTCTAATGTAAAATAAAAAAATAATAATAATAATAAAAAAGGTTTATCTGTATAATGCATTACATGACTATAAACTAACTGTGGACAGGAAGCACTTTCATCGAACACACTGTCTGGATGAGAAACCTCACCAGACAGGTGCCAAAGTATAATATGTAGATTACTGATGCCAAGGCACAGAGTACAGTGTCTGCCTACTTGATTTTACTATCAATATGTGACAGTGCATAGTCAGGAGAAACCTCAGTCTTACAGGCCATTGAGGCCAAGTGCCATTGCCTGCTGGGGAAGAAAATCAGTGAGAGCCTCAGCAACTAAAACCACCTGAGAAAGACCTGTCTCCTCTTACAGAGCAGACTCAAGCAGTGCCTACCACTGGGCACTCAAGTTACACCTGGCATTGTGAAATAAGCATCAGCCAGAGAAGCACATAAGCCAAGAGACTTGAGGGAAACGCCTGAGGCTATGTGACACTTTACTGTAAAACCAGAAGTGCTCAGTGTGAAATACAGTTTAATCTCCAGCACTTATAGAATAACAATATTCTGTATGAATAAAATTTGCTTGGATTACATAAGGGGCAGAGCAGAAATAAAAAACAATTGGTCAAAATATGAAAAAAATGTTTTTAGCAATGTCATAGAAGAACCTTCAGTAAACACATCCTAAAAGAACCCTTTTTTTAGTATTAAGAATATTGTGATTATCTAAAGAATCTTTTGCAGAATGTAAAGTTTCCGTAGATGTTTAAGTTTCTTCATGGAATCAAATACCAACAAAGAACCTATATTTGTAGACAGAAATTTTTTGACCACTTCTGTTAGTAAAACACTGTATCTGGAATATCTGGAACCAAACAAAGCTAACTTGCTTCTCATTCATTCAGTGACAGGCAGTGTTTTGTGTGTTACACTACCAGTCAAATGTTTTTGAACAGTAAGATTTTTAATGTTTTTTGAAGAATTCTCTTCTGCTGACCAAGCCTACATTTATTTGATCCAAACTACAGCAAAAGCAGTAATATTGTCAACTATTTTTAATATTTAAAAAAAACTGCTTTCTATTTGAATATATTTTAAAATATAATTTATTCCTGTGATCAAAGCAAAATTTTTAGCATCATTACTCCAGTCTTCAGTGTCACATGATCCTTCCGAAATGATTCTAATATCCTGATTTGCTGTTCAAGAAACATTTATTATTATTATTATTATTATTATTATTATTATTATCAATATTTAAAACAGTTGAGTACATTTTTTCAGGATTCTTTGATGAATAGAAAGAATAGAGAGATCTAAAGATCAGCATTTATCTGAACTTAATAATAATAATAATAATAATAATAATAATACTATTTTGGGGGTATTTTTATCTATTGCTTTAAATAGATAAAAAGTGATGATAAAGACATTTATAATGTTACAAAAGATTTCTATTTCTGTTCTTCTGAATTTCCCATTCATCAAAGAAACCTGAAACCTTAGCTGTTTTTAACATAATAATAATAAATGTTTTTGGAGCAACAAATCTGATTATTAGAATGACTTCTAAATGATCATGTGACTGGAGTAATGATGCTAAAAACTGACCTTTGAAATCACATGAATAAATTACATTTTAAAATACATTCAAGTAGAAAACAGCTATTTTAAATAGTAAAAAATATTTCAAAATATTACTGGTTTTGCTGTGCTTTGGATCAAATAAAGGCTTGGTGGGCTTGAAAGGCTTGCAGACTTAGTGAGCAGAAGAGACTTCTTCAAAAAACATTAAAAATCTTTTTTAGTGTACCTTGAAAGGAAATTGGTCTCAGCTGGGCTCCCAAAGCACCCAACAT
Source organism: Labeo rohita (assembly GCF_022985175.1). Classification (NCBI taxonomy): domain Eukaryota; kingdom Metazoa; phylum Chordata; class Actinopteri; order Cypriniformes; family Cyprinidae; genus Labeo; species Labeo rohita. Next base: position 33,362,784 of record NC_066875.1, on the reverse strand, counting down.
CATTTGTAATGTTCTAGAAAAAAAAATCCAGTGTGTTCCAGAGATATTCAAGCAAGCGAAGGACACATATATGCCTTGATGCTTTTCTACCTCTATAATAGGCCACTACCTGCGAAGGCTACTTTTTTCGACTTTCAGACACAGCTAAAATTAATTTCAACTTATTTTTTTACTAGCTCAAATTTGACTGTATTTGCTTATAGAATGATAGAATGACACAATGCTAAATATTAGTTTATACCCCACTCCACAACATAGACAAAGCATATTTTGTAGTACAGAATGAGACCTGGCACAACCACGGCAACCAATATTCACTAGCTTAAAGCCAATAATTATTTAAATCTCGTGCAAGTAGCAATTAACTCCCTGTGACCTGTTCCAGCTAAATATAATTATCTGGCATAGAACCTGCATAATAATAGATGTTTTATTGCTCCCTTATGTTTCAAAACACCCACTACGCTTGTGTATGGAGTGGCTTGGTGACTAGAACCTGAGTGCGCTAAAATCAAGTTCTTCTGTTTGAGCACTTCATTTTACAAATTCAACTGCGTGTAGCTTTCTTCCTGTCTTTTTAACAGAATAAAAAAAAAAAAGAATGACTTACTTCTGTATTATTTTAGAGGGGTCTTCTTATTTCTCACGTCTAATGGATAGTTGTTAGCCAAGCAGAATTCCTCAGAAGTTGTTTTAGTCGTGTTGAGGTGCAAATTAAAGGATTAAAGTAACATAAAGCTTTCAGCATAATGGTTCTACTTACATTATGCGACTACAGAGACATCTTCATTGTGTTTTCCGCGAGAAATGGTCGAGTTAGATTTATTTAGGTGCACATTAGTGAGATGAAAATTACACTGCCGCTCGGGACCACGTTGCCATGGCAACATAGAGCGCTTGGACAACTCGCGCTTCCTCTTCAATGAAAGCTCACGGGACATGGACACAACACGCTTTTAGAAATATACACTTACCTTTCATATGAGTTGTTATGTTCGCGAAGGCGTTTTCCGCTGTTATGCCTCTTACAGGTCATCGAAATTCTTCATGCAAGACAATTTCAGATGTGACACTAGCGGTTGTCCAAACTTTCCTCCCTCGAGAGGGAGGGAGGGCGAACTACGGTGTGGTGTGAGGGACATCGCGAGGACGAGACACCTGCACACTGTACTTATGTGACGAATAAAATAACTGGAAGCTTGAATTCTAAGTAGGTTATTACTGTCATGTCACGACCAGTAACGTTACTTGGGCACAGTAGACTAACGTTATATGGGATAAATATTGTGCTGAATGATCACATTAGATGGGAGATATATGCAATATTTATGCAATATACAGTATTTTTTTCTTTTTGGTACATTTAAATACTTCCGTCTGCTGTTAGTGTTTTGTTTGAAAAATATCCTTACACGAGCAGGTGTTACTTAATAAATCTTCATCGCTGGCTCGCAGGATTTATGTGCAGATTTGATTTCAAATAATTGTAAGTACATATTCCATTTCATCAAACGTCTTAAGTATCCTGTCAGTGTTGTTTTACAATAGTGAAAAAACGATTCAATGCGTCGAATGATTCCTACTGAATCGCGAACCGATTCCGACTGTTATGCTAGTCAATTTGACCAGTTCATTGAAATGAACTGATTCGAATGAGTCATTCATTCCTGTTTCGGGAATCGGTTCTGAATCTGAACAGCCGACGAAACTACTGGAAACACGACATGATAGTCACGGAAAATGTCTGTAAGATCAGTATGCTGATCTCCCTAGTACACTTTTAGTGAAATTTGATATTTCAAATTTGTGAATATTATGCCTTAACGTAGTTTATTAATGCAAGTGGGAAAAAATAATACCAAAAAAGTTGGCAGTGATTAGTCACAAAATGTACTTCTTGTTTAGTTTTCACTAATGGTTTGAGTACATCAGTTGTTAAGACGGCTAGGAAGTACTAGGTGTTTGTCTCCATCTAGTGGATGATGAGCTCCGGTGAAGTTCATGACTTGTTTTGTCTCATTTTAAAGTGGCACATGTTTTTTTGTTTGTTTTCTGAAAGTCTGGCAGTGGCATACTTTTCTGAAGATTTTTTTAAAAAATAGTTTTAACATAAGTAAATTCATTTTTTCAGAACTTGTGAGGTAGTGCATAAAATTAAAGTTTGTTACAATAATTTCCATTTACATATATACATTTTATTGTATGCATATAAGAGTACACCAACAAATCTGTAATTTAAAAACATTTAAATCAATGTTAATACACTCATGTGAAAACAGAATTATAGATCATCACTTGACAAAGTAAGAGAAGATTCATTGTAACGTGTCAGGTTATGATAGGGTGTTCAAAAAAACATCTTTTAACAATAAAAAAACACTTTATTAGTAGGTTACTGAAGTTGTTACTACATTTTTAAATATCAAGGTACACATTCCACTTTTGCTACTAAAAAGTCCTCTACAGTATGAAGTGGAATTCTGCATTATAAAGCTGCTCTCCAAACAAGTTACAATAATAGAGCAACACAACCTGCTTAAACTAATCACACAAACTATTGAACTTTACATGACATTACTGCTACCTAAACGATAAACTGAAAACTAGGATCAGTATTGTATTTTTGTAACTTTAGCAGCAGTAAATTCTGTTTAATACATCCTTCGTTTTATAAGCAGCATTGCAAAAAAGAATTTTACCTTTTTTTCTCCGGAGACAACTCTTTATTTATGCTTCTGAGATTCTTTGAATTTTCTTTTTTGGAAGTCTTTCTTGAGTTCTTTTTCCATGTCTCATAACACTCCCCAGCTCCCTACGTTTCAAATCATTATCATGAACACAAATTCAAGCCCTCACAACGGCCTTGAGCAACCAAACATTGGGGCACTGATCGAAAACTGGGTCACATATAAATGTCACTGGTATTTATCAACAACATCACTGTATTATATTCCAGGACCAATGCCCTTCTAGTATGATTTGTGATGTTTAGAATGTGTCTTCACTTTAGCTGTAAAAGTACAGTGCCATGATTACACATCCACTCAGCCACCATTTCTCTTTACTTGAGAGACACGAAAACATGACAGGATATAAGCAGGGTATAAGTGATTTTACGGTGCATTGTAAGAAATTACAGCAAGCATATATTTCAGTACCTTGGAACAATTTAGGAAATGGGGAAAGCCCTAGATGTTCTTATTAGAACACTCCAGTTAGCCTTTAGAGGCGTTGTTAGTTTAGAAGTTCACGTACAGCACTGCTCCTAATCTAGACTGTTAGCTTTTAAACAAAGTGATCAGTACGATCCCAGCTAACACAAATATGTGCATTAAGCTATATTTGAAACGTCCAGTTTTGTAAACATTTTAAAAACGTTAAGGAATCATTCCATTATATAATTCTGCAAACATTTTGGAAACATTATTTTTTAATGTTCTCTGAATATGCTAAAACAAGTAGCAACATTTGAAAAATGTTAGATGAATGTCCAACGAAAATGTTTCAGAAGTAAAACCTACCATATAAATAATGTTTTTGTGCTAATGTTTTGAGAACATTCGTAAAGACCGGATAACTTTGAACGAACATTCTATTAACACTACTGGAAAGACTCTTGTTCTTTGAGAGAAACTTGGCAGAACATTAACCCAAGTTTTGAGAATGTTCCTCGCTAGCTTGTTTTACCTTGTTTTTGTTACTAACCTGAAGCAGAATTTGTTTTTATACAGGTCATTCCCAAGGGTCCAAAAACCTTGTCTTGCATCTGTACAGTAAAGGCTGCACTTCATTGTTTTTTACTCAAAATGAGGCCTTGAGAAGGCTACGGATGGAATGCAGTAGAGTTTTGTTTTCATTCCTCTGCCATGGGTTTTTGTTAGAAAGGTAATTTACCTGCATTTTACACCTCATCGCAGCATCTAGATAAATGAAATTCACTTCAACTTTGTTGTGCATTCCTTAACGCAAACTCTGTCTCATGCCATTAAAACATTTTCAGAGAGCAAGGGAAAGAATGTACGCTACTCCTTCAAGAGAAAAACAAAAGCTTCACAAATTTGCAAACATTCCCCATTCTTCTCAGCGATATTGAAAGTATTATCGAGAGGTGTATATATGTCAACAAAAATATGAATTTTAAGACCGATGTTGCTTTGGGTTTTCCTACTCTTCCGAGGCTGACGAGAGAAAAATCATAAAATAATAAAGAAACATAAGCCAAAGATCTTTCTACTCAAGAAAAACACATTCCATAAATGTAACTAAAACTGTGTTCGCAAAAAAATGCAAAGATGGTAGTGCGAAGTATCTGTCTTTGGGATACCGTGTCAGCTAATACTGTCAAAACCAATAGGGTTCTATACACGCATACCTTTATTTGTTTCAACTCTGGTTATAACTAGTAATAAATGCTTTACCCTGACTAATTAGACTCCATATTAGTGGTTCTCAACTTTTAAGTTTAACCCTCATCATCCACTAGAACGCCACTCTCTCGTGAACATGTGTATGACAGTTAGTGGAAGCTAGAGATTACGGTTTATAAAGTTTTAATTATGGACATTTCTCTTACACAATAGCACCGATTCACCTCAGAAGGCCTTTACTAACTCCCTGGAGCCGTGTGGAGTATTTTTTATGATGGATCTATGCACTTTATTTGACTTCTATTGGATTATTGAATCTCAGACTTGGAACTCAAACTCAGCTTGGAAGAGTCAGGACATTTTTAATATTACTTCTATTGTATTTGTCTGAAAGAAGAAAGTCATATACACCTAGGATGGCTAGAGGGTGAGTAAATCATGGGGTAATTTTCATTTTTTGGAGTATACTATCCCTTTAAATAAAAATACCAATCCAGTAAATCATGAACAACTGGAAAAGGCCTTCAGATATTGTTAACAACGGGGGCCTTGGAGTCAAAAAAGTTGAGAACCACTGCTCTGTATGATGTTTTTGGCTGCATGGGATCTCTCATAGTGGACTAAATTTGCACTATGTATCAAAGCGTACCTCTATTCATATTAAAAAAAACCCTTCCAAGACCTTCAGGTTTAACAGGGACACATCTCCATTACTGATTCAATAGAGACTGACTCATTGCTATTTTCTGGGCTCTTTCATGTTCTGCACTCAAACAGACTTTCTCCTTTTGCCAAAGACATTGTTAATGAGCTTGGCCATGGATTTGGAGCCACTGTACCGCCTGCGGTCGCCTCGATGCTTAAGCTGCTCCATCACATGGCGGATGAGCTTTGTGAAGAGGTTGGAGATCTCCAGGTAGTTCTCAGCCGCCGAAACCTCCTGGAAGAGGCATTTGTTCTCTTGGGCCAGAGAGCGGGCCTCCTCTTCGCTCACTTGACGACTGTGGCACAGGTCCTGCTTGTTACCCACCAGGCAGATGGGAACCTCCCTATTGAAATGAAATCAGATTATTACTTCTACTTTAATACTGCTACCTTTTAAGTGACGTTAAAGGGTAACATCCATATTCAACAGATTCATTTCTCACACTGTGTGTCCTAATTGGAAGGCAATGGCATAGCCTACATTTTTCCCTCATCTGACACCACAGCAATTGGAACAATCTGATAGAAAAATATCAAATGGTCACAGTGTGGTTGGAAATTTGCTGCGAAAGCTAAAACTTCATGTGACAAGTACAACTACTTGATGCAGTTTTTGAAGTGTCAAAATTTAAGCCAGTTTTGAGGAACTTGTTGAATTCTGACCACCCATGTGTGATCTCATTGCCTATTTCAAAGATCTAATAGGCTCCAGATGCCCAGTCTCATGCTCACTTACTATTATTTCAAAGGACTTTCAAATGACAAATAACTAGTGAAACCTAAACCATCCAGACGTTTAAATTCCTCTATAAATGTGATGGACTAAAATGGAAAGCTTTGGCCCGCTGGTCATAATACAGTTATAAAAACCACTGGAAATCTTACGGGCATGGCCCGTTCTTTTGATTATTTGATGTGACCCAGTCTGTCCTTTACAGATGTGCACAGATCCAAGCAGGAAGCCTCCGCTCTCTGTTCTGCAAATGGTCCTCATTAATTCATTAAAGCACCATCGTCCTATTCCAGTCAACATCAGACAAAGGTCAAAAGGTCACTGGAGAGACTCTGACTCACCCTTTACAGGTCTCTCGACGGCTCTCTTTGATCTGCACCAGGATGTTTTTGGCATTTAGGAAGGACCTACGGTCGCTGATGGTGTAAACCACCACAAAGCCATCAGCCCAGTCCAATGGTTCCTCCAGGATACATCTGCTTTCTTCACTCTGCCAGGGGGTGGGGGGCACACAAAGATCCAGTCAAAAAAAAAAAAAAAAAACACGTTCATGTAAATTCCCGTCTGACAAAATGGAAAAGCAGATTGTTATTTCATTTGACTAGATCTCTACCAGAAGTTTTTGTTTTGTTTGCAGTGATTGAGTGCCAGTGTTGGCTGTATATACACAAGCGTTTAGTTACAGGGTAGAAAGGTGCCCATCTCATGACTTCAGTATTGGAAATCACAGTAAAACAACAACTGGCAAGGTAAAAGGTCCCAGATGCAGCAGCTGTAAGCCGTGAGGCTCAGTTTTCAAAGGCTCTGCACTGTATACTCTGCTTCAGGGAAAGATCATAAATCCCATCCGAACACAACATGCAATTCCCATAAGAAACAGGTATATCTGAGCATGTTGCCCTATGGCAGTGTTTGTATGAACGCTAGCCATGAGCTCAGGGTAGCCGTTACGAAAGAATAAACACATACCTGTGAGCACGGATCAAAGACTTCCAAGTTCAACTGTCTTCCATCAATGGAGAACCTTTTATGGTATAAGGAGTCTGCAACAAATAATGTTGGATAAAATTCTTTAGTATTTAAACAAACGTGCACATCATAAAATCAGACTCTTGAAATCAAGGTAGACTGCTGGATGCGAATATAAAATTCAAGGGAATAAAAGTAGACACTGAGTGCATGTGATTTAGTACACATGTAGTTGTATTACTGTAGTTGTGATTACTGTGAGCCTCATAAATCCATGGCATTATTGGATGAAACACTTGACAACTGGACAACAGGAAAACATACGCCAGCCACAATTAATGTAAACATTCATTATTTAGAGATGAAAATTGGGTCATTATCTACGTCAATGTCTTGCCTGTATGACTTTCTTCTGTAGAACACAAAAGTAGATGCACTAAAGGAGTACAAAACATAATGGAACCCCATTGACTTTTATTGTGTAGACCAAAAACACTGAAACATTTTTTTAAACATCTTCTTTTGTAAAACATTTCTTCTGCAGAAGAAATAAAGTCATAAAGGTTTGGAATGACATGGGGTAACTAAATAACAACATCATTTTCACTATCACTGTAGAGAACATACCATCAAAATACAGGTTTTAAAATAGAAAGCCACATGATAAATCAGTTAATTCTGAACAGCCATCATAAATACTCTGTATACAGAAGGTGCACAGGGTCCTACACTTGAAGACAAAACACCATCAGGACACATGACACTAAAACAATGCAAAAAACATAACAGAAAACACCCTAATGTAAGCATATATATGTTGTGTCACAGGGATTTCTGGGAATGTCCTTTTACTGTTTTTCACCATAGAAAAACATGGTAAATCAGTTTTTTTTTTTCTTGCAAAACACATAAATGTAACAATATTTTACAATAAAAAGTAGTTTACAATTTTTCACTGTACATGATAAGTAACTTAGAGGTAACAAAGATTTACTTTTCTGTAAAAGTGACAAAACAATTTTACATTGTACTCTTAGTTTTCTCTCTTTTATGCATCATTTTCTTTTTTAAACATTTTAATTCTTTCACTCATTTTACTCAGATCTGTTTTTACTGTCTGTATCTTTCTTTCTAATTGCATATAAAGGCAGTCCTCTTGCATAAGCTTGCAGGTATGTTTTCATGTAGCGTATGAACAATAAAGCTTTTAGCATTTAATAACATTCCAGACATAATGCTAAGGCAGATAAAACCCATGAACACATGTGCAAAGTTGGCCGTATTATTAAATGTGCACGTGAGACTGTACTTACTGGTATTTGACGCATATTCTCCTATGAATCGCTTGGTCAAGAATCTCACCAAAACCGCTGAGGACAAGAGAGAGAGGAGATGATTGATTCGTCAGTTACTGAGATTGATTATCCTGAGCCTGATGTAAATGACTCATGTGACAGCTTAAAATAGGAAGAGAGGGCACAAGGTCAAAGTCCAGACCCTCATCAAAGACTTGGCCACTGTACAGTGAATGCTGGTGCATATTTGGCACAGGAAAAACCGTTACATTTTCTCCATGAGCACACTACCTGGTCTATATTAAATTTTTGAGCCATGAAGCTATGCTGGCTCATTGACTCATTGAAGTCAGGGCTTAAGTTTCCGTACATAAATATGCACTCGGCGGCTGCTTTTAATCCCAATACCCAAATATAAACCATTAAGCAGCCAGGATTTAACTCATATCCTTCTCAAACCCTCAAATCTGCAACAATACACCTTCCTTGTTGTTCTGCTCTTTCTTCACCCTGGTCATTTGGATCAGTACCCTGACTGAGGACCCCCATTAAACTAGAGTTTCGCTCTTAGGGGACGTAGCATCGTCATTTCCCAAACACTTATTAGTCATTAGCACAGGTATGCAGCCTGAAGGTCTAAATGTTCCTCTGCCACCGAGTGGAACAAAAAATAATCTTTCCCCAATTTCAACAATTACTTGCTTCTCACTAACCATCTATTTTAATTTCCCTCTGAGATGACTTGTATAACCATGACCTCACAACTGATCTGCTCCAATATACAAAGTGCTTTTAGTGTTTGTAGAGGGCAGACATAATGTCTCAGTGCATCATAAAGCACTTACACACATTACTATAAAGCTCACACATGGATGATTTCCAACTCAAAATGTGAGGACCATGCAACAGACACAAGGGTTAAATAGATGCTGTAAAGTTAATCTGAAAGACATATTTAGATATGTATATAAAATGCACACACAACATAAAGTATAAGCACTAACCAGATTTGCCTGCTCCTTCACTGCCCAGCAGGGCCAGTTTGATGTCATTCATTGCTGCAGATGGTGCCCTGTGTTTGCTGTGCTTCTCTGTGTCCAAGTAGATGGACAGTCCCAGCCACAACTCTACTATTTACTCTTCTCTGTAAAGTGGTGCCACGCTCCCTCCCTCTCTCTATCTCTCTCTGTTTTACTCTCAGACGTTCCTCCCTTACATCTCCCTCCCACTACTCACAGAGTGCTGAGCTGCCACAAGGTCAGTTCAACATCTATTCGATACTTAAAGGTTGTTCAGATAAGTGGAGAACTGCTTCAGTTAATTCAAACCAAAGTGCTCTGTGATCTGATTTTGATCATTTACATTGAAGCTAAATTAAACAAAAATCAGTCATTATTCACAGTCCAAACAGACTGGTGGAACTATTCAGTGACTTGTTCTGCAAGTTACACCGTTGCGCCAGTAGGCGGCGACAAGTAAATGTCTTTATGAATCTGTTTTGACTCTTTGGCTACGTTCACACTTGCCACGTTCACACTGTCAGTGTTTCGGATTGACAACCGCATTTACTTACAGGTGTGAATCTCAAAATGTCCTGTTCACACAGCAGTTTACAGAAGCGTCTGGAATACTGTCTGCATGAACGTGCAAACCCGTATTCCTTATAATATCAAGGATGGCGATGTCCATAAAACTGAAAGACAAGAGTCCAGTCGAGCAGCCAGTTCATACACCGACAGCAGCTTTTATATTTGGGTGAAGAGCGGAGCATTTGAGCCACACACAGAACACAAAACTGACGGAAGCGGCTCCGGTGGAGACTGGATATAAAACCAAAATAATTCAGATTAAAGTTTATCCACCTATTTTCCATAAAAATGGCGTGGTCATATGTAAATTTTATGGGTCTGGCTTCGGGTCTCCTGCGTGTCCAGCTACTTTTAGCTGTACAAAACTGATGGTCTTGGTGCTTGATACTGAAAATTGGTGTGTTTTACCATATTATTGTAATGTATAATCTTAATTATGACCACACCGGTTTAGTGCAAACAGTTTTACAGCTGTTAATTCCTTATCCACCTTATACTTTAACGCATAGGTAAGCCTATGGGTGAGACTTCCGGTTCATTAGCCACTATCCACCTTTTTCCTGAGTAAATGAACTTCCGTTTGGGTGCTTTCGTGTTCCGGTCTCCATAGAAATCCATGTTAAAATGAGGTAAAAAATATGACTGAATTGAAACTTTAATATAACTAAATATAAAAATGTGCACAGGTTTAATGTTATATTATCAGCTTGGAAAATATGTTAATTTGACTTGAAACACCAGAGACTGGAAATGTAAAGCACCATTCCAGTCGGGAGGGACTTTGGCATTCAGAAAAAGGTGGATAGGGAAATAACGAAAAGAGTAACAACATGCAGTAAACGGTAAAACTATTTGCACTAATTAATTATTATCTGGGAATAACATATCTTGGAATGTTGTGTCTGACCAATCAGAATCGAGTATTCCACAGAGCTGTGTAATAAATTAAAATAATACGGCAAGACACACCAATTTGCAATATCTGTTTTGTACAGCTAAACATAGCTGGATGCGAGTGAGACCAGAAGCCAGACCCATAAAATTTACAAATGGGAAGGCCCACTCTTACAGGAAGAAAAATGTGGATAGCGGCTAATGAATCGGAAGTCTCGCCTGTAGACTTACTTTTGTGTTGAAGAATAAGGTGGATAGAATACCTCAGTTTAAACACTCACTTGTCTATTTATACCATGTAAAATAATCAGGAATCAAACCATGCTGATATTCCAGAACATTCTACTCTTCTGGTTGCTTGTACACTCTCAAAAAAAAAAAAAAAAAATACACCTGTTACGGGTAAAGGTACAAAGGTGTACCTTTTAAAAGGGTAACGTGCCAGTGACAGCTTTTGTACCTTTTTCTGATTGAGTGTATAACATCTCAAGCAAGTCCCCATTTGAAGTATAATAAGTATACACAGTCTTACTTGAAGTTTGGGTCAGGTCTTTAAAGTGGCTGGCAAAGCTGTCTCGCACTAAAGTATGCTATCTCTCAATTATCTGGGCGAACATGTTAGCCCCAACAGCAAAGTTCTCAGTGCCAACATACAACTCGGCCAGGAATGTCAGCCATATTTTGATTGCAGGGATCAATTCCTTTTAAAGTGGAGAGCAGCAATCAATTTTCCCTCTTTTCCAGAACAGTTCCAAAAATTGAAAGACGTTCAGCCATCCAAACTTCAATTTCATGGGCTGCTACACTGGTCAGGGAGTCTTTTTTCCGCAGACATTTTTTTTCTGTCTCAGTCTTTTCATTCTTCAGCCGAGTTCACTGCAGTGTCCCATTATTATTCTGTTATGTTTCATTTGATTTTTGTCATCTGAGGACTCGCAGACACTTTAGAAATACAAAAGCACAAAATGTGCCCGCCACCACAAATATGTGGCACATATCAGGCTCAGTGCATTGCACTACTGAGTATATCACTTTAGACAGGGTGGAATTTCATTAAATTACAGTTATAAACAAATTTTGTGGAATCAGTGAGGCTTAAAAACAGAATGTCACTCTAGTCGCTTAAGTTAAACTGCTTGCAAAGACCTCAAAACAAGCAATCACTGACAGGGACAAAATATGATTATGAAACAGAAGGATGCTATACATACTCTAAACAGCACACAGATGTGAATCAAGTATGATGAAAGCAACATTTGACATTATAAAGCTCCATCTGCTCTGCTCTAAAAGAATTTCTCATTTGCAAAGCCCTAAATATTGATTCTATTAGACTGCATCATGTTATAAAACACGCTGTTTATTTACTTGCACATTGTGTATGGATTTTCATAATTATCTAGATATTTCAAATGCAGTTGCATGTCTAATCACAATCAAAGTATTTCCAAAGGCACACACAAAAGAATGGGCAAAAATTGCCCATTAAACTACGAGAAATCATGACCTCCTTTAGGAGTCGTTATAAATGAGTACTCAAAGCTGAAGGGGGGGAAATGAGGCCAGCTGTATCTCATGAGAAGAAGAGGAAAGGGGGATTTAAAAGCTGCCAGTAGAGTTATTGCATCATGTCTGTGTTTAGTGCGGCCTTGTGGGGGCTCTGCTCTTATCCCCCATCTTTAAGAAGGCAATCAGGGGTGTAATCCTGCAGGTATTGGGGAATTCTCCGAGACCCAGACCAGACACTGATCTGATTTAAGTGTCATCAGGAAGCTGTCAGTTAAGATGAGCCAGGAAGTGTCTGCTGGGGTTAAGAATTACAGTACCTTTCTAGAGAAACTCAATTTACAAAGAAAAAAATCCGATATCACTGAAGAAAGATGATCACCCTTTTAGGTGGCATCAATGCTCAGTTAATATCTTTTTATCTGAAGGAATGGTCCAATATGAGAGCCTGGGAGATTTCAGCAAGAAACAAATTATTCAGCTGCGTTTATTTCTGCCAAACATGGCACATTGTAAACTGCCCTACGTGCAATTCTCAGAATTATTTGATGCACTATTAACATTTTTGGCCTTGAATTTAAATAATAACTGCTTTTATAAATTAAGTGTTATTTGAAGATATTGCTAAAGAAAATGTTTAGAAACTGAAATTCCTGCTATCTTAAAAAAAGCAATGCACACGTCATTAATCAAACTGATGTCATACCAAGCAACAGCCTTGATTGCAGAATCTTTATCTTGCAAATACTGAACCGAAACAGTGTCCCGTTACCCTCGCGCAGAATACATATGCATTTTGTTTTCACATATCAAACACAAAGTGGAAAACCTCATATTGATTTAGCGTAGCCGGTGGAGATGTCATCCGAATGTTTTTCACTTGTAATGAAATTATCCAGGGCTCTCTTCTTGGCTTATGGCCTCCGTGCTGCTGGATGGCCAGACTTTATTAATCTGTCAGAACTCCACATGCAACAATACAGCCTCGAGAATCTCGGGGAGTTCTAGCGAGTCTCTGCTCTATGGGAAAAAGCCCTCACAATTCTCATTACAGTGTTCATATGCTCACACAAGGAACGCTAATAAGTCACAAAACCCACTCAGGCCAACACCAATACTGCAGTTCTTCTGCATTTAGAGCTGTATTTCCACAAGTAATGCTTTAAAGGTGACATGATGTTTTAATTAGTTCCCTGAAAGTAAAATTGTATTAGAAAGACACTGGAACAGACCCATTTTCAGATGAGGCCTAGTGTTTGTGTACCACTTGCCAGGCTGAGTCATAAGTGTGTCAAAGCTGTTTGAACTTCTAACGGAATTACACATCTAGCGGTGTTTGAACTTGTTAAAAAGTTGAATGAGTATGTGTTTATATGCCTATCTAGGGTTTTAGAAAGGTTTCAGTCTGTTAACCCATCCAACTCTTACTAAAATCAGTAATACACTCTGAAAAATGTTTTTTACAATAAGTATGCTTTGCGTACATAGGGCTTTGTGTATGTACACAAGACTTTTTAGTGTTTAAAAGTCGCATGTCGACCTAAGCTAATCTCAATTTCCTTAAACTATAAATGTCACAAGAAAACCAACGCAGTAGCGTTTGTTGACACAGCAAAGGAATTTAAAATAACGCTGAAAATTTCCAGATGTAGTTTTAATCTCTTATTTTGTACAGTTCAATAAAAGTTGAAAGTTGTTTTTGGAAAGGCAATTACTTGCATGATTAATTAGTGATACGATGAGTTTACTTCTGGCAGGCTATTGGTGATAAAGCAAGAAAGGCCTTAAGAAAAAAAGCACTGATATTTCTTTAGTGACTCCAATGTACCGATATGTAAAATCTTGAAGGCCCAATCGGCAACATTTCAGCATTGACTGTGTATTTAAATGAGGTTCATTTCTAGTCTGATTTTAAAACCATTAGGGAAAAGCAATGTTATTTTTTGTGTGGCTGAATGAAACATCAAAGTCTGAACTGCGTATTTACACCATACAGTATATATATTTTAAGACTAAATACAATCCAGCTAAAGATAGTAAACAGCATTAGAAGAGGACTTAACATGATCTGCACAGCAATTTCAGCAATTAAGACCAGTATAACAAATTCATAAGACATACGAATATCAAACCTGTTAGTAAACCACATGGAGGAACATGCTGGACTAAAAAGTGTTCCGTCCGCCCGTGAAAAGATTTTGTTTGTCTCATTAGTCATTAAGCATTTAAAAGATTCATTTAAAACATCACAGTTGTGTAGCAACAGCCTAATATTATCCCTCTTTAATTCTAAAAAGGGTTTGTGGGTTTCGGTCACATTACGCACATCCTCCTGCCACTGGAAAAGTCCAATATGAACTAATGTGTTGCCACAGGCTATATGAAGTGCTCCCTCTACAGGTCAATAAAATCATCACAGTAAAACAGCTGGAAAAAGTACCTCATTACAAGGGATATTTGGATTAAAAAGAAGAATGAAATTTAGAGTAATTCTATTCCGTATATAATATTACCAATGGATGTTGCTTCTCTATATGTACTAAGTAGCAGTTGCCAGCAACCAGTCAGCTATCAAATTGATTGTACAATTTAATGTAAGTATAAGCATTGGAATAAATACTAGTGCAAGACCTTAGGCGAAGTCTGGAGATATAGGCTTGTACCAACACCTACCCACAGCTACAGATAACAGCATAACACATCAACTGGATATAATGTGTGAGATTAGTCCTCAGAAAAAACATATACTGTATTTCAACATGAATCTTTAAAAAAAAAAAAAAAAAAAAGTCGCCCAGGATGGAAAACTCAGAGCAAGTGGGTCAAATGTCTCTGTACATATATATATAGAGGCACAACTAATAGTGATTTCTCCTCCAGTTGAGGGAGTGCCTCCTCTTCCTCTTTCTGTGGCTCTGCTCTTTTCTCTCAGGCCAGGGAAATCCAGTCACCATGGCTCTCTCCAGCTCCTCATAATCCTCATTGTCTGAGTCCTCCTCTTCTTCGACAGGGCAGGTCAGATCTGGGAAAACCTCCACCAGTTTGGATGTAAAAAAGGACTGTAGACTGCAGCCTGCCTGAGCCACCTCTGAGTCTGACTGAAGAGAGAAAGCAGCATAGTCAGCATCTACAGCATATGACCTCTTACGATGTAGAGATAACCATGTCTAAGCATATACATAATTAATAGTATATCAAACTAAAGTACATGATCCATCTACATTCCAATAATGTCCTACCATATTGATGCTAATGGGGTATGTGTTGAACGTTACCTGACCAAACCTGGAAAACAGGTCTCATTGCTTCCGCATGTTGGAGAACGTATTAATAGACGAATTAAATAATGGCGATATCGATGGAGTAATCAGTTAAACTAGTTAGCTGTTTTTATTGTTGACATTTTTTGACGTTCGAACCAAATTTGTGGGAACCAAAGGAGAACATCAATGTAGAACATCAGGAAGTTTAACTGTTCAGGACAATCAAGGGACTCATGAACAACTATCACTAAACAAACAAAAAAAACCCCACTGTGGATCATTCAGGAAACATCAAGTGTATGTAAACTTTTGAACGGGGTCATTTTCATAAATTTAACTATTATTGTCTATTGTAGACTATGTGTAAATGTCATATTTTGTGTAAAACATTATACACCACCATTGAAAAGTAAGGTTTGGGGTAAGTTTTTACCAAAAAAAACCAAAAAACAAGTAATACGTATATTCAGCAAGAACTTATGACAGTAAAGACATTAATAATGTTACAAAAGATTTCAAATAAATTCTGTTCTGTTGAACTTTCTATTCATCAAATAATCTTGAGAAATGTATCAGAGTTTCCACAAAAATGCACTATACGCATTTAGAACACTATAATAATAATAAGAACCATTATTAATGATTGAGCACTAATAATAATTGTTGAGAATATTAGAATAATCACTTCAGACTGAAGAAATTGCTGCTAAAAATCCAGCTTTACTTTCAAAGCAATAAAATAAAAAAAAATAAAAAGCCTTGCTGAACATAAAAGACTTTTAAAAACAGTTTTTCCAAAACTTTTGACTGGTAGTAGACTGGTAAATTTCCTGAAAACAATTTTGCATGTCAAGTACACTTATCTTTATCTTCAGCCACAAGTCAACATGTTCTTATAATCCTTAAGAGTGATGTGAGTAAATGGACTGGGGGGGCTTGTGCACAACCCTCCATCATGGTTTGATTTTATGCACCTGTTTCTAATCGTGTAGCTGCATACTTTTAGTAATGTAATGTAAGAAGAAATAAAGATGGATTTGGAGGATGACAGAGTGAGATACTTTAAGTAGCCACTTATACATTCTTGTAATTTGATTGACAGAATTAGATGAACAAGCTCCTCCCAAACCTTCCTTCAGAACTTAATTTATTATACGATGCAAATACACAAAATTAACTCAAATGAGTGTAGTTGTTTTTTTTTTTTGGCCTAATCTATTAAAAATTTAATTTCAGCTAAATTAAACAGGATATTAAAAAGCAATGCATAATCATTATATCAGTACGCGCTTTGAATGTGTATCAGTTATGAAATTAAATATTCACCACTAATGGCTAGGAGGAGGTAGATTAAAAAAATAATGCATTTCACTCACGTAGTTGAACTTGGCACAGTTTTTGAACATGAGCAGGACATCAGCCACAAACTCTTGCGGGGAACAATAGTGTGTGCTGCTGGTTCTGCTGAGCCTGTTCCGAATAACAGACAAATCCATGGGCTTCTTGATGATCTGATAATAATGACGGGCCTATAAATAGATAAAGACAACAATGAGCAAGTAGATAAAAGTTTTATCCACAAATATAAAATCACAAGATATTCATTTTAAAATTACCAGAGGGCTGACAGGCTCATGGAACGGAGCACTAAGAATGTTGCTGAGGATCAGCAGCGTCAACTTCTCACATTTCTGTGATCAAACAAACAAGTCATCCATCAACAGAGATATTTCACTTTTGTTAGACAGACTGTAAATCTCTTGAGGGAACAACTTTTTTGGATTTAGACTCCCAGACCTTCTGAGGTCACAGGATTAGTCAGAGCTAGGCCAGATGAGACTCTGCATCCCCTTCACTTACCCTCTGGTCACACGCCGACAGCCCATATGGCATCGAGTCTGTGGACATCTGGTCATTCTCACAGTCGTATTCCACCTCTGGTTGCTCCACATCCCTGCACAGGGTGCAAATCCAGTCGCCTCTGTGGAAGCCCGAGATGATAACGGTTAATTTCAGCAGCGAGTAAAGATACAAGTGGATAAGTGGAGTAGGAGGGAGAATGGCTTACATGGGGAAACTATGGAGAGGAGGGACATGGCATGACAGGTGAAAGACCTTGGGGCAACGGTCACAGCAGAGAAGGTCTCCTCCGATGAGACAGACAGCACAGAAGTCTTCATTCTCTATCTCAGGGCTTTCCTCTGCAGGCTGATGCTCAACGGCAGGTTCAGAATCAGTGGCAGGTGGGAGAACCGGCTGCTCCACTTCCCATTCACACTCCGGTTCAAGATTCAGAGTCACTCCGGCTGTTGAATCTGGATCTGATTCAAATTCCTGTTCAGAAGCCGAGAGCACTGATTCAGGCGGCCGCTCTGAAATCACATCCGATTCGGATTCGACCTGCAGTTCGGATTCAGCGCTCGGATCTGATTCCTGCAGGAGTTCCGATTCCACATCTGCATCTGAGCCGGGTTCAGCCTCTCTTGTGGATTCAGTTTGGAAATCAGAACCTGTCACTGATCTGAGTTCAGATGGGGAGTGTATTTCTTCAGTTTCAGCTTGTGAGACAGGGTCTGAATCATTGGAGATGGCTAGGACTCCGGACTCTTGGTTTATGTTGCAAAATTCTTGCACAGGAGCCTGAGAAGCCTCAAGGGAGCCAGATGATTCACTGCTATGCAGATGTTCTGGTGATAGCTGCTCTGTGGGCGACAAGTTGTCCTCTGTCTGAACTGACTCCTTATCCAAAGTTCCCTTGAAGCATGTTAAAATTATTATTATAAACTGTAAGATGATATAAAACATAGTAAAGCATTTCATCAACATTAAAGTGATACCTGAGAAGTGACGTTTCTCTCAAGCACCCTGAAGACAGTTTCTTCAGGTTTGAGTCCAGGCTCTGTTTGAGAAGTAAGGTCTGTGCTCTGATGGTTCTGTGGTGGATGTCGTGATACAAGGATCTTGAGTCGCTCAAGACACACAACTGGAACCTTGGAACCATCTGGGGCTTCTTTGTCACTGTAGAAAACAAACAAAAAAAACATTTCTACCATATAGCTGCAAGCAGCGATTACCGGGGTTCAAGCGCTTTAGGTATTTAAGCACATAAGGAAAAAGACATTACATATTATTTAGCAAGCCTGTAACCACCCAAATCAAATCAAGGTGATTTACCATAGAAATATGATGCTTTTATAACATTTATGACTGTTATAGCACCAGCTGTGGCCCGTTCTCCCTGAAACTTTGCATGCTTGTTTAGAATCACCTGTCACATGTGTTCAGTGGGTTTTGTGAAGTTTTGAGTTTTCATTTAGGCTTTATAGTCTTTTGGGTATATTTGGACAGGCCCCTTTTCTAAAGGACCCCGTTATAGATTCCCAAAGGGTAAATTGTAACATGTTTTTGATAATTATTGGCCTAGAGAGTCCAGAAATTTTTTCCAGACTGAGCGAAAAACCTAGGACTAGTTTGCAAAAGTAGGTTTTTTACATCTCAATCATTTAAAAAATGGTTTAATGATGAATATCACACGTATATGTAAAAATTTAGCACGAGGAGCCTGCACTTCACACTTGAGCCTGCGACTGACGGTTTAGGAGTTATGATCGATTTCATACTTTCGATCGCTGTAGTGACCCCCTTCAGGCCGAATGGGGTGAGCCTCGGTCACGTTGTAGGCGGTGTGAGTACTACCATCCCTCCAAGTTTCAAGTCACTACAACTTACAGTTTGGTCTGCACGATCAGTTTTACATGGAAATTGCTCATCTGTGACCATTCTAACAATTACAATAGGGTTTTAGCTGTACGCGCTTGAACCCCTAACAATAAAATAATAATGAATATTATTATTTTATAGTCACATTGATATATAATCACAACATTTTTGCATAAATTGTGCACCTCTATAAATAAGCACAATAAACCTGAAGCTTTTTCTTCTTTAATTTTTAAATTGTACCTGTTGTCTGGATCTTCTTGAGACTTTCTGTTCTTCTTTCTGGTTTTCAGCCTTCTGTTTTCATAGGCATATGCATATACGTTATCTGAAACCAGGAAAAATGTCATTTAGACTGAGTAATCCACTACAAAATATCCTCATTATGCATTTCTGTTGTAAGTTGAAAATGAAAGAAGTTTATTTCGAATTCATTGGCCCCCTAACCTGGTTCAGACTTGTAGGTGGTCAGAGAGGATGCAGTGTGACTGCTTATGTGTCCTGGGATCATCACACAAGCATCGAGTCGTGCACAGACCTGCTGAGATACAAGAAGCGAACAGTAAAATCCAAGTTATGAAACGTTGCCACTTTGATGACAGGTAATGAATGCTGTGATGTCACAACATCAGCATGCAGACTAAATCGGCGAATATGAATGTGAGCAGTGAACTTGTTAAACTGAGTACAATCAGTTATGTGGGCTGCTGCATCTAATTTGTTCTCAAATAGAAAGAGGTTAAAGGAACTGTTTCCAAGACAACAGTTATCTCTTTTGATGTACATCATCTGGTTCTTCCCTTAAAAGGCAATAATAGAGCTGTGTGCACTGGAACAAAGGTGATTTGGACTGTATGACAGAGAAACATGTCTGAAATGAACTTGAAATGGAATCGTGATGAAAAGCACTTCAGGACAAAAGCATTTCATCAATGTCAATTATTAATATAATGAATCATTCATACCAATGTACTATTATTATCTTATTAGAAATATATTTTCAAAAACATTTTGGTGTCTGTGTTTAACATTATGACTACAGCTAAATGCTATTTCAAAATCCCTACACTGTAAATGAAAACACTGGTGGTGAAGCAATTTTCAATTCTGATTTATTACAAAGAAATAGTACAGTAATTCAATAGTATGAATAGTATTTCAAGATAATATTTTCTTGTAAAACACTCTGATAACCTTGTTTTATTGACAACTTAGATTTTTTTTTCAGCATAGAAACTATATAGTGGCTCTCAACCTTTTTCACTTCAAGGCCTCACACTGTCCACAACAATATATGTATGTATTTATTTACTTATTTATTTATTTATGGAAACTGGACGTGTACACAGATAAAAATATGCAGTTAAAATACTGAAAAGAAGAGGGAAAACAGTGGGCAGATGCCTGTGGACAAATAACATTTCCTAAAGACCTGCATCTTTGTTTTCTCCACTATGATGCCTTTGAGGCATTTAGTAGACCACAGGTACTGAAAGAGCTTACAAATGGCAGAGACGAGAAACGCTAGATGCCATCCCGACAGGATGTAAACATGCTGACAACAATGCATTTAAACGTTTTGGAAGTTCAAAATCGGGGCACCGTATCACTCCATTATATAGAGAAAAATGCTGCAATGTTTTCCTTAAAAAACTATTTCTTTACGACAGAAGAAAGAAAGACATGAACATCCTGGATGACAAGGGGGGTGAGTACATTATTTGTAAACTGTTGTTCTGGAAGTGGACTTTTCATTTAAAGCTGTTTTTTTCTTATTTTAAACCCCTGGATATAAATCACTGCACTAATAGTCTTCATGTCTATACTCTTAAAACTAAAAGTTTTCATTCTGACATTGATGGTTGCATGAAGAATCTTAAATTCCATGGAAAGTTTCTAAAAAAAAATGGTTCTTTAAGCATCTGCTCACTGAAAGGTTCTTTGGAGAACCACAAATTATTCTTCTCTGGCATCGCTGTCAAAAGAAGGTATGCTTGTCTCGCCACGTATATGGAAAGTTTACCTGCTGCGTTGTGCATCCCTGGTCCCCAGCCACTGTTGCCAGGCTATGAGCAGCCCTGTTCAGCCTGTCTTTACTGAGCCTTTTACGAGGTCCTCTGGGTCCCTTTGAAGTGCTCTGAGACCTGGTAGCCCTCTTCGAACCGGAACGGCTCTGGCCGTCACCTCCTCGGCCTTGAGCCAGCGCAAACATCTCCAGCGCCGAGGATCTCTACGGAAGAGAGCCAAACTCTCATTAGCGCAGCGCAAGGCTAAAAGTGATCTCGACAACATATGCGGCACACTACAACCATAGCAACAGTAACATCAGAGGACACGAAGGTGAGGAACAACAACCTTGAGTGTGACAATGCACAGCAGCTATGCTAGTTTGGAGCAAAAGAAAGAACAATGACATGTTTCAGACGCAGAGAGAAAAGTGCCACAACTCAGAACGCTACAAAATAATTCTCCTGATAATATATGACTTAGTTACAGCACCAATTATCGTATGTAAATCCCACATCTGGGGCATGGATGGCTTCTTTGAATAGGCAGCATTAACACATCAGAGATTAGACTTTCTCTCCTCCACGGCCCTCTTCTTCTCTTGTCATCATTTCGCTAATGCGAGAAGTTCTGGAAAAGCCCAAGCGACTGCATCCTTCACTAACACGACAAATGTCAGAGTTGGAGGCAGCAGCCCGTACGCTCGACGTAGCCCCTCCTCCGTCTGTCTTTTAGCCCTCTCCTTTTCTCTCATAATTACCTCAGGATTAAAAACACTCACCTGATAGAAGCCCAGGAGGGGAGGGTGGAATGAATCAAGCTGTGGAGAGTGTGTCTTGCAAGCATGTGTGGGTGCAGAGAGAAGGTAGGAGGTCTCAGAGACTTTAGAGGTAATCGTGTGGGCTCTACAGCGAGATGAAGAAAAATGCAACAGCCGGCTCCTCCAATTCCCCTAGCTTCTCATTAATGCCAGGTTAAGTAAATATGTGGTTGCACCCAAGCGCTTTTTTCCCTCCCTTTAATCATGTCACAGTTACGGGCTGAAGATGATACATAAAAAAAATAAATATTACACTAATTTGCCTCTGGAGTGCCAAATCTTACAGGGATACTGCTTTTGATTGGTGTTTGTCCTAGGAACATTTATCAAAATACTGACATCAAGAGGTCTAATAATAACTTCTACTGCCTGATTTGGTTCTCATCCAATACAGCTTGAGGAGCGGTTGCTGAGCAGAGCGAGTTTCGGTCTATGTGTGTGTGTGTGTGTGCGTGTTATTGTGTGGTCTTAATTGTTTTTGAGCTCACACCACAGTTGTCCTCACTTATGTCTCACCATCTGCTTGCAGAGGTGCTGTCAGCAGTTGTCAAGATGAAAACACATTACAGTCGCATAAATAGAGATGATGCTGCCTGGAATGATTCAATTTCCTCTTTCTAAATTAATATCGAGAGTGGGGGAGCTCGTTGCAATGTTGAGTTCACTGTTCTCACGTCGTCACCCGCTCCAAATATACTTAAAGTACAACATGAGCAAAGTGAGCAAATGTTTGAACTGAAATAGCAAAAAAAAAAAAAAAAGCCCTACACTAAAATGGGTGGCTGACATGAAATGTGGCAGTGACATCAGTGTGAAAGCATGTCAGACGTGTGTACTTAATCTAAAACTTTTTTTAATAATTAATCTTTTATTAAAAAAAAAATAATAGTATAACATATATTATAAATCCTATTATTATTATCACTTAATATACAGTATGCAAATGTAAGCACAATAGCCAAAATAATAATAATAACAATAATAATAATAATAGTGCTGGTCAGTGATTAAACACGATTAATTGCATCCAAAATAAAAGTTTTTGTTTATATATTATGTGTGTGTGTGCTGTGTATTAATTTTCCATAACTAATTAAGTTAACACGTTAAACTGACAGCCCTAAATAATATATAATATTAAATTATTATTACTGATTAATTACCTGTCATTTTTTATTACCTCATACAGCATAAAAACATCCTGTTTTATCTTATTTTAATGGTTTTAATCCATCTTGAGCCCCCCCTTAAAAGTTTGCTGAGGCCCCCTAGTGGGTCCCAGGCTCCAGTTATTATGAGGCACTGTGATAGAGGGAATATTTGTAAAACTCATTTGCTGGACCACAGGACAACTGAAATATGCTGTACAAAATGTACTCGATGATTAATAATAGACATGATTAATAATTGTTTAAAACAAAAAGATGGCCGGTCACTTGGCTGAAGATGTGTACTTTCCATTTATTCATGCAAGTTTTAACCTAAAACCTTTAACCTAAAAAAAACAAATGATCAACTACCAAAATGAAAGTCAGTATACTGTAAGGACCCCACACTTGAGCCCTCTTTAATGCTTCAGCACATTTGCACAGTGCTGCTTGATGGCCTTTTCATCTGCTAGGACTTGTGGTGTGGACCAGTTAACAGTGTGGTTGACATGAAACTTTTGCAAGCATTAAAGCACCAGGCTTTAGGATTGTGGTCAGTATTTAGCACAGTGAGAGCAAAGGTACTGCTTTGCAAAGGACAGATAAACAAGACATTAATGAAACTCACCCTGTCATCACTGATGCGAGCAACGATAGGCTGCAGTTCAATCATAGGCTGGTTGCTGGTTTCTGTGGTCGTCTGCACTTGAGCCTGATAGTGGACTAGTGGTAGCTCTTTATCTGGTGATGCTCCTTGCCCTGAAGCTGCTTCGGGTGCAGATGTTTGCCCTCTTTCACTGGGAGACTGACCTGGTACAGAGTTTCTTCTGTCCATGGCAGCCTGCATGGAATTAGCAGGGAGCGGCTCGGGCAGCAGGTGGTTGTTGGATCCCGCAGGCTGCCGAGGTGAAGCTGAGCTGGTTCCATGCTGGACGGGGTCAGATCCAGGGTGAGAGGTGGACTGCTGTATAGGCTGAGCTCCAGGTGGGTGCACCGGGACAGATGCATCAGCCTCCCAGCAGCTGTGAAGAGACGGCGGGGAGCTCCGCCTAGTGGCCTGAGGACACTGGGAAGGGAATTTATCCAAAGGGACGGATTGTGTAGGTCTGCAGTGAAGGCAGCAGAGCTGAGGCTGGCAGAAGGTTTGGCAGGCACAGCCGGGTTCTCGCACATGGCACAGAGGAGGAATTGCTATGCATGGGACAGGCTGGGGTCGCAGGATACTGGGATGACCCACAACCTCTGAGTATGAACGACTTCCACCTTCAACAACCAGGTGACCTAAAGCAAGAAGGACCCATTACAGTGCTTATGCGGCAACAGATATTCCTCAAAAACTTAAGTTTTCTCCCACCAGTGTTCATCTTGTAGTAGTGGTGAAAGTGTTAAGAAAGGTATTTTTCAGTGGTATTTTTCAAAGGTCTTCAGTGATAGTGAAGAGGAGATGAAAATGCACATTATAATGCTAATCATGATTATTAATTATCATGATTTTTTATTATAAAATTGATTTATTTTTATTATATGTATTATATTATACTGTATATATATTTATTTATTTTTCATAATGTTTGTAATTGCCCAAAGATAGATTTATATATATTTAAATATTTACTTATATATAATTATTTTTGCATACATGTTATCAGATATTCCTCAAACATTATATATTATATATACACATTATATAAATATAATTATTAATCATTATTAATATATATATATATATATATATATATACAGATATACTTTTTTTTTTGCCAAAAACAGATTTTTATATATTTAATTATTTTAACTATAAAACTATAACTAAAAATGTTGTTGTTGTTGGGTTTTTTTAAAGGTTAAACTGATTTTAAAATCACCAATTGACATTGTTATAATGTTCTCTACTTCAAATAAATGGAAGTGATGATGCCATCATGCTCACATACAATTTTAAAACCATAAAAAAAACATAAAATGTAAAAAAAATTTGAGGGCTTAAAAAACACTGGACTTTCCTTCGTGTGCAAATCTAGTTGAAAATTATCCTTGTATGAAAAACACAGCTTCTATAAAAGTCATAAAAACAGTCACCCAATGCCATTGTCCATTAGCTCAGTTTACCTAAAGTGGACATCTGCTTGGTCCAGAAGCTGGCATCCCAGTTAAACTTGATTTTCAATGGGGTCCAAGCATCTGAGAGCATCAGTGGCTCCAGTAATTGCTGCATCTGAAGAGCAATCTGACAAATGAATTATAGATCAAACCTCATGATTACACAGACACTGAGTTATAAATATTGTATGCAATTCTGGCAGTGAAACTGAAACTCTTTCTGCACTCTCTCTATTTTTAAAGTTTGTGAGAAAATGATTAAGGGTAGTTCTAGAGATCTAAATGCAGCCACAAAAAGAGGTGAGGCTGCTTTAAACTAATAGCGCCGACATATTTTTGAGACACGCCAAAAACTTAACAGGCAGCAGCCAGGAATCTTAACATCTAAAGCCCACTTGGACAGGAGAAAATCCTACCAGCTCTTTGCTGAATAGCAGCGGATTGCGTCTGTGGTGGGCTGTAGCCCAGGTAATGAAGTTCTGCATGTGCTCCAGCTGGCTGCACAGCTCTATGGCCCCCTGCAGCTGGTCCTCCAGACGTTGCTTGAAATCACTGGAGATACTCTGCAACCGGAAGACAACGACAAAAACGTGGATCTCCTCATCACTTTCCCTAAGATCCCCATCTGCTTGGATATGTCGCTACTTGGCAGAATCTGCCTATTTCGCACGATTCACTCAGAAGACGTTCTGTTCGGCACGCTCCATCACCAGCACATCCACGGTCACATGGATGTTTGGAGATGAATACGTTTGGAACGGCACAGAAAGACGGAGAGGGAAACGAGGGAAAAAGTAATTACCTCCAGTTGTTCTATTAATAGGTTGGCCCGTTTGTTAAGCTCGTTCATCATAATCATCTTAGCCATTTTTATCTGGTTCTCTGCCTTCCTCTGCGTGATCTTTATTCCATGGAGCCTGGACAAATGGAAAGAAAAACGAACAGGGTTGAGATGGTTGAGGAAGGATAAACAAATCGATATGACCAGGACATCTGGATATCTGAACATCTGTTGAAATGATTCAAAGCAAGTAATGGATTTTGTCAGCGTCATTATGCTTCATATAAACTATGCTTGTCTTAAGAATCCCAGCTGTTCACGGTATACAGTAGATAAGTAATGGGGATGCTTTGTTTAAAGGTGACATATCATAAAAATCTAACTTTTTCCATGTTTAAGTGCTATAATCGTGTCCCTGGTGAATCTACCAACCTGGAAAATGTGAAAAAGGACAACCCAGTAACTGTGTTTTGGTAAGCCTTTCTCTGCAAGCATGTGAAAAAAAAACTGCCTTTTGAGTTCTCTTTTGCGTCATCAACTATATCCATATATCTGCTCTTCTCTTACTCCCAGATATTGACATTTTTTAAAGTTTTATGAGACGTGCAGCAAATTTATGCTAGCTTATGTCCCGCCAGATAGATCAATAGGCTATAACACAGTTTAAACGTACGCATCTTACCCCCTAACCACGCAGCAGATTTATTCTTTCTGAATAACTCTCTTCCCAAATCATCCCTCCCTAACATTTTTGTCTCGTTTTTATTCATTGACGAAAATGTCAATAGATTTTCGTCATAGTTTTGTCATTCAAAACAAGTTATTTATTTGTTTTTATTTTTAGTCTTGTTTTTGTTGGTAAAAAAAATAAAAAATTATTTGTCAATTAAATTAACACTGCAGTGCAATAGATGTGATAATCACAATAAAACAGATGTTTCCTAGGTATGAGCTGTAAAGGCACAGCCCTATTCTGGAAAAGGGGCGGGGAGCAGCAGCTCATTTGCATTTAAAGAGACATGCACAAAAACAGTCGCGTTTATGCTTCCCAAAATAAACATTTTCAAAATGATATAATAAATATCTATAAATCTGTGGGGTATTTTGAGCTGAAACTTCACAGACACATTCTGTGAACACCTAAGACTTATATTACATACTGTAAGAAGGAGAATAATAGGTCTTTCTTTAAAGGAGAAGTCTACTTCAAGGAGTTTTTCGACATACCCTAACTGCATTGACCCGGATTACAGAGACTATGCATGCACATAGCAGAGAGGAGACAAGACAAGCGTTTGAGGTTAAAAAATAAATAAATTGTCAATTTGTTTAAAAAATGACTGATCGTTTTGCTAGATAAGACCCTTCTAGAGCCATTTGAAGCTGCATTTAAACTGCATTTGGGAAGTTCAAATTTGGGAGCACCATTGAAGTCCCCTATAAGGAGAAAAAATCTGGAATGTTTTCCTCAAGAAACATAATTTCTTTACAACTGAAGAAAGAAAGACATGAACATCTTGGATGACAAGGGGTGAGTAAATGATCTGTAAACTTTTGTTCTGGAAGTGGACTTCTCCTTTAACATTAGCAGCATCATGGAGATGAAATCGGTGGGATATCGTCTCACCTGCCCTGGATCTGTTTAGCGGTGCTCTCCACAGCAGATCTCTTCTCCTCCACTCGGGCCATGAGGTTCTGCAGGAGCCATCGTTGATCTTGCAGAGCTTTCCCAACATGCACCAGTCTAAAGATAAGAAACCAACAGCCGGTGAAACACTTTGACTTTAACGTTTACACACAACATGCTCGATAGCATATTTGTTGATACGTGAGAAAGTGGCCACCTGTTCTGTTTGCACCTCTGTGCATGTGTTTAAGAAAGAGTATGAGAGAGAGAGAGTGTTTGCATGTGTACAAGAGCATTGTGGGTATGTGTCCTCTACACATACCGATGGTCTTTGTGGGCGGACAGGTGACAGATGCTGCAGGCCATGAGGTCGCACGTTTCACACAGGAGTTCCAGAGGCTCCTGTTTATGGAGAGGACACATGACAACTGCATGTCCGCAGCAGCCGGCTCCTGAGACACGTAACACAACAGAAGAGAGGAAATGAGGGCTAATGAGCTGATTGCCATTAAGAACACATTATCTGTAATCAAGCGTCAAATATTTAAAAGAAATATTCCAAACGTACAACAGAAAAATGCACGAAAACAAGTGTGTTGATCTGAGCATGTGGAATCTCTCAGAGTTTTGCAGGTTTAATGAGGTTTTAAGTATGTTCAAATCATTTTGACCAATATAGCGCGAAAGACCTCGCTTGGCCTCCGTGAGTCACTCTAAGCAAGCTTCATTTATTTTTAGTGGAGAAACAAAGCACATCAGAATCCTTATAAATATTTCTGGACGTATAAATGCTTCATTTTTCCAGCAGAAGAAAAACAGACAAAAATGGAACACAGCAGAGCTTTGATCAATCAGTTAATGTCTCATTAAAAGCCCTGCCAATATGAGGAATGGAACTCTACATGTGCTTTTGAAGAGCCAAATAAAGTAACAGATACTGCTTTCACGTGTGCCTTCGGAATGACCCACATTTCACGCACACCTCACACTGGACATTTAAAAAAATATCAGAATGCTAAGTTCACATCGTGCAAACTATATACACACACAAGTTTTGACTACTTTATGATGTTACCTTTTTTTTTATCTGAAATGATTATAATTATAATAATTATTTAGTTTGATTTGAAGATCCAAATAAAGTAACACAATTAATAAATAAAGCCCACAATTTTGGTTATCCACTTAGCGAAGGATATTACAAAAAAAAAAAAAAAAAAAAAAAACTGATCAGAATGCTGTTTCTTGATTGTATTAGCTACCAACAGATATTTTACTTAAAATAATTATAATAATTTTGTTGCTTTTGAAAAGCTAAATAAAGTCAGAAAACTACCTACAGGGTTTATAACTATTTTATGTATTGTTTTATTATTATTTTATAAAAAATTATATTCATTTTGTTTTTCCAATAAAATGAAACATAATAAAAATAAAAATTAATTAATTAATTATTTAAAATGAAATCAGTTTATTTAATTTTAATTTATTTTTATTTAATTTGATTTTTAATTTGAATTTATTTTAAATCACTATAATTATAATAATTTTGTAGCTTTTGAAGAGCCAAATAAGATATTGCTTTCATGTGTGAATGAATAGCCCGCAATTTTGGTTATCCACCTAGCACTGGACATTTAAAAAAATATCATATCAGAATGCTAAGTTTCTTGATTGCATAAACTATCTACAGATATTTTATAATATATATCATTTTGTTTGTCCAATAAAATTAAATGACAATACATTCAAATAATTTTTTAATTAAATAATAAATTACTTAAATTATTCATTAAATAAGTTTATTTAAATTTTTATTTTATTTATTAATTAGGATGATAATTTTCTTGACTGTATAAACTACCTACAAATATTTTACTTAAAATAATTAAAATAATTTTGTTGCTTTTGAAAAGCTAACTAAAGCAAGAGAACAGCTTACACTTAATTTTTCTATTATTTTATTATGTATATATATATATATATATATATATATATAATTTGTTTTTTTCAATACATTCAAATATTTTTTATTAAAAATTAATACATTAAAATTAAATAAGTTTATAAGTATATATATATATTGTATAAACTACCTACAGATATTTTACTTTAAAAAAATTGAATTATTTTGTTGCTTTTGAAAGGCTAAATAAAGTAAGGGAACTGCCTACACAAAAGGTTTATAACTATTTTATTTAATTTTTTTATTATTTTATTAAAAAAAAATAATTTGTTTTTTCCAATAAAATTAAGTGACATGACAATACATTAAAGTGTAATTTTTTATTAAAAATTAAGAAATAATTTAAATAAATTTATTTAAATTTAAATTTAAATTTATTTAATTTTTTTTTAAAGATGCTTAATTTCTTACAAATATTTTATTTAAAATAACTGAAATAGTCTTGTTGCTTTTGAAAAGCTAAATAAAGTAAAAGAACTGCCTACACAATATTTTATTTCATATTTTATTTTTTTTTTATTTAAAGTTAAATGACAATACATTGAAATGCAATTTTTATTAAAAATAAATACATTAAAATTAAATACATTTATTTAAAATGTAATTTAATTTTAATTTATAAACTTTTTACTTTATAAACTTTTATAATAATTTTATAATTTATAATTTATTTATTTATAAACTAGATCTGAACCTATTTGTTCCTGTTTTAGATCCGCAAATAACACCCTCACCCACAACCCCACCCCCCGGCTACGTTTTGAAGTCTTCCAGAAATGAGTTTCTTTTAATAAAGACATCTACATTAACCTAGGCTGAAGCAAATTGCGTAAACAAATAAATCAAACATTCTCATTTCCATTCCATTGTAGCAAAACTCCTAATCTAAAAAAACATTATTACTTTAACAGTCCCTTTGCATACATAATTCTGCGACCAGAGAGAGTTAGCCAGGCAGAATGCAGAACTCCATTAGAAATGAAAGACCTCAACCGACAGCACCTGTCACACTGGATATACAGTCTGTCCATCAGAAGCGCCGGCCCGGCTGATGCTGCTGTGACAGTGTAGAGCAGACAGAGACACGCTGACACATTGCACAGGGAGAGATGGTGTTAAAGTTCGAGACCACAGGCTCCAACACTAAACAGCTCCCACTGCCTCAGCGCATACTGGTGACCGACCACATCCTGCTTCACACCCGCACTTCTGTTTCTCTCACACTCTACCACTCTTTCTCTCTCTCTTATTTTTCTTTTTCTTTCGTTCTTTCTATCACTCCATCTCTTATTTTCTGTGAGGACTTGTGGTGTCGTTATCATACGTTAAGTGGATTTGGGAAAGCTCAAGAGCATTGATAAATGCTAGGGTTGGACAGGCTGGCCAAATTTGTGCTGCGTTTGCTAAGAGAGAATCAGTTTTAGAAACTGGGTCACATAAAAAATACAACACTACAATACATCACAGGATAATTATTCACACTTATTATAAAATGCATTATTCATTAAGTTAAAGAAGAGGGGTTAGAAAAATATGGTGCGGAGCTGATAATGTCCGGTGGCTAGGAGCAGAAATGTGCAAGCAAACAGCCAACCTGAGCTAAAAGTAGAAAGTAATTACAGATTGGTACAAGAAAGACGGTCTTGCCTATTTCAGACGGTGATGGAGGGTCTCGCGGCTGGTGCTGCAGGTCAAAGGGTTGAGACGAGCTTCTCTCGTGCTGATGCAGGTCTGTGCACTGGAAACACAGCCACTTGTTGCAGAAGGTGCACAAGCTCTGTGCCATCCTGGGCTCTGAACACTCAGAACAGCACTGCAGATACATTTAAAATCAATTGCATTCCAATAGAACAGGATTTGCTGACACAACACATCTGTCAGCCACAAATGAGTGGGCGTCTTATATGCTTGCCTCCACAACAACTAATCTAACAGGCATAAACTGAAGTAGCATCTTTAGGTAGCACTTCAAAATATCTGAAACACTGATTTCAAGTGTTGTTTTGACCTCGCTGACTTTCAAAATGTCTTCTTCTGCGCTCTACGGATAAAAAAAGAAAGTCGTACAGCTTTCGTACATACTTTAAACTACTCGATATGTCCACCGGGATTTAATATTCACACGCCAAGCATTGTTGTCACGAAAAACAATATAAAGTACTCATACCGAACCCTGCGCTCGTAGTGCTTTAATGACTCATTAGAAAGCAAAGCAGCCTGTTCAAAGGATGCCAAAAATACTCATATTTGCATTTCGCATTATTATTCCCAAAAAGCATAACTAGCAAAACAATAACACGTCATGCGTCATTTGTGTGTCACAAGAAGCTGCAGTTTGCTGATTGCCTCAGTGTCAACTCAAAGACAATTAAAATCGTGCAGAATCAAGCTGTCAAAAATGGAGCGCGGGACGGTCTTACCTTCTCCATGGCGTTGGCGGGATCCTGATTCCTCTGCGTGCACGCGTGAGAACGATTGCGATATCCAGCCGAGCAGCTCTCGCAGCAGTGAGGCAAGGACACGGCAAGCCTCTGACACAGCTAGAGCTCCACACCACACTGTGACAGCTCTACCTGCGGCAGGAAGTAGTGCACACTGCACACTTTAACCCCAGCGGAGCGCTCCTCCTCGTGTGCCCTCAGCCGTGGCCGGTACGTAGCTCTCCTCATTGGCTTCCTTCAGCTGCTCGGTTCCCGAATCCTTCCCTCTGACAGCCACCATGATCTTTCTTCTTAAATAAGCCTGTTCATAATAATTGGGAATTAGGGAGGGCTGATAATTATTTTTTTTTCTGGGACAAAATATCCCCGGCAGCCCTTGTTGCCAAAAATGGAAGGGGAGAGGTGCCAGATGACCTACAATATTTAAGAGAATCGCACGGAGGAGCGCGCGCGAAGGGTGCGAGATGGATTGGGGATGAGGGAACACGTTGGTGCCCTCTTTCCTCACTTCCTTAGATCAGCACTAGTAAGGGACAGGTCCCTCCGGACCGGGCCCGCTCCCACGTAACACGCTGAAACCGGGTCAGCCTTCTCCAGGAGCAGATGGGAATTGAGATGTGCTCGCACAATGCCCTGCAAAGCGTGAAATCAATTATGATCCTATCACACTTCCTCTTCTCCAAAGAATCTGGAGACATGACTTCCTCAAAATCTTTCGCAGGTAGGAAACCAATGCATAAAGGCAGGTGGGCGGGCAAACGGGATTGGCAGGGGCTAATGAAACGGTACGTAACCCGAACTGACATCGGTGTCGTGCGGATCCCCTCTAAGAAAGCACCTCTACCACCGTGAGTCTGCCTGACAACAACCCCTGCAGCCTGACCTACAAATCTGACAACTCTCTCTTCCTCTAGAGCTGCTCATGGGAGCTTAAAACCTTCCGATTCCCCATTGTGTACCCACAGACCCACTTTAAAACACAATTAGTCTACCCAGCCAGTCTTTCTCTTGTTCTTCGGGCAGACAGGCGTGCCTGCGTCTCCCGTTTTGCCTTCCATGCCATTTGGCTTTTAAAACAAAAAGCTCACGCACTCACTCTCTCGCTCGATCTCTCTCTCTCTCTTCCGTCCTACTACCAGAGGTTTTCTCCAGTAAGTGAATTCAGCACGAGTATCTTTCTGCCTGAGCAAGCACAGTCATCTCTAGAGAAAGTACATTAATAGAAACTTGAGAGGAGGTTCCTCCCCTGGAAGAACACCTTAGTAACATCCATTAACATCATTGGTTATGAGATCATGACAGGGGAATGGCAGATTTGCCCATAGCAGATGGTAATGGCTCAGTACAGATTATTCAATTCATTACGTCTTCACTCATTACAAGCGAATGTTTATAATAGCCAATTATCGGTTTGGAGATTGAAGTCCTACCATACAAAGAGAAAAAGCCCTTTCTTGGTAATCTGAAAGAATGAAGTATACGAAAACGTTAATCAGTCATGTAACTTAATGTAATGTTTCAATTTCTGTTGGGCCTCTGGGATGATTATTTCCTTTTCATGTGTAAATATGCAGCCATTTGTCTAGCGAGACAGACACATTTAACTGTAGCATACTGCAATGATGTGTTGTCTCATTAAACAAGCTACAAATAACCAAACAGTTGTCAGTGCGAAACAGTGTGAAAATTAAACGAAAAAAAAACAAACAAAGCCAAGACCTTCAAAACATACTTGAGAGGTTTCTTGATAAGGAGAGCTATCGGTTTTATGCACTTGGAACTCCTAAACAGTTGCTGGTGTAATAAAATAGCGAATATGCCTTGGGAAGAAAGACAGGTGAAAAGGAAGTGGAAACACTGAAACATAATATGTGACCCTGGACCACAAAATCAGTCTTAAGTAGCACGGGTATATTTTTAGCAATAGCCAACAATACATTGTATGGGTCAAAATTATAATTTTTTCTTTTATGCCAAAAAAATAATTAGGATATTAATTAAAAATCATGTTCCATGAAGATATTTGCTAAATTTCCATAAATATATCAAAACATAATTTTGAATTAGTAATATGCCTTGCTAAGAACTTAATTTGAACATTTTTAAAGGTGATTTTCTCAATATTTTGATTTTTTTGCACCCTCAGATTCCAGATATTCAAATAATTGTATTCTAGCCAAATATTGTCCTATCCTAGCGCACATCAGTGGAAAGCTTATATATTCAGCTTCCATATGATGTATAAATTTCAATTTAAAAAAAAATGGACCACTATGACTGGTTTTGTGGCCCAGGGTCACATATAAACATTTAGATTAAAAAAATAATAATAATAACATAAAACATTTTGAGATAAAATGTAATATTCTTTTCATATGAATCCAGTGATATCTTACCCTCTTTATGCTGTAGTGATGAGCAGAGATAAGTGTGCCACAAAGACAAGCTACCACAGAATAAACAGCAGTCTGTCTATTTCTATATACATAATTACTCATACACAGACCACAAATAAAATAATTCTTTAGTCATTTAGACTTTGAACAAAGGAAGTCAAATCTTTTAGGGATGGGCTTAGTAAATGTACATTTCCATACAAGTATATTTGTTCTAATAGCAGAGTAGAGGTAGGCCTATAATAAGTATTTAGTTTTAAATTGGATTTTACAGGACTTTAGAGTACGTAACAGCGTGTATGTTGTCAAATAGACGATAATAAACAAATGTTGCATTTGCCTAAAGTAGATGTTATAAACCATGATAATACTACGCTGCGCATGCGCATTCCAGTCAAGTAACCAACGACAAATTATGGGCTATAATAGTTAAGCTACTTCGATCCACAAGTCGTTGTGGGTCACTTTATAGAACTACAGAAATATAGGCCTACCAGCAGACAAAATTCTAGCATTAGTTTCAAAGAGACGTTTAGCTTGTGGCGCCAAATTACAACTTGCGTTGCAAGACTAACCGGAATACCGCCCCCAATAAATGACCTTTATATTTAGGCTGCATGAAATAATTTAACACACATAAAATTCATACTTGCACAAAATAGGACAATCAGAAAGGCGGAAATCAATTTGACTGCAGTATATTTACGTTCAATTTCAACCTGTAAATGACAATAATTAGAGTCACATATGGAAGGCAAATAATGGAGTAAAACAAATTCTTGTTAAGGGTTTCTACAGACGTAGAGCGATAAAAGGTCGTTTATTTAAAATCCCCCTAAAAGATTATTCATTTCCCCTCGTATTGTTTACTTTAAAAATACAACAAAATTAATAATTCAGAGAATTCTCCAGTGCACTCCACAAAAATACTTATTAAAAATAGAGGAGACATACGCTTTAAATAGTTCGATGACGAAACACATATGCACATGTGTAAGTTGTAATATGTCAAACTGCGCACTATAGACCTCTGCGTTTTTGGAAGAATCTTCTCGCACACCTCACAGATGGGATGGGACTCCACGAAATCCTGCACAAACTGCTCATATATGTGGCAACATTTGCGTTTAACTTAGCCCAGTATAGACAGTTACTGAGTATAACCACACACTGACGATGCAAATGAAATAGTGATGAACGCATGCAAACATAATGAGAGTTTGAACCGCACCTTGCTTCTCTTGAAGAGGCACAAATCCAAAAACCATCCTCCTTCTCCTCCTCCTCTTCGGCGGCTGGAAGATTACAGCGATTTCAGCAATGCTTCAGTGTCTAAACAGCTTCATATCACCATATCCTTTAAAGTCTTTCCAGCCCTGGAGACTGTATTTCTTACACGCGTATGATTTTATTCCCTCTGTCGCTTAAGCGCTGCAACTGTCAAAAGGCAAAATCGTGCACGCATCTATAGTGCAGATGCACAAGTTTCAGTGTGAGGTCTCCAGTAGATCAGCTATGTGTGGAAGATGTCTAAATAGCACACGGAATCAAAGTTACAACGAAACCGATCGCATTATCAATCCTGTCCTTCACCTCCTGTATTTTTTCGTGATACGCACCCTGCGTTGCGCACTAAAGTTCGCTACCTTTAAATGTTGCTTGCATGCAATCCAGCAGATGTCGCCTTTGTCTCAGTTTTCATGTAACACAGGTAAGGAAATAACCATGATGGATGTAATATTTCACATTTTTACGCACGTTAAATTGATTTACTGGAAGCAGTAAACAATATAGAAGGCGTTCAGTTGCTTGTCTAGTGCTGAAGGATTAAATCTTTAATCATATTGTTATGGTAAGACAAAAAATTAACAGTTTATATATACAGTATGTTATTGTTACGATTAGATAAATATGTTTATATCAGTTTCATGTGTTTAAAATCCCTAAAATCCCCCAGTTGAAGTTCTAAAAGTTTCCATACACCTTGCAGAATCTACAAAAAGTTAATTATTTTACCAAAATAAGAAAGATCATACAAAATGCAATGCGATTTTTTATTTAGCACTGACCTGAAAAAGATATTGCACATAAAAGATGTTTACATATAGTCCACAAGAGAAAATAGTAGTTGAATTTGTTTACATAAACTTAATACTGTGTTGTTACCTGAATGATCCACAGATGTGTTTTTTTATTTGTTTGTTTGGGGATTTTTTTTTGTCCTGAACATTTGAACTGCTTGCTGTTCTTCAGAAAAACAAATTCTTCGATTTTTCAGCATTTTTGTGTATTTGAACCCTTTCCAACAATGACTGCATGATTTTGAGATCCATCTTTTCACACTAAGGACAACTGAGGGAGGTTGAAATGCTCACTCATGCCTCAGAAGGAAGCATGATGCATTAAGAGCCGTGAGGTAAGAACATTTTGAATTTGAAGATCAGGGTAAATTTAACTTATTTTGCCTTCTGGGGAACAAGTATGTATCTTCTGTAGCTTCTGAAGGGCAATACTAAATAAAAAAATATGATATTTAGGCAAAATAAGAAAAATGTGCACATCTTCACTTCAAGTTGCTTCAAGTTTACACTCCCCAGATCTCAAGGCCACCCTTCATAGGTGCATATGAGTCTTTCAGTTGTCCTCAGTGTGAAAAGATGGATCTTAAAATCATAGTCATTGTTGGAAAGGGTTCAAATACACACACACACACACAAAAAAAAAAAAGATTTTTGGGGACCTGAAGGATTTTTATGAAGACCAGCAGGCAGTTTAACTGTTCAAAAAAAAAAAAAAAAAAAAAAAAAAGCTGTGGCTCATTCAGGTAACAACGCAGTATTTTTTAAATTTTAAATTTTTTTTCTTGCGGACTATATGTAAATGTCTTTTATGTGAAATATCTTAAAAAATAACATGCATTTTGTATGATCCCTCTTATTTTGATAAAATAATTAACATTTTTTCAGATTTTTGCAAGGCGTATGTAAACTTTTGAATTCAACTGTATCTATCATATAGTGTTCAGAGAGTGTTTCAAAATATTCTTTATTAATAGACCTAATCATGTTTAGTATTTGGTATCCAGTTATTATATGTATTCTTTGGTACCCACTTCAACAGCTTTTATAACACCTACAATTTCCTTCACAGGTTTTAACAGGTTTTGTCAAAAAGAAATCACTCTGGGTATCCATTTGAGTGATGGCTTTCTTGAACTGTCATATTTTTCTTGGTAGCGTTACCAGACACCTTTGTTGTGGCACCCTCGGTGGCATTTATGGAGAAAGATGTCAGTTCTGCACTTGCTCTCAGTGGCTTTGAAAGAACTGTTTGAGACTGCTGTTGCAGAGAAAGGGTTTAAAATAACATGCAATACCTGCCAATGGGGAGTGGATTGCAAAAACGTAATTGCATTAAAATAATTATTAATGCAAAATAGTTTTGCAAAAATGTAGTTTTTTAGAAATGTATTGAATGTTTGTACAGAAAAAAAAAAAAATAAACCGTAGGTTTGAAGAGAGGTTTTTGGAAACAAAAGAAATAAAAGACGTAAATGGTAACTTAAAATTATGATAATATTTTCAATGTAATTTAGGTAACTCTGTTATTGCATAAAATGCTATGCATAGAATACAATTTATGCAATGAACAAAGCCTGCCGAAAGCGTTACGTAAGGATCTCTCTCTGAGATTATTTCACATTATTTAACAAATAAAAATAGAATTTCTTAATATTTTTGGACAATTGCAAACACCATTTCCATTATCTGTCCCCTCCAGACACTGGCCATGAATTGAAATACACATATGACCAATTTCAGGAGTTGTATATGTTTCTTTAATATAGCAACAAATGTGTAAAGTTTCAAAACATTCCCAGTGTATTATTCATTACTGCTATTTTAAACACAGAAAGGCCAGACTAAAAGGACGGGAATATCTCCACTGAACAGAGGTCTTCTGCCATGGTCCTAAACATTTTGAGACAAAGCTGTTTATTAATGCAGAATGAGAAATTAACAGAAAAACTTTATTGATTTTTTTTTATTAAACATTGTAAATAAGGTAATTATACTCTTCATGTGTTAATAAATGTACAAAATACAGTTCATGGAGAAATTCTAGCGTTAAATACTACACAGCCACTGTACATCCAACTGTCAGGTTTCCATTCATACATCTCATCCAGCTCAACAACAGTTATCTCTAAAGGTGGAGGTTATACTGCAATATAACCATTCATACTCTCAGTACCATCCTATTATTTCTCTAGTTTCATATACAAAGTACCAGGAAAGGTAACAACAGAGCTACATGTGAGATTAACAGCACAGCTTTCATAAATATGTACAAAAATATGAACGTCAAAGACAACACAACAGGCACATCGCAACATACGTGACTTTAAGCCATGTTAGGTCTTCAAATGTAGCATTTGTAGAAAATGTCCACAGTTTTTGGTTTCACAATAAAGTGTTTTTAGTTCTTTTTATGAAGGAACTTCATTTTATTTCCTGAAAAAAAAAAAAAAAAAAAAAAAATTGGTGTATCAAGTTACGTCTTATGTGCTCTTTTATAAACAAGCTTTGTACTTCTATGCACAGACTACCAGTCTAAAGCTTGTAACAATTAAAGGGATAGTTCACCAAAAAAATAAAAATGCTGTTATTCATTACTCAGTCTCATGTCGTTCCAAACATGTAAGGTATTTGTTTATCTACTGAACACAAATTAAGATATTTCTGATAAAATCTAAGAGCTTTCTGACCCTACATAGACAGCAACCATGTTCAAGGCCCAGAAAGGTAGTAGGAACATCATTAAATACATAGTCCATGTGACATCAGTGGTTCAACCTTCATTTTATGAAGCTATAAGAATACTCTCTGTGCTCAAACAAAACAAAAATAACAACTTTAATCAACAATTCTTCTCTTGTCAGTCTCTGCCGCCATTCACAACAGTACCACAATGCATGCAGTGAGTAATTAATGACAATTTTATTTATTTATGGGTGAACCATCCCTTTAATTTTTTTAACATTTATTGTACATCTCTTTCAATCACCAAGGCTGTGTTTACTTGATCAAAAATACAGTAAAAACAGCAATATTGTGAAATATTATTACAACTCTAAAAGAACTGGGTCACACTTCCAACATTAGTTAACAAACTAATAATGAACAATACTTCTACTGTATTTATTAATCTTGGTTAATGTTAATTTTAGCATTTACTAATGCGTTATTAAAATGACAAGTTTTGTTTGTTAACATTAGTTAATGCACTGTGAACTTACATGAACTAATGTATTTTTATTAACTAACATCAACAAAGATTAATAAATACTGTAATAAATGTAGTGTTCATTGTTTGTTCATGTTAGTTAATGCATTAACTATTGTTTACAAATGACACCTTATTGTAAAGTGTTACCAAGTTTTCTATTTTAATATACTTTTAATTTAATTTATTCCTGTGATGCCAAAATGTTTCAGCAACTATTACTTTAGTCTTCAGTTTCCATGAAAGTAGAAATAAAAAAATGGAATAGAAAGTTCAAAGGAAATAAAATAAAATTTGAAAAAAAATTATAAATGTCTTTACTGTCACTTTTTGATTGATTTAGTACACGCTTGCTGAATAAAAGTACTATTTTCTTTTTTTTTAATTAAATTTAGTGCGCCCTTGCTGAAAAAAAGTATTATTTTCTTTTTTCTTTACAAAATTTTACTTATTGACCAAAAAAAAAACGTTTTTTGAACACCAAATCAGCATATCAGAATGATTTATGAAGGTTCATGCAACACTGAAAACGGGAATAATGGCTGCTGAAAATTCAGATTTACCACCATTTATCACAAGAATAAATTACATAATAAAATATATAAAAATAGAAATTTTTGAGCAGACTTTTAAATTACTTTTAAATTAATAGTACTTTTAAATTGCAACTATATTTTAAAATATTACTGTATTTACTATATTTTTAATCATCAGCATTGGTGAGCATAAGAAACTTCAAAAGCAATTTAAAATGAGTTTTTAATAGTTAATTATTCCAGAAGTTTGACTGGTAGTGTATGCGTCACATAACTGCTGTGCTATACTCACCTAAACCCTTCAGAAATTTGTTGACTCCACTCTGTTCAGTGTCTGGTAATTCTTCCAGATACTGCTCCACCCTCTGCTCAAATAGACCTGTTTAAGAAAAGAATACAATTAAATAATAATATTAAAAAAAAAAAACATAAAAATAATTTCATTACTTGACACTACTGTCTGTCAAAACGTTTTTGGTCACCAGAAGGTGGCAGTAAAGATCTGACTTTCATTATCAGAGTTGCCTCCACCCCATCTCAGAAAGACCCACACATAATTACACTGGGTGTGGGTTTCAAATTACACTTCTAATGAGCTTGAGGCTAATAGAACATCATGTTTTATGAGAAGCCATTTTGCTTAATTGACCAAGCATGATTTACCTTTGGCCCTACACTTCCTCATCTCCCTATCCTGGATGAATCCAGCAAACATCTGAGACTCCATGAAGACGCCCAGAAATCTCCGGATGCTCTTAGAAGCCACCGACTTGCGGAAGGCCTCGCGTTGGAAGATGCGCTCCCCTCTTTCACCCTGCGTTAGAAACAGCGAATAGTGGCCAACGGTCTCCAGGAAAAAGCGGATGAAGGCCTCCGACACCACACTGTTCAAAGAGGTGGTGCACTCTGTGAAATGAGAAAACATCAGAAACATTCATTATTAAATATCCTACGGCAACCAAACCAGCCAGTTGCATTTTATCAAGCATAAACCAAAGACATGACGTTAAGATTAGATTTGGTTCCTTTTCATGGTGGATAAACAAGAAAGACTTTGAATAGGAATTGAAGTACAGTCAAGCCAGATGTTCTGCTTTGCAGATACACAAGCATATACGGAGATAGCCAGTAAGTCCATTGTAAACAGATGGGCAAGGCCACAAAGTCAGGTTTTTCACCTTCATCTGATTCGCTGTCGGAGTCTTGATTGATGATGTCGTTCCTCTGTTCGAGAGATTGCTCCAGAGCAGCTTGTAGTTTGCGTGGTAATAGAGAGGCCTCGTCATCCATCTGTATACAGGAAAAGTATGGAGATTAACGTTGCAATAACGTTCAGTGATTCATAACATGACACAGCCAGCTTGTTTACATTACGCTTGTTCTCAGATCTTAATGACAACACGCAATTAGCTGCGCTACAGCCATGGGAGAGTCGTGGGGAGACGAACCTGTCTGATGAAGCGGTCCGTTCCAAGATCGACCATTAAAGCCTGAAACGTAAAGAGAAACAGATTTCAATTGACTGAACCATTAAGTAGCCTCATTCTTTTTAAATCACAGTTTATTCAATTGTTTCGGGAGGTTTGGACATCACAACATTTCCAGAAGTTGATCCACAACAGATGGAGCCTGACATCAGTTTAAAAACGCAGTGTTAAAAATGACAAGCGCCACAATTTGGTGTGCTTCCAGATGTTTTGACTGCACGGGGTCACCCCTTGTGGCCATCACAAGTGCACTTTTGTCCAGAGTGCAATTTGAAAAAAGTACTGAAGCCAAACGCACTAAATGCCAAACACTCAGTAGGGACCAAACTTCAGCCCTGTGGCCAAGCTGGCAGCGTCCTATGGGCAGCTGGGAACAACAACACTCTCCCAGTTGGGAAAGTTTAAAGGGGAGAAAGGCAACTGCCTGGCCAGGAA
This sequence comes from Labeo rohita, assembly GCF_022985175.1. Classification (NCBI taxonomy): domain Eukaryota; kingdom Metazoa; phylum Chordata; class Actinopteri; order Cypriniformes; family Cyprinidae; genus Labeo; species Labeo rohita. Next base: position 33,320,713 of record NC_066875.1, on the reverse strand, counting down.
TGCTGAGCTAGGCTTATGAAGCTGACGCCACATCGAGGCTCATACATAAAATTTGGCTAACATTCTGGGCATGTTATTATACTTAGCATGTTTCTTACTCATTCCAACAACTTTCTGAATTTGGGAAAATGACTTCAGCCTCATATTCCACTACATTAAGGGTTGAATGTTCCGGCAGCTTATTAGAGTAAGAGCATAATTGAACTGTTAAGGGGAGCTGCCAATGTGACCATACTCACAGGAATTTAAAGTCATGATCAGGGAAACATCTTGTAGAAAAATAGCCTCCAAGAGCAAGGAAATAAAAACCGAGTCTTTGTGTTTATGAATATTTGTGCAAGGAGTTCTAATGACAGTTTAATTTAGGCTGGTACAAAGCCAAGCACATGTCATACGCACTTGACAAAGTGTTTTATTACAACAAACAAGATGGGTGACAACAGCACAGCTGGGAGTTGGTGACAAGAGATTTTAAGTACCTCCTCCACAGGCAATTCCTTGAGCTTTGGCAGTGAGCTGGACAGAATACCGACTAGGAAGGGCGTGGGACAGCAGACGATGTCCACCATGGAGGTGGGCAGCACTGGGATGAAGGTGTGCTGCCAGGAGAAGGGGTAGAGCAAAGCCACCACCGCATGAACACAGCTGGAAAGAGTACTGTAGGGAAAGAGAAAAGCACACAGTCAATCACCTAGCTTTCACAAAATCTCACACACCTTCTCAGCAAATCCTGTTCTGGAAAAAGTACATTGAGCCCAGATTTTCCAGTTTACTTTGGCTTTAGCAACAGGACAATGGAATCTGAGATTATGAGAGCAAAAAAATAGCCAGAAAATAGCCAGTGGCGTTCAATAGACGCCACAGAAGTGCTATTCAAATGATCTCCTGTAATATTATTCACATTGTGACAGTGGTATTCAAGGCGCCAGTTACATAAAATCCTCTGGAGATAATGATAGCTTAGAGTGGTAAAACACATGATGAAAGGTCATATGAATCTCTGATATTTTCTTATCTTAATAGCAATGTCACAAATGGTATTATATACTGTGCATTTACATTAAGAACTACATATTCTGCCATTCAATGCATACATTTTAGAAGGTTTGTGTCATCTCAAATTGTCCACTCTCAAATTGTTTAGGAAAACATTTAAGGATTTTTCTCCATTTAGTGGACTTCAGTGGGAGCCAATGGAATGAAGGTCCAAACTGCAGTTTCATTGCAGCTTCAAAGGGCTCTACATGATCCCAGGCAAAGAAAAAGGGTCTTACATAGTGAAACAATCTGCCTTTTTATTTTTATTTTTTTTTAAATAAATAAAAACGTGTATACTTTTTTACCACAAATGCTCATCTTGCACTAGCTCTACTTTACTAGCTCTACGTAATCCTGTTGGAAAGGTCACGTGTGATTTAGGTGGAAGTAGGCGACCTAGTGTTTACAAAGTCAAACGTCCTTTACTAAAAAAAACACAATGTCGGACGATTTTGAAGTTGTAGAAGACGAAATGAGTTTTTCACCTTACCCTAACTTTTTGAACCGAAATACAAAGAAGAAGAACTAACCATGTGTGACCTTTGCAACATGACTATGTAATGCATGAAGTTGTCAACGTGCATCACAGAGCAAGTGCAAGATGACCATTTGTGGTTAAAGAGTATATAAATTTTTCTTGCTTTCTGTTTTTTTTGTTTTTTTTTTTAGAAAAATTACCAATCGCTTCACTAGTTGAGACTCTTACTCTTCGTCTGGAATCTTGTAGAGACCTTTGAAGCTGCACTGAAACTGCAATCTGGACCTTCAACCTGTTGGCTCCCATTGAAGTCCACTACACTACCAGTCAAAAGTTTTTGAACAGTACGATTTTTAATGTTTTTTAAAGAAGTCTCTTCTGCTCACCAATGTGATCCAAACTACAGCAAAAACAGTACAATTTTTATATATTTCTACTATTTAGAATGACTGTTTTCTATTTGAATATATTTTACAATTCAACTTATTCCTGTGATTTTAAAGCTACATTTTTAGCATCATTACTCCATTCACATGATCCTTCAGAAATCATTCTAGAATTCTGATTTGCTGCTCAAAAAAAGCATTTATTATTATTATTATGTTGAAAAGAGCTGAGTATTTTTTTTTCAGGTTTATTGGATGAATAGAAAATTCAGAAGAACAGCATTTATCTGAAATAGAAATCTTTTGTAACATTATAAATGTCTTTATCATCACTTTTGATCAATTTAAAGCATCCTTGCTAAATAAAGTATTCGAGTATTCATTTCTATAATTTCCATAAAAAAATTCCACTTCCATAAAAAATTATACTGAATCCAAGCTTTTGAATTGTACAGTGTATAATGTTACAAAAGCTTTTTATTTCAGATCAGTGCTGAACTTTCTGGACCTTTCTGTTCATCAAAGAATCCTGAAAAAAAATTACTCAACTGTTTTAAATATTGATAATAATAATAATAAAAAAAAAGTTTCTTAAACAGCAAATCAGAATATTAGAATGATTTCTGAAGGATCATGTGACTGAAGTAATGATGCTGAAAATTTAGCTTTGATGGAATAAATTACATTTTAAAATATATTCAAATAGAAAACAGTTATTTTAAATATTAAACATTTTCAAATTTTGCTGTTTTTGCCATACTCAAATTATTGCAGGCTTGGTGAGCAGAAGAGACTTTTTTAAAAACATTAAAAATCTTTTGACATGGTAGTGTACATGGAGAAATATCCTGGAATATTTTCCTCAAAAACCTTAATTTCTTTTAGACTGAAGAAAGAAAGACATTAACATCCTGGATGAGTAAATTATCTGGAAATTTTTATTCATTCTTCATTATTTTTTTTTTTCCAATACACTACTGTTAAAAAAAATGTAAGGCTAATACGATTTTTTGAAATTAATACATTTATTTACCACCGATGTGTTAAATTGACAGTAGTTAGAAATATATTTCAAATAAATGCTCTTTTAAAAGTTTTATTCAATATTCAAAAATAAAATAAATAAATAAATAAATAAAAGTACAAAGGTTTCCACAAAAAAAAAAAAAATATATTAAGCAACACTGATGATAAATGTTTCTTAAGCACCAAATCAGCATATCAGAATGATTTCTGAAGGATCATGTGACACTGAAGACTGGAGTAATGATGCTGAAATTGAATGCACTGAAATGAAGAAACAAACAGATGGAGAAAATACTAGTTGTCATTACATAATTGTTGTCAAAACCTAACCAGTAAATCACTAGTAATGTTACAACAAAAAGAGTAAAAAGTTCAAAAAAGACAATCACCAAGTCAGTCCAGTTTTCTGGTTTGTATATTGGCCACATTACCCATTGTATGTGGAACAGGCTGCATGTAGGTCTTCATATCTTCAGGGCGATATGGTAAAGATGATATCACGATGGGCTACCACATTGTAACCACACACGCTCATTCTCATTCAAACAACACGTCTGCAGATCATGCTCCTTAGAGCCTTAAATTACTCGGTGACGTTAAAACAGCCGTGAGATGTTACAGCTAAGGCTAAGTGCAAAGTCACAAATAGCACAGTGGCCTTCTCACGGTCCCCAGCTTGTTGTTAGTGGCTGACCCTCCTTTCTCTCGTTCTCATCTCTTTCTGTCCCATCCACCACATGGGCCCACATATACAGAGGCCGAGAAAATAAACCATTGGAAGCACACTGACTCCAGCCATGAATTAGAAAGGATCAGGTCTGAACCCAGAGATAAAATTTGGTATGTTGACAGTAAACTAAACACAACAGCAGCTCCAATACCGCTCATTTGTGTTGTTAGGAGCAAAACAAATGCATATGGAAGCCATTTTTGCCACAGAACAAAAAAACAAAAAAGCTTTTTTTTTTCTGACTATTTTTCTTGCAATTATGAGTTTATATCTCACAATTCAGACCATTTCTTGCAAATGCAAGTTTAGATCTCACAATTGTGACTTAGAATTCTACGTTTATATCTCACAGTTCTGTTAATATCTCACAATTCTGAGTTCAAAAATCGCAATTCGGTCTTTTTGCTCAGAAATGAGAGAAAAACGGTCTGAACTGTGACATATACTGAGATACGTGACCCTGGACCACAAAATTAGTCTTAAGTGGGTATATTTGTAGCACTAGCCAACAACACATTGTACGGGTCAAAATGATCAATTTTTCTTTTATGTCAAAAATCATTAGGATATCAAGTAAAGATCAATTTACTACCATAAATATATCATAATGTAATTTTTGATTAGTAATACGAATTGCTAAGAACTTAATTTGGACAAATTTAGGCGTTTTTTTTTTTTCAATATTTAGATTTTTTGCACCCTTTTCAAATAGTTGTATCTCAAACAAATATTGTCCTATCCTAACAAACCATATGTCAATGGAAAAATTATTTTAAAAAATTGAACCTCATGACTGGTTTTGTGGTTCAGGGTCACATATGAACTAAGAATTCTGAGAGAGAGAGAGAGAAAAAAAAAAAAGACTTTTTTTCTTCAGAAGTCTTAATTCACATTTCACAATTCTAACTTTTTTCCAATAAGAATTATGAGAAACAAAATCTAAATTGTGAGATTAAAATTTGCAAATACTTTTTTATTGTTTTATCCAGCAGCAGAAATAGGCTTTTTATAAGTACCCCCTTTTATTATATATTAAAAATACTAATTTCAGTTATTTTATCAGAATATAATAGCTCCAGGTCTCAAAACACTCTGCATATCCACACATTAGCACATGCAATTAGTAGTTAGCATTTTTAATCAAATCAAAATATTAAATTTCATGGCCTGTGCCTAAAACACTCTAGGTGTTTTCTGAAAGTCTGTGTGTATGAGATTCTGCATTTTGCATTCTGGCATGTTCACACTGGGAACAGAAAGAGGCAGATTTTAAAAACGTAGCCACAGGCGAGACAGGCAGATTCTGATAGCTGATACCTGGAATGTCAGTATAACTGAGGCCTCACAGGCAAGTACTCATGGGAAAAGATGAAGACATATCTTTAGACCAGTCCAAACACCACTCTATGCTGCCCGAATCTTCCAGGAACCAAACAACACAGATAGAGGGCTGAGTTGAAAACTGCTGCTAGCTACTGTAATTGACTCCTGTCTGGACTGTTATACAGAGCTGGTATGCACACAAACACAGAGTCATATCAAACACACTCAACCAAATGAAATATTCTTTAAACTGCATCCTTTATCTGACCAGAACAAAAAAAGACATAACAGCTATTGTGTATTTTAGCACAATACCTATTATAAGTTCATTTGAGAACTTGAATTGACCAGCCAGAAGGAAACTTCCTCAAAGATTTAAAAGATGCTATCCACCTTATTTTTGCCGCAAGAGTGGGTGTGGATATTTGTAAATTTTATGAGTCTGGCTTCGGGTCTCATCCGCGTTCAGCTATTTTTAGCTGTACAAAACAGCTTGTTTTGCTGCTTGATATTGCAAATTGGTGTGTCTTAGCATATTATTTTAATGTATTATCTAAAATATTAAAATAACTGAACTAAATATAAATTGCATCTGAACAGAAATGCTTAAACTAAACCTAATATGATAATATAATAATATGTGACCCTGGACCACAAAACCAGTCATAAGGGTCAATTTTCTGAAAATGAGATTTGTACTTAAAGGGGTCATCAGATGCCCATTTTCCACAAGTTGATATGTCTCTTTAGGGTCTTAATGAAAAGTCTATAATATACTTTGGTTACAAATTCTCAATGGTTGTGTAAAACAACACCCTTTTTACCTTGTCAAAATGAGCTCTGAGCTCATTCTGAGGGATTGTTCCTTTAAATGCAAATGAGCTCTGCTCACTCCGCCCCTCTCTTCTCTCGGCTGCTCTGAGAGATTGTTTTCTTTAGCCGCATTTAGCGTGTTTAGCTGCGAAACTTGCTAACTAGCACATTATTAGGAAAGGTGATTGCATTAGGAGGCGATTAGGAGGCGCATTCCCTTCACAAACAAATGTAATCCACTGCATCTTCAGCGGCTCAGATGTCGGGAGTAAATAATGAGAATGGCTCGATTTGAAAAAGGGGATATTATTTTCACAGATTAATTAAAAACCACTGCATGGATTTTTAGCATTATAGGGTAGATTTGTACATACACTGCCAACACAAATTAATGTTCAAACAACATGTAAAAGTGAACTTTGCATCCGATGACCCCTTTAAAGCTGAATAAATAAGCTTTCCATTGTATGTTTTTTTATAGGTCAATATTTGGAAAACATAAATCTGGAATCTGTGCAAAAAAAAAAAAAAATCAAAATATCAATATATTGATTAATTGATTTAGTTTTGATTCATTTATGGTAGGAAACTGACAAAATATCTTCATGGAACATGATCTTTACCTAATATCCTAATGATTTTTGGCATAAAGGAAAAAATTACTTAAACAACATTTAAAATTAAAACTGAAATTGAATAAATAAGCTTTTCATTGATGTATGGTTTGTTAGGATATGACAATATTTGGCCGAGATGCAACTATTTGAAAATCTGTAATCTGAGGGTGCAAAAAAATCTGATATATTGATCAAAAATTATGTTTTCATATATTTATAGTAGGAAATTTACAAAATATCTTCACAGAACATGATCTTTACTTAATATCCTAACGATTTTTTGGCATTATACGAAAATAAATCATTTTGACCCGTACAATGTATATTGCTGGCTGTTGCGGACTGGTTTTGTGGTCCAGGGTCACATATAATATCTAAAATGAAAAAATCCCATATCAAAATTACTTAACATTTAAAATTAAAACTAAAAAGTTAGTAAATAAAAAATATGAATAAATACTGTAATAGCATATAAATGTTATTAAAATAACACTGATCTATCAAAATGTGGTGTTTGTTTAGAGTAACGTGAGCTAGGCTTAATTTGCAACAGAAGCAGCTTAAGGGTGAAAATTCAAGATTCTAATCTGAGCAAAAATACATACGCTTTCATTTAAACAGCCAAACTGAATCAGACAGATTCTCAACAATATTGCATCTTTCAAAAATAATGGGAATGTTGGATGGCTGGCTGACTTTTGGAAAAACAGCTTAGAGAGTAATTTTATATATTTAGTGAGAGCTTCTGCATGTTTAACCAGTGGTGACATGCGGTATGTGGATATAAGAGCAATAACATAATGTTTATGCAAAAGTTGATTTAAAGTTTATGTTCCCACCATTATGCAATATACCTAAATATATTTCTGTGATAATTAAAGAACAAAAAGAGAAAAAAGCTTGAGCTTTTCTTGTTTTTTTTGGCTTGTTTACCACAGAAACTAGATTTTTAGCATTATAGGGTAGATTTGTACATACACTGCCAACACAAATTAATGTTCAAACAACATGTAAAAGTGAACTTTGCATCCGATGACCCCTTTAAAGCTGAATAAATAAGCTTTCCATTGTATGTTTTTTTATAGGTCAATATTTGGAAAACATAAATCTGGAATCTGTGCAAAAAAAAAAAAAAAAAATCAAAATATCAATATATTGATTAATTGATTTAGTTTTGATTCATTTATGGTAGGAAACTGACAAAATATCTTCATGGAACATGATCTTTACCTAATATCCTAATGATTTTTGGCATAAAGGAAAAAATTACTTAAACAACATTTAAAATTAAAACTGAAATTGAATAAATAAGCTTTTCATTGATGTATGGTTTGTTAGGATATGACAATATTTGGCCGAGATGCAACTATTTGAAAATCTGTAATCTGAGGGTGCAAAAAAATCTGATATATTGATCAAAAATTATGTTTTCATATATTTATAGTAGGAAATTTACAAAATATCTTCACAGAACATGATCTTTACTTAATATCCTAACGATTTTTTGGCATTATACGAAAATAAATCATTTTGACCCGTACAATGTATATTGCTGGCTGTTGCGGACTGGTTTTGTGGTCCAGGGTCACATATAATATCTAAAATGAAAAAATCCCATATCAAAATTACTTAACATTTAAAATTAAAACTAAAAAGTTAGTAAATAAAAAATATGAATAAATACTGTAATAGCATATAAATGTTATTAAAATAACACTGATCTATCAAAATGTGGTGTTTGTTTAGAGTAACGTGAGCTAGGCTTAATTTGCAACAGAAGCAGCTTAAGGGTGAAAATTCAAGATTCTAATCTGAGCAAAAATACATACGCTTTCATTTAAACAGCCAAACTGAATCAGACAGATTCTCAACAATATTGCATCTTTCAAAAATAATGGGAATGTTGGATGGCTGGCTGACTTTTGGAAAAACAGCTTAGAGAGTAATTTTATATATTTAGTGAGAGCTTCTGCATGTTTAACCAGTGGTGACATGCGGTATGTGGATATAAGAGCAATAACATAATGTTTATGCAAAAGTTGATTTAAAGTTTATGTTCCCACCATTATGCAATATACCTAAATATATTTCTGTGATAATTAAAGAACAAAAAGAGAAAAAAGCTTGAGCTTTTCTTGTTTTTTTTTGGCTTGTTTACCACAGAAACTAGCCACACAAAAGTCCCTGGCCAACTTGGCAATACTGCATTACATTTGCCTACAGGCCTTCCGTCTCCTTTTCTTTTCATCTCGTCTGATACACAAAACATTTTTCCACCAGCCTCTCTGTGCTCTGATTCAACAACAACAGTCACTTACTACGGGAAGATGTCTACAGCTACACCAAAAATCTGCACACATCATGCACCCAAGAAGGAAGCAATTTAGAAATGACAAAACCAGGGAATGCACTGGACGGTTTAACTCCTTCCTGCTACTTTATAACCATACAAAATGTATTATTGCGTATACTCCAACATAATATTGGGTGATGTATTTCCTTCATTAACAATGAAATCTGCTCTACCCCCCACAGGGACTCACTCGGCAGCCTGACTGAATATCAGTGTCTGGTTTGGGAAGAGGAGCTCCCTAGACAATCACATAGTTAATGGAAAAGTTTGTGATTCGAGAACAATTACTTTCTGTGCCACAAGAAAAACGATGGTTATACAGTGAGGAAAGGGTTAAAACAAACATGCATGAAATCCCAAGGAAAGCATTGCCTAACATGGAGTGAGTTTTCTTTCTGCCAGATTCTGAGCAGTAGACATACGTTATAGGCTACAGAAGCATACATCATACAGTGTTGGCAGACATTTTTCGGAATTGGATTGCAGCAGTCTTTCCCAAGAGAGCCACAGCAATGTCCTTGATGTGGGAGAAAGGAGAGTTTTCTACCTTAGTCTAGCGCTGCCCATAATCCACCTAAGGTTGCTGGGCAACACAGCTAGGCCTGGACCAAATCCCATCAATCCACCTATCCTGTTTTGAACAGAGCCAAGCCCATGGAATGTCAATACTTGGCTTTAACAGCATATTATGTTGTAACTAGAGCTCTATCTATTATGATAATGGGTGTGATTCAAACCCATTCACAAAGAGTGGGGTTTGAAAAGCGTACTTTGAGTGACAACATAGAACATACTACTTTTGTTCTGAGATTCAAAGAAAAAGCATGTTTTGCTATTCTGAGTAAAAATATTCTCAAGTTTGTGAACTAAACCACTGGTCTACCATGTGGGAAGAAGCAGAGGGCAAAGGATAGGTTTCAACACAAGCTAGGTCAATAACACTAAGTACGTTCACATGAGTTTAAAATCGAGCAAGCACATAACGCAGAGACTCAATGTAGTTTGATTAACACAGTGGTTCTCAACCTTTTTGACCTGAAGGCCCCCATTTAAGGCAAGATATTTCTGCTATTATTATGACAAATACGTACATTTTTAGTCTTCTTTTATAAACAGAAACTGCTAAACAAATAGAAACAATATTTGAGGAGCATAAATAAGACCCAAGTAATGAAAATTCTGTCATTAATACTCAACCTTCCAAACCCGTTCCAAACCCGTAAGACCTTCATTCATCTTCAGAACACATTAAGATATTTTTTTATGAAATCCGAGCGCTTTCTGTCCCTGCATAGACAGCAACGCAACTGACTCGTTCAAGGCCCATAAAGGTAGTATTGTTAAAATAGTCCATGTGACATCACTGGTTCAACCATAATGTTATGAAGGTACGAGAATACTTTTTGTGCACAAAGAAAACAAAAATAACGACTTTGTTCAACAATGGGTCTGGAACGACATGAGAGTGAGTAATTAATGACAGAATTTTCATTTTTGGGTGAACTATCCAAAGTTAGATTATTTTAATAATAAAAACAGTAATACTGTAATACTGTTAAAAAAATCTAAATACTGATTTGCGGTGTTGGGGTTTAGGAATCTATTTCTGAAGGCACTGACTGTTTTCAGAAAAGTTTTAATGGCACTTTTTTTTTATCTTACCTCCATGTAATGCCTATTAAAGAAGTGACTGTAAGCTGAACGCTGCTTTGTTTAAAGGGAACGCTATATTGCTATGGTTTTATAAGTGCCACCTACTGTCTGAGAGTGAATTAGCATTTTCATTCAGCCCGTCAAGTTAAAGTTTTATTTTTTATTTAAATCGTCAGGTAATGGAGCAAAAAATATTATTTCCATGCACTCTCTCACATTTTTTGTCTCTTGCTTAAAGGCATAGTTACGCAAAAATGAAAATTCTGTCATTAATTACTCACCCTTATGTCGTTCCAAACCCGTAAGACATTCATTCATCTTCAGAGCACAAATTAAGATATTTTTGATAAAATCGAGAGCTTTCTGACCCTGCATAGACAGCAACGCAACTGACACATTCAAGACCTAGTAAGGTAGTAAGGACATCGTTAAAATAGTCCATGTGACATCAGTGGTTCGGCCATAATTTTATAAAGCTTTATTGAACATGTCAGTTGTGTTAGTGTCAGAAAGCTCTCTGTATATTTGATTTGTGTTCTGAAGATGAACAAAGGTCTTGCAGGTTTGGAACGACATGAGGGTGAGTAATTAATAACAGAATTTGCATTTTTGGGTAACTATCCTTTTAAAGAAAAAAAAAACAGCAATCCGTATCAGCCTATTTGCTTGTAATTGTAAATTGTCATGATCAGTTTTTTTTTTTTTTGATTTATAACTTTTTACAGTTTTTTATAACTTTTTACAGCAGAGCCTGAGATCTGCCCATATACAAAAAAAAAAACAAAAAAAAACAAAATACAAACCCCAGGGTATACAATACAATATTACAAAACAATATTAGCAGGATTTCAAGAGATCTGATAAAGTGTCAATAAGGTCCAACCAAAATTGTATTGTCTTTCTGGGTGGCACCATGTATTTTGGCTGTCCAGCAAGCATGACATCCAAGTTCGATCTAACTGAAGTAGATGGATCCAACCACAAGTGGGTGGGTTAATTTTTAAAGGGGTCATCAGATGCAAAATTCACTTTTACATGTTGTTTGAACATAAATGTGTGTTGGCAGTGTGTGTACACAACCACCCTATAAAGATACAAATCCACCCAGTGCTTTTTTTAAAAAATCCCCAATAATAATAATCACTGTTTTAGATCCGGCTGTTTTGAGATTCCTGGTAGAACGACGTAGTCCTGCACAGGCCCCTCCCACGACTATTGATTTACATGGCCGTTTTAGCACAGACCCGCCCTCAGTGAGCTGTAAACAGTTCACCATTGTTTTGTCATCTGAGCAGGGGTAGACAAGAATGGCTCCTATGCGATTAAGGTGTAAAAATGAACACAGCAGTCGTCATTTACTCCCGACATCTGAGCCGCTGAAAAACGCAGAGGATTACTTTTGTTTTTGAAGGGAATGCACTCCAGATCTGCCTAAATGTGTCTATGTTCACGCGAATCATTCTGTAGCGAATCATTCTTCACCTACAGAAGAAGTGAATATGTTTTTTTTAATGAATCTTTGCAAATCATCTTTCCCGATGATGTGCTAGTGAGCAAGTTTCGTGGACAAATGTGACTAAAGTTTACAGTGTCTCAGAGAAAGGCTCATCACCCCACAAAAGAGAGGGGCGGGGTGAACAAAGCTCATTAGCATTTAAAGGGACATGCACTGAAACGGCTCGCTGTGAACTGAGCTGTTTTTGACAAGGTAAAAGGGTTGTTTTACACTACCATTGAGAAATTTTAACCAAAGTATGTTATGGACTATTCATTAAGACCCTAAAGAATCATATCAACTTGGGCATCCGATGACCCTTTTAACCAGACTTGTATGATTTCCGTCAGATTAAAGTGCTGATGTAACTTCTAAGAAGACAAATTATGGTTTTATTAAATTAGTATGTAAATTTGTAACTTTAAGTAACATCTGTCACCCTGTTTCAATATGGCCACTGATTAGAGGAGAGAAACACGCGCAGTCACTCACACAGGAAGTGCATTCCTTCCTTCACAGTAACTGCCCACCCCACATACCCCACTGCTGTTTGTTTAAACTGGCTGATGATTTGTGGAGATTAAGCTTTTACAAATAACCTACTCCCTAATGACCCCCCATGCCCGGCCACAAGCTTCCGTGACCAAGCACGAAGGCTCGGAGGGGGGTGCCGAAACCTCCGGGGAGCATAACGTCCATAACAGAACCAAAGCCCTGTCTCTGCCCTGACCCACTTCTGCATTTAGATCAGCGGGGACTCCTGGGAGTTTAGCCCAGTGTTTGGAGGGTGGGGTCAAAAATGCCTCCTCTGATGAATTTAGCAGTGGCCTGCATGGAGCAGCCGTTGGGTCACCCTTTAACCAAAACCGCAGTAGAAAGCTGCTATTTAACAGATGCACTGGTCGGTCACTGACAGACAAAACTGAACTGGGCCAGAAAACAGCTATTTTCTGCCCAGATAAGCCAAGATATATTGGCTGGAACATTCGGACCAATACTACGATTGGTATTCCATTCAGAATCCCTATGGTCACGGACAAATATGGAACAATGTTTTCCTAAACTTATACTGTGATGATCGCCGAGCTTGAGTTTCTGACTTGAGAATCTAGGAAAGGAATAGGCCTGAAAAACAAAGATTACAACAACCAACAGGAGAAGAAAAACCATGACCCAAAAAGATAAAAATCTTTCATTTGTAGCAGATGTTATTTTACAGGCTTTGAATGAATAGATGGAAAACTGGAAGTGACATTGCACATCAGCGAAGAAAGGGGTTATTGAGAACATCTGCTGTTAGGCCACACTCAAACTGCTGTTGTCACAGTGGTCAGCTTGTCTTAGAAACAGCTCCTTTTGGGCGAACTGCTTGACCATGTTTGGTCTGAAAAAGCAAGAACTTTCTCATGGGAATGAAGAGTGTGTTACATGAGATGATATGCTGCCTACATTTGACGGTTCATATTCATCGGCTCAGAGGTTGCAGACGCATGATAACTCAGACACTTGAGCTAACACACAAGGGTGTCTCACCTCAGCTTGTCAGCCACAAAGATGACTCTTCGTTCCAGCAACAGAGAGGCAAAAACGCGTACCACCTGTCGGACACTCAGGCAGTTGAACAGACTTTCAAAGTCCACATGCTCTAGTCTGGAGTCCATGGGCCTTCGTAACTCAATAACCTGAGGAAAATAAAACACTATGCATTACTCCAAGGAGCAATATGAATGCCGTTAAGACGGAAATTGGAAATATTACTGTTGACTAATATTTCCCCCTATGCATGCAGAATAAAAAAAGCCATTTCACAGGCAAAGCTATTACATTTTGCACAATAGGACCAGACACATTTATTAAAGGAAGTACATTTAGTCATATATGCCATCCAGATTCAGCAAAAGTGATATGAATTTTCCTGAATTTCCTGTATAATTATTAAACATAAGAAAACTTAAAAAAAAAAAAAAACATAATAATAAAATAAAATAAAATAATCATGATTAATAACAATAAAAAGTATATTTTTTTATTAAATAATAAATATAAAAATATGTGCGATTAGAATTAAAAATGTACAATTATGAGATTACTTTAAACTATAATTCATAGAAAATGTAAATGACTAATTTTATGCTGAGGCCAGTGAAGATGTTGGCAGGTAAATTATAATTTTATTATAAAACGATATGTAATTTTGATAAATTAAATGCTAAGTGATTTTAGATAGAATTTTTATTTGCTACTTATTATTATATTGTATTATGTTATGTTATGTTATGCTATGTTATTATAAAAGTTAGTTTAGGTTTAGGTTTTTCAATGTTATTTACTTATTCCAACACCCTTTTTTATTTTTTTTCCTCCCTGACTGCTGACAACTTACTTTACTGTTTACTGATCAATTCTCTTTCCCTCTCACTGTCTGTTTCTTTCTCCCTCAGGCAAGCTGACATTCGTTGATTTTTTTTTTGCATGTTAACAGGACGGCCAACCTCAGTGTATAATGTAAACTATTGGCCTGACCAGGCAAGCAGGGGAAAAAAAACCCTCACTGTTGAGCCTTTAATAGGGTCCATTTTAAGATCATGCAGTCTTTAAGGATTCAGATCTCATACCTACAGATTATATTACATTTGCTACAATGAGTGATGAATGCACTTATTTTTAATCTACAGCAGCTAACACAGCAGTCTAATTTATATGAGGGAAGGATCTAACCTCATTTCCTGCTCCAGGCAGGAAGGTTTTGACTTTTATGGTTTTGCCTGGTGCTGGGAAAGGCGATTCCATCACACTCCTCATGAAAGGATACACCAGAGCAGCTGAAATCCCTCTCCTCCGCTCCACTTCATCAAGGATCTGTAATAAATGAATGCTGAATTAGCTGATGGAGAAAAACACAGTGTTAACAGTCATTCACATGTACACTAGATTGCGGGCACCACTACTGACTTCATACACTGCAGAACAGCGATCTATTTCATGTGGTCTGTTTCTTTTTTCCTTTCAGATGTGAGTGTGGAAGTCTCTGGAATTCTAACCTGTCACTAGAAAGTCATGGTTTTCATCGGCTACATGAGGTTTTTTTAAGATTGACGAAAACACGCTGATTAGATTTCCATGGAATATTATGATGAACAAGGTTGGACCGAGCATGGTTTTATACTTCTTCCTCACTTTCCCATGAGTGAAAGGTGGAAGTGAAAGAACAAATAATGGTTTAATAGGCCGGAGAGAAAGACAGATGTAAGCTGGACGTTCCTCAATGCCAGCACAAGCCTTCCTCCAGCTGTGCCCATGTCTGACAGCCAAAGAGACAGTGTGGAAGTGTGTGTGTGTGTGTGTGTGTGTGTGTGTATGAGCAAGCCTGAGCTCACCTTGGAAAACAGGTTGAAACACCCCAGTCGGCTGATGACACAATACACTTCAGGAAGGCGAGGCCCTTTCCCACTCGGCTGCAGGTGCGGAGAAAAGATTACACAAGCAATTAAATCACACACATGAAGTAACTTCAGGGTACGCAACACATGAAAGCATCCAGGTGATTTCAGTACAACGCAAAAGGTACTAAATCATGTTAGTGAGAGGTGAAACTGTGAAGAAATCAGATTTGGGTGTTGGTTGCATATGCAAAAGTCGCCACCATGATGCTAGGGTGTTGTGGACGGTTGTAAGTAGGGATGGGCGATAAAACGATAATGATAATTATCGCAATACAATTTCCCTCAATAAAACGATAATGAGTTCCTAAATGTTCAATATAATGTTTATGCGCTAAAGAGAAACGACACAGCTAAAGAGGCCAAACAGATCATTAAGTTCAAACGGCAGTGCAGCGTGAGCTTACTAGAGCAGATGCGTTTACTCACTGATAAAAATCTCAGTTACTTGACCACTAAAGCGAATAACACAAATGACTCAGTGATTTACACTAGTTTAAAGGCAGACGAAACAACACTAACAAACAGAAGAAACACTGCATGTAAAGATACAGCCTGGAGGTTTTTCAGTCTATAAATCTCCATCATTTACCATGGTAATGTGTCAGAAATGAGGGATATTCATATAAAAATTTTGTGTAAAAGTTTTTGTGTACATATGTGTGTGTTCTGTGGATATTATACACACACATGCATGTAAAAAAAATATGTTTATATATTAAATATATTTATGTAGAATATAAATTATACGAATATAAATATATACATGTAAATACATGTAAATATTTTCAAAATATATAATGTATGTGTGTGTCTTTATATATACATAATAAATATACACAGTACACAAACACTTATATTATATAAACAAAAACATTTATTTTGGATGCAATTCATTGTTGCCCAGAACTATGAAATTTTAATTTAATTTAATTTAATTTAATTAATGTAGACATGTATTAAATGTATTACAGGAGTAATGGAATATAATCACAGTATTTTTTGTGATTAAACTATAGCATTTGTGCATTTATACTAAACTTATTTAGACTATGCGTTTTATCATCTAGCGAACAATTAAAACATTTGGGGCCTGTATGGTTTTTTTTTTACTGTTTTAAAATAAATCTCTTATTCTCACCAGGGTTGCATTTATTAAAAACATTAAAAACAGTATTATTGTGAAATAATTGCATTTTAAAATGTTTTTTATTTTAAAAATTTGAAAATGCATTTTATTACTGTTTTTCAAAGGTGCATCAACTACTGCAGTCTTCAGTGTCACATGATCCTACAGAAATCATTTTAATATGCTAATTTGGTGCTCAATAATTATTTCTTATTATTATCAAAAATGAAAAATATCAACAACTTGCTGATCTCAAACTTTGGAACAGTAGTGTAAATCCTAGATTTCATCACAAATCAGATGGCTCCACTACCATTTCCCACCGGACTCCATTTCCCATAATCCCATGCATAGTCCACTAACCGGAAACAGGTGAGTCTGCAATAAATTCCTATGCATGGGATTATGGGAAATGGAGTCTGGTGGGAAATAGACTGGTATTGGAGCCCCTCCGATAAAGAATAGCAGGGGACAGATTCTTGACAATTTCTCTTTAACATGCTGCATATTTTAGATGTCATTAATATCAGTATTAGAAGTGTTGTGGGATGTGACTTTATACGTATAAGCAGTGATGGTCGTTTTAGCAAGCACTACTACAGGGAGGCAGAGAGAGACAATAAAAGAGAGAGAAAAGCCACATTTTAAAAGCCACATCAAAAGGATTTAGGTGAGAGCCATAGTTTCATGCTGTTGTAAAATGTGGCAATGGAACCATTAAAATAATCAACCCTTTTAAATGTTATCATTATATGCTATATTTTATGAACCATGTGTTTAGTATCCAGTTCATAACCTAAAGTTAAACACATGAAATAGTGCATGGTGTGAGTGTAAAAATGGATGAACGTTTTAAAAATAGATACAGAATGTCCAGTGTAAACACAGCACAGGTGCAGTTCCACAAAATGAATGAGTTGTCACATGCAATTCACTAAACAGTCGAAAGTCTGGCTATTTTCTAGGAGTCCAACCAGGTTAGTGTCTCTCAAAGCACACATACACAATGAATCCCCATTCCTCTTGTCCATATTAGGTATGCAATTCTCCTCTGCTGACTTTTTACAAATGGATGATTAATTCAAGCATGTGGAGCTGGGTTCAAATCCTCAGGAATGCTGCCCTCATGCCAGCCCCTGGACTTCCTCCCTGCAGGGAACACAGTCAACACTCTTCTCTCCACTGGGCCATTCAGACTCTCAAAAAGATGAGCTGAGATAGAATAGAAGCTAAAGAAATCCACAAGCCAATAATGATTCACTCTAAATCTAAATCTGAACAACACAAGGCCACATCTATAAAAAGAAAGTTCTAATCAAGCAACAGCAGTCATACTAACAACTACTACAGCATGACACATTTCTCTTCTGTTATTTCCAGAACAAATGTTTAGATGTATAAAACACTTTAAAATATCATTCTCAAACCACAAATTTCCATTAACATGCACTTTAATGCAAAACTTAACTAAGAAGAGCAACACATTCTTAACTGCACAATCACAAATAAAACCCACAAAGCATGCAATTCATCACAACATCCAAAAACAATAATCACCACCAAACTCAAAGCACACAAATATATAACCGAATCTTACGGTACAATGACATCTTTTGATGGTTTGCATTTCCATTCGTCTCCTGAGAAACTCTCATTAAACCAGAGGAGACACGTTTATGAGAATCTGTTTCTCTTTGAGCACAAAAAAGAGAGCAAACCAAACACTTACTCAAGTGACTGACCAAAACCTCTATCCATATGCTTGCCCTTTAATTACAACGTGTGATGCAATCTACAGTATACATATGGTTGTGCTAACACAAACAAAAGGAGCAAGAAAAGCATCCATAATGTGAGAAAGAAACTCACCAGAAGCCGTCTGCAATACCCAAAGCGTCTACTGCCATCTTCTCCGGTAAGCATGAAAGAGAAGGTCTCACTGGAGCAAATCAAAGACAGCCATCATTAGTCCCCAAACCCCCATGTAGATCAGGTGATTAGTAGAAAAATCTTTAAAACCACTTGAGAGGAAATGCTGTTGAGACTGATGGCTTTGCTTTTGAGGCGTATCCACTGTGGTTAGAAGACTTTATCAGGCAGCTAATATGTTTGCAAGAAAACCAAAGAAATTACTAAGAGTTTTGACATGGGGTATTTGGTTTTGAATACTGCTGGAAGTTTAAATTGAAATTGTTATTTTTCAGTTCAGTTGATGAACTGATTGTACAATATTGTTGTTCCTATGACTCAAACTAAACAATGTGGTTGTAATTGTCTTGATGGAAGTGCAATTCCAACAAATCTCTAAAATTGCTCTTGAGGTAGCCTTTTTCCACCAAATGTGACTAATGCCACATGTGCTGTTTTTGTACTTTTGCTTGTACTTTCATGATGTATTATATTGTGTGACCACTATCAAAGTAAATTTCTATTTTTTAATCAATATCAGTTTATATTGGATATATCAGATGATATTGGATATTTAATTGTGGGCACTAATTTCTGCCTATTTTTAGATGACTTGTCATCATGCAGTGCTGATTTAAAAGCAACGGTTTGAAGCAAAGACGTAACTCTTTAAAAGCCCTTCTCTTTCAAAGCCCTATAATAGAGGTATTTTTACCACATCTAATATAGAGACGTTTTCATTTCAGCTGTTCAACTTTCATATCAAGAACATAATTATATCATACTGCATACTTCATTCTGCACATTACAATGCTGTGATGACTAACTTGACGGAGTTGATTATTGTTTTTTATTTTAGACTAGCGCTGTCAATCGATTTAAAAAAAAAAATCATTAAATCACACTTTTTTTTTTTAAATTAATCACGAATAAACTTTTATACTGCCATAATTTAACATTAAATTTTCAAATTAATGTACAAACAACATAGACAGCATATTTATAGTATTTGTTCATTTGTTTTTATGACTGAAGGAGAATACCTCTGATACCAAGATTACTGATGTCTCTAGAAAATTGTTCTTTTTCCTTCTATTTAACCATTGACTGTAGCCATTCAATATTACAGTATAACTGAGAGCTATAATTTATCATTTTTTTAAATTGATTAGACTTTAAAAAAATAACTTCTAATTTAAGTGAACTTAAAACAATCCCATATAAACCCAACCCTAGCCCCTGCCCTGCGTTAACTGTTTTAAATATTTTTAACGTAGTTAAACTGGAAAAATGAATCGCCTGTTTTGACACAATTGTATTTTTTTATCAATGTATCATCTTATCAGTTATAGCCATTAATATCAGTGCATCCCTATACATATACATATATATATATATATACACATATATATATATATATATATATATATATATATATATATATATATACACACATACATACACTGCCCTCCAAAAGTTCGGAAACACCCCTGGCAAAGTGTGGTTTTGGACGATATCAGCATAAATCCTTACCATTTTTTGGTGCAAATACATTAAATTAACTTGACATTATCATTGAAGACCAGCAATAATAATTTTCACTTTGATTACATAATAATGGCAATATATACATGTCAAAGTCAGACATGCCCCTTTGCCAGCTATGATGCCTGGTTACTGGTTTAAACTTGGCCCAGGTTTTTAAAAGATTTTTGGGTCAGCACACCTTCATTGATTGCCATTTAATTTTAGAATACAATGAATTTAGGCCCAGATTATGCAGAGCTGTAATAGCTGATAATGGTGGATATTTTGATGAATCAATTAATTGATTAATTTGATGAATTTTTTCTATGTACAAACTGTTTATGTAATAAAATATGTTTTCGTAGTTTGTGTTGTCCCTTATCAGTGCAAAATTATCACAAATTAAAAAGGATTCATGCCAATATTGTCCAAAACCCTACTTTTATAGAGCGTTTCCAAACTTTTGGAGGGCAGTGTATATATAAAAAAAAACAGTGATACCTGTTGTATTCAGAAACAGGGCTCCAGTCTTTGGCATCTGGAAAGCAGAATTGCGGGATAGCTTTGAGTCTCTGTTCAGCTTCCCTCATCTGCTTGGTGAGTCTCTCCAACTGTGAGGGTCAGATGAAAAGGTAAAGTAAGGAATCTATCTAATTTTACAGTATCCCTTTACATCTTCGTTACCACGTCAAGTATGTACAAAATATTTTTCCACCCAACAAGGGGTCAGTCCCCCACTGCTACCACCACCCATGTCACCATCAGCCCTCTGTTCTAGTTTTGAAGCACAATAACGGGTTGACCCTCTGTTGAACAGAGTGTCAACATATTTCAGCCTCTCAAGGGACGACAATCACTAAAGCAAATCTCAGCTAATTAAAGACCTATCTCTGTAACTAAACATGATTGCTATGGCAACGATTTCCTGCTTATGCCACTTATTGTCAATACATCCAAATGATAAGAGCTCAAAGCTGTATTTGCAGCCTCATTTCTAATTTGCATAATTATATTATTGTTCGAACATTTGGGGTGGGTAAGATTTTTTAAAAATCTTAATCTCTGAAGTAAGTCTCTTACGCTTACTTAGGCTGTGTTTAATTAAATAATTAATAAACGAATTTAAAACAATTGCTTTATATTTTAATATATTTTAAAATGTAATTTATTTCTGCAGCCATTACTCCAGTCTTGTCACATGATCCTTCAGAAATTATTCTAATATGCTGATTTGGTGGTCAAGAAACAACGTTGAAATCAGGGATGCTTAATATTTTGGTGAAAACAGTTATACATGTATATACATTTTCAGGATTTAATGATAGAAGAACTAATGTTTGAAAGTGTTAATCTCTTTCATATTGACCTCAAACTTTTGAACAGCAGTGAACAAACCTGTAATCAAGTATCCAAACAACCACATTCTACCATCTGAATAAAAAACACTCAATATAAATGACATTCAGAAAGCAGTAAGGATTATTTACAATCATATATCGACTTCATCAGGAAACTGTTTGACAGCAACAAGAATTGACCCTAAAAGAAGGCCGATATAGGCATCCTTTAATAAACTGTGATGTATATCCCACTTCAAACACAGTTGGGAGACGTCAGATGCTGTGCAGAATTTTAATGATAAAAACAAAACAGTATCTCCCCTTTTTATTGAGAATATTTACCTTAGGGAACTGGTAAGTGACTTCTGGAGTATAAGAGTTTTTGGTAGGCTTTTTCTTCAGTGAGACCACCACAAAGTACTCAAAGAGCTCCCTTTCCTGCCACTCAATCAACTGCAGCTCCAGAGTCCTGTAACTGGGTGCACGTCGCAGCATAGTCTGCAGCTTCAGTAACCTCTGAGTGTGGGCTGCGTTAAAAAAAATAATAAAAATCCATACAATATTACAGGCAACATACATATTGTGAAAGAACTGTGTTTGTATATTGTGTATACATGGTTTCTTCAATTGAAATAAGGCTTAAATAAAATCAATTATTATTCAAAAAAACTAAAACTAATAAAAATAACAAAAGCAAATTACAAAATTACTAAAAAATAAATGCTAATACAAAAAAATTACTGAATAAAATAACAGTATATTCAAAAATATAAATACATTAATAGTATATAAATAACACTGCTTAGTTTTGACATTTGCTTGTGACAAATCACAGGGTCATGTGATGTTGTTTGCTCAAAGGACAGAGCACTCAACTCAAACACATAGCCCACTCAACTATATGTGCTGATCCCTCACCTTTGAACCTGTCGTCTGAGTCACTTTCACTCTCACTGTTGTCATCTACAAACAGAGTAGAAGGGTTGCTTGATGTCAGAGGGTCAACTGAAAACATTCTGAGAGCTTACATCATGGTAAAAATCTTTACCTCTTAGAGACGCAGTTTCTATGTTTGAAAGAGAAAGCTTCTTTAGTCTCTTCTTGCCTCTTTTTGTACAGTAGATAGAGTTTATTCTTTGCACCACCTGAAAGGAAAAAAGATGTGTTACAACGAATTGAAAATGACTTTCAAACTGCCACTTATGTACACATTTATCTATGAATGTTATTAGGTTTTGCAAATAATATTTTAAGGGGCTGCTGTTACCAGATGGGAAAGTTATTGATTTTAGCTATCAGTGAGTTCCTAAAAGCCACTGGGACCACTCTATAGCAACTTGTAAAATGTCTGGAAAGGGAAAAACGGTGAAACCAAATCTTTTAGTCCTTCAGGGCATTTTTTCCATTCTTGAGAGTGGTTATGTCAACTAGAGCAATAGATTCCATGTTTTTCTCTTTAAACCCTGCAGCACATGAACATTCTGGGCATTAAAATTGTGTGGTTGAAGGTGTTTTTCCTACAAAAACAGAGGAAAAAGGAGCTGGAATGCAGACTGGTGTGTGACACCAAGTTCTGAGAAGTCAACTGTTAACTCTTAATGTTGGCAAAACTGTGTCAAGTTTACTTGGCGGATTTATCATGTGACGTTGCGGAAAGCATCTGCTGTGTACAAACATCTGATAGATATCTTTAAGATGTCAGTTTTACATATATTCTAAATCATAAAGACATCTTTTAAACGTTTATTTGAAATCTCATATGAAACCTCCTATAGACACATTGCAGATGAGTAAACACTCTAAAAAAAATATGTCTTGCAGATATAAATGCAGATGTTAAATAGATGTCTCCTTGATGTACGTGTGCTACCAGGGGCACTATGAAATCTGTTTTATTCTTTCCTAAATTCTGTTCTATCTATTTTTTTAAATTCCGATTAAATAATTAATAATCAAAATAATTAATTTTTCCTATTTTAATGATTAAATAAAAAATAATTAAATAAACAGCACGTCTAATTAAGTGAAATCATGAAATGTACAAAATTTATTAAAATCGTAACAAAAATACATTTTGAAGGTGCTATGAAATACTTTTGGGTTTTTTTTCTCAAATTTACTTTTATTTTCTATCAAATTCTGTGTTTTCCATTAATTTTCTTGTTTTTTAATGGTTTTATTAAATTTCAATAATAAAAAGCGTTTCTAAGTAATTATTTATTTACTTAAATTAAATTTAAATTTAAAAAACGTTATTGCCATTTTATTTATTTTTTCCAGAAATACTGTGTTGTGTATTTACATTTTTCAGGTAAATAAATTCTAATAAATAATCCTTAAAAAAAATAATGCTTTAATAATATGTACTGTTTTAATATTAGAAACAGTACTATGATTACATTTAGTCATATATTGCTGTCACAGTTTCTTCAAGTTAAACCAAACTTTTATTTTGACAGGTTGCTGTGAAGACCTTTAAGTATCTGTTTGCATATGATATGACGACGGTTTTCCTCACAAGAAATGGTAAAATGCACATGAAGTGACTCTAAGAGCAGTTCTTATATATATATATCTCATATCTCGTATATATTATACCCGTATATTGAGGTGGCAGAGGCTGAAAACACCGCAAGCGGCACACATGCTTCAGTATGTGTAGTAAACTAAACTGCATCTGCGCCATTCATTCACACATGCAGAACATGCAGGATTTAGATTTTAAAATAGACTTTTTGTGGCTTAAAATTAACTGAGACCAGTCCATATCGGATTTCATTCAAGCATACTGATCTACTTTTGATTTATTCATCCCAAATATGGCAAATTCCGTGACATTCCGTGTTATACAGTAAATTTCATTTTTATGACTAGATCACAATTCTGTCTGCATTTCATACGGCCCTAATGGTGTAACAGTCTTTCGTTCCTTCAAGGGTTACTTTTCACAGCATCAGTACAAATGGAGTGTTACTTGCCTGAGTATTTCCTACTTATTCCAGGCATATGGATCTGGAAATCAATTTTTCTTTCACTCTAACGCAGGGTTTCCCAAACTGGGGTTCTGCAAGGGCAAGGGTGTCCAAACCTGCTCCTGGAAGGCCACTGACCTGCAGAGTTTAGCTCCAACCCTAATTAAACACACCTGAATTAACTAGTCAAGGTCCTCAGACTCACTAGAACCTTTCAGGCAAGCATCTTGGAGCTGAACTCTGCAAGACATTGGCCCTCCAGGAGCAGGATTGGTCACCCCAGTGTCTTTAATACAATTTTAGGTCAACAGAGTTCAGATGACAAAACGTTTAGGAATCCCTGCCTTTCATGAAAAACTCCGCAGCCACATAGTCACTTTACTCAATTCTACCCTCGTTGTTTACCTTGGGGACTCGCTTCTGTCTGTGGGAGGCCAATGTATCGGTGGAAGGGGTCAGGCTGTCATCTAATAGGCCACAGGGGGAGGAAGACATGCCCAGCTGGGGTAGCAGCAGCATGTCATCATGACTGTGTCTCTTAGACAGGCGGGATGGGCGCTGGCTCTTCCTGTCACCAG
The DNA here is from genome assembly GCF_022985175.1 of Labeo rohita. Taxonomy (NCBI): domain Eukaryota; kingdom Metazoa; phylum Chordata; class Actinopteri; order Cypriniformes; family Cyprinidae; genus Labeo; species Labeo rohita. The sequence goes on along the minus strand of NC_066875.1, from coordinate 33,295,907 downwards.
GACCTGGCAGCCGCAGAGACTGACTACTCGGTTTAGAGGGCAGCTGGTGAGAGGGAAGTTGATAAGAAATGAATCTTTTAGCATGACGAAAAGGTGCAGATGTGTACAGTAAATCAAAATCTGTACAATAAAAAACGTACAACATGTTGCAAAGTACTTTACAAGGGTTTTCTTTACTCATGAATATAAAGCATTGATTTCAGTAAAAATCATTTTGAAAAGCAGGTGCCGTCATCACACACAGCCACACATATCTCACACAGCCAAGGAAACTACCTGGGGAGGTGTAATGGACTTCCTGTCCTGGGAGGTCCACATCCTGTTGAGTGAGTCCCGGGACCTCTCGGGTAACAGGCGGGAATTTCTGGCCAGACATCTCCTCACTGGATCTACATCCTCATATGGATTCTCTTTCTCTGTTTGAGCAGAGGAGAGCGAAAGGGAGAGAGCACGACTCAGACTAAAACCAAACACCAGCTGCACAGGAGCCGACTTAAAAGGTAGTGAGGTAACATGTCTTCTTAAGAAGTGAGTGGGAGAGAGACAAACTGATATTGAAAGGGTGGGCAGAGGCTACGGAAGGCGGTGGAAGATGATAATGAAAAGAAGGAGCCGGAGGCACACAACGGGGCAGCAATTGAGTGCTGGGAAAGGATTATTCATGGAGGTTTACTGCTGGCGTGCTTGAAACTCAAGTGCATCGTTTTCGAAAACAGTTTCTGTTGGACATAAGCCTTTGGACAGCACTCTGTCTCCAGAAATAAGGGCCAGTGATGAGTCAAGATAAGGGAATGTAGACAGTGCACAACTTTAGTCTGACTCTGCACAAGACTCAGAGAAATAACAAAAAAACATTATAAACTTTTTGAAGACAGCCTCTTTGTTAAAACATGTTTAAGATTAATGTTATTTTGCT